>NC_047088.1:162697056-163044564 GCF_902459505.1 Geotrypetes seraphini | reverse complement strand
GGAATCTGTAACAGTCTAGATTCCTAGTAGTGCTAAGGCCCAGCGTAATATTTATAGCATTGTCTTTTCATAGATGGGTAGGGCTGTTATGGTTTGACATGTTTCCTAAATAGGTTTTGAGCATCTTTTTGAAGGGTCTTGTGTTATTTTGCAAAGTGTCTGGCCTTTTATGAAAGCAGACTCTGGGCAAGGGCCAACAAGGGCAGCCCTTGTAGGCCAAAATAAAAATGCTCAGAACTAGTGGTTTCCATATCCTATAGTCATCACACAATCAACAATTGTCTGCTTTAAACAAATTGACTTTTTTACAAAGCCACATTAGCAGCTGTGTTGCGCTAAGGGCCCCGAAGCCCATAGAGATTTAAAGGGCTTTGGGGCTGTTGCCGCTAGCGCAGCTTTGTAAAAGAGGCCGAAAGTGTCTGGCAGTGGAAGGAACATATGCTGTTCTCGAGGTGATAATTACAGCCTGAATATGTTTTATAAGGTGTACAGCTCCATTATTGGGGAATATTGTGTTTGTGATACAAAAATGGAGATGCTGGGTTTATATTGAGATTCTCTCCAATCCTGGATAAAGATGTGTTGATTAATGGGGGAGTATAAGTTATAACTGTATTTGTGTTTTTACTGGGTAGCTAGAACCGCTGATGGGAAGGGTTTCTTTATGTATAGACAGTCATATTGCTAATTTATAAGTTGAGGGGGTAAGAGAAGAGGGGTATAACCACTATAATCTCCCCAACCCTGAAATGTCCTGTTTAAATTAGATTGTAAGCTCTTCTGAGCAGGGACTGTCTATTGTATGTTAAAATGTTCAGCGCTGCGTATGCCTTTCAGAGCTATAGAAATAATAAATAGTAGTAGTAGAAGTAGTAGTAATGTATGGACATGTCATTTTGGTTTGTTTCCCAACCTAGCTTGCTCCCGTGTTACCACCCAAAAATGTTCCGTTTAAAGATGCTACTGACCATACGAGTGATGGGCAAACCACAAGAAAGTTGCAAAGCATAAACGTTATGAGCTACAATAAAATGTGCAACCTTGTTACACCTTTAGAAGTATGTTTTTGATCAAAATCTCAGCCAGTTTTAGAGCTTATTATTGGCTGTACTTGTCTGCAAAACAATTTATTTTGAAAACCCCTTCAACTACTGTTTATTAGGAAAGGAAATCCTTCAGCATGAAGTGACTCTTTAAGGGCCTGACTCACTAAAGTTTTTCTCCCATTCTGTTGCATAGGAAAAGACTGGCAATAGAGAAAAATTAGGCTTGATTTGTTATTTTATTCAAATGTTTATTTAATTCCTCTCTTTTCAGAATAATGTGCCAAAAAGTAAGGTCTCCTTACTAGAACAAACACAGCAGGGTTGGAAGAAACAAGGATCAAACCAGTTGTGTTCCTCCAAGAAACTTTTATTAGTTCAATAAAGGCTTGACTCAACATGAGCCATCTTTTGGGTGGAGAGCCCGCTTCATGAATCTAAAAACTTGCAACCAGTGGCATGTGGTGAGGGCTTTTAGAAGATTCAGTGAATCCTCTGATCTACAGCACTGCTTGGGCTGGGGTTCTCTGAACCCTCTGTAGGGCTTGACATTACATATCTGAATTTGATTGGCTGAGCGGCAGCTGCCTGTTGCCTGCTTAACCAATAAAATTCAGAGCAGTGACCTCAGGGTCTTTAGAGGGTGAGGTGAATCCCCTGAAGGCCCTGACAGCATGCCACTGTTTGCAACTGAGGTATGCACTGTCACATGTAGAGTTAACTGATTTAAAAGTTGATAAGCACTTTTAGGTTACCGATGAGGAGCTCATAGACAAAGGTCTTTCTATTATAACTCCTTTAGGCTGGGAGGTTGAGCTCAACTCTGACATCAGAAGAGCCATTCTGCTTTGATTTGAGCTCTGAAAGTTCAAATCTGACTGCTAAAACCCCTGAGACTAACCAGTCCTTCTTAAAAATGTTAGTAATGTGAATCAACAAGAATTTAACTTACCAACAGCATCACATTTCCATCTGCCTCGGCCCTGACCAAAGCAAGTGCAGTTCATCATATGTCCCTCCTCGTGACGTTTGTTGAAAACCTGGTTAATATCATAAGTGACACCATCCACAATACACTGATCTATAAAACAGAAAATACATGACAAACAAGGTAATGAAAAGAATACACAGAAACCCAAGCCGTTTTTTTTTATATCATCATAGAGGACATATTGCATTTCAGTGTCTTGGAAAATTCCTCCTACTTTTTTCCTAACAATGCGTGACTAAGTATATTTCATGCTTGAACCCACATCTTACTGATACACTAGAAGCGTGAATATTGCAAAGAAGTATAAAAATAAATCAAAATAAAAAAGAAGAATAGAAAACAGAAGTCCTAGTTCTGTAATGGAGGGAGGGAAGGCCCACTCATTGCAGAGCGTTGATTCCTAATGACTGGATTTGGGACCCAAGACCACAGGGTTCTTCAAAGAGCTGTTGTGCATTGCTCCTGGCTAAGTACCATATGTTTTATGACTGAAATAAATAAGTTGGAACCATACAAACTACAGGGAAAAAAAAACCCTTGAGTAGACGCAACTGAAAGCCAATACCATCAATTTCCAGCCCTAATTCTGATCTGTGCTGGAAGCCCAAAGGAACCAGCCCAGAAGAGATAGGGGCTGTGGGAGCAGGGAAAGCATTAACAACATGCCCAGTGGAACTATTTCCAAAGCCTCTGCATGCATGCATGTATGTACGTATATCTGCATGTATGTCTATATCTGTGTTCCCAGATATTTGATGCAGGCCATGTCCAGGCACCAGAACTGAAAACCCAGTTGTATGTTGGCAGCTAAAACTTATGTGGTTATGTCAATGTTCCCTCTAAGCTGCATGGCTGCACACCAATTAGCAGGAAGCCACACAGCCATTCCGTTGCATTGCGCAACCTCTCCCTCACTTACCACTCTTCCACCTTCTGCCATTGCTGCTGCTGATTTCCTGAAGCAAACTGAAACAGACTGGCTGAGGAACCTTCCCATACATGCCCTTGGCTGTCAGCCCGCCCTCTCCAATGCCACTCCTTCTAGGGCAGAGCCGGCAGTCATAGGTATGTATGGGAAGGTCCCGCAGCCAGTCTGTTTCAGTATGCCTCTGCTGCTACTTACGGAAAGCAGCAACAGCGGTGAGATTGCTAGGGGGCAGACACTGATGGATGTGAGATGGGGGAGAGAGAGGAGGTAGATACTGGTGGAAATGGGATGGGGGAAGACACCAGTTGAAGAGGGGTGGGGAGAGAGAGGGGTCAGAAACTGTTGGAAAAGGTTTGGAAGTGGGGTGGGGGAGAGAGGGGGAAGAAGCTGGTGGAAGTAGTTTGGGGTGGGGGGCACTGGGGGAGGCAACTGGTAGACAGCAAAGAGATTCTTCCTTGCTCTGTTCCAAAATGCCTCTGCCATTCCCTCCCTTTCTTTTTTAAGGGTGGTGCTCATACAGGAAGAACAGTGCTCCTTTTTAAGCTATGCTAAACATCCAGTATCTGAGTAAAATTCCGAGTAGCTATAAAGTACAGGCAAACAAGTAGGGAAAGCATGCAGGATTATGGCTCATTTTTAATCTTCCTGTAAGGGCTCCTTTTATGAAGCCAAAGTAGCGGCTTCAGTGCGCGCGACTTTTCATCACACGCTAACCCCTGCGCTAGCCTAAAAACTACTGCCTGCTCAAGAGGAGGCAGTAGCGGCTAGCACGGCCGGCGATTAAACCGCTACCGTGCCTTCGTAAAAGGAGCCCTAAGTGTTTATGAATACGTGTGTCTCATGACTGTAAGAAGTGCTCACAAAGTAATGTAATGGAAAGATTTTTGCTAATGTCAACTCAATCCTTTGCTCGCGAAGAACTTTTTTTTTCTTATGTCAACTCAGTCCTTAGAGAGAACATTGGGTTAAGTGTAACTTTCAGTCCTTAACCACATAAACTGAACTGCTATTTATGCAGCCAAATTTCAGACTTTGTTCCTTTCACCTCGCTGCCCCAAATGCCTGGAATACACTACCTGAGGCCATGAATCACACCCACCCCCCTTACTCAAAAACAGACTGAAAGCCCACCTGCCTTCAACACTGAACCCTCTCCCTCTGCTCATCACCTTAGCCGTCAGTTGAATCCACCCCTCCCACCCCCGCTGACTGCAACCCCTACCCTGACATCCTGTTTATCTGTCTTGATTGATTAGATTGTGATCTCGTTCGAGCAGGGACTGTCTCCTTCTTGACTATGTACAGTGCAGCATATGTCTGGTAGCTCTCTAGAAATAAAAATAGTAGTTATTTAATGTGGTTAAGGGCTGAATATCGGCACTTAACTATGAAAGTGCCAACTCTGCCCATAAAATGCTCACATGTTAGCCCGCTTCGGCTCAGCCACTAACTGTGAATATTCAGTAGCACTAATTAGTTAAGTGCCATTGAATATTCGCAGTTAGCCACAGACAAGCAATTTAGATAGCCAGGAGTCTCTCCAGGCCATTTAAACTGCTTAGCATTTGGGGCAGTATTTGTATATATCTGTGTTGGCTCTATATGTCTATGTAATCAAGACAGGAGAGAAGTAGGCAAAGCAGCCATGAGGCAGTTCATAACCACTATGTTTCAAGGTATGTTTCTATGCTGTAGCTCTTAAGTTCCCTCTTCCATAGAAATGGAATAGGCCATTTTGGGGGAGACTATTTTTCTGTAAGCCATGGTCCAAACTTTTCCTGTGAGCTTATTAGTAACTGCTAAGTAGCTCAAGAGGAATCTGTGTACATCTAGGAGCCTCAAGATTTGAAATCAAGAGAGAAAAGTATGGAGCTGAAATGAGGGCAAGTCTAGCAACTAATAATGTGAAAAACTAAGACACCTTTGGCAAAAAGGAAGGTATTGTAAAGATTTGAACCCCAACTTCTGTAAAGTGTAAAATGGGGTCCCTACAAGACAAGGCCTAAAGCTCCGAGATCCACCTTGTCAAAGAAATAGCAACTAAAACAAAATGTCTTCAACACCAAATCCTTTAAGGTTGCCTTCTTGAGGGGTTCAAATGGCTTCTTCTAAGCCTCTAAGGCAGGGGTGCCCAACACGTCGATCGCGATCGACCAGTAGCTCAGGAAGGCAACGTGAGTCGATCGCGGAGCCCATCCCGGGCTCCATGATAGACTCGTGTTGCCATCCTGATCTACGGGCGATCAGCCTTCCTCTGAGTGTTCTCCCTAGGGCCTTTTAGCTGGGCGGTCCACCCAGCTGTCATCTGCCGCTGCTGAACATTAAAAAAAAAAACCCAAAAAAACCGGCTTGGAGATTTCAGCCCGTAGTGAACTTATGCTCCGGGCTCTAACGTGTGCGTGCCGGCTTCTCTTCTCTTCCCTCCGAAACCGGAAGTTATGTCCGGGGGGGAGGGGAGAAGGGAAGCCGGCACGCACATGTTGAGAGCCCTGAATCGCTATGGGCTAATGCGGTAGACAGGTTAGTGAAGCATTTGTTCTTCTTCCTGCCGGGTCCTGCCTATTTTCTGTTTCCGCGAAGGAGGACCCGGCAGCATTTCCCCCAATAGGTTGATCACGATCTTGGGCTGATCAGCCTTCCTCTTCCCGACGGCAGAATTGACTTCGGGGAGAGGAATGCTGGTTGGCCGAAGCAGGGAGAGCTTGGGGCCTGTTATTGGTGGCGTTTGGGTCCTGGTCCCCGATGGCAATGGCAGTGGCAGTGGCTTGGGGGAGGGCAGGGAGAAAGAAAGAGAAAGGGCAGGCAGGGAGACAGAAGGAAAGAAGAGAAACAGAAAAAAAAGAAAGGGAGGCAGAGAGAAAGAAAGGGCAGGGAAGAGGAAGGAAGTTGGGGGAAGGAATGAGGTCTGGAGGAGAGGAAGCATACAGGCTAAAAGAAGGGAAGAAAGATTGTATGCACAGTCAGAAGAAGAAAGTGCAAACAGAGACTCATGAAATCACCAGACAAGGCAGGAAAAATTATTTTATTTTAAATTTAGTGATCAAAATGTGGCTGAATTTATATCTGCTGTCTATATTTTACACTAAGGTCCCCTTTTACTAAACCGCAATAGAGGTTTTTAGCGCAGGGAGCCTATGAGTGTCGAGAGCAGCGCTGGGCATTCAGCGCAGCTCCCTGCGCTAAAATCTGCTATCGTGGTTTAGTAAAAAGGGAGGGGGTATATTTGTCTATTTTTGTATGGTTGTTACTGAGGTGATAGTGCATAGAGTCATCTGCTTTGACCTCTTTGAAAAACCCTGGAATAGGAATGATAATTAACATTTTCTATGCGTACAGTGTGCTTTGTGGTTTTTTTTTTTAATTTTATTGTTGGTAATCATTTTGACTTGGTCATTTTAAAAGTAGCTTGTAAGCCCAAAAAGTGTGGGCACCCCTGCTCTAAGGCATAGAAAGTTAAGTTCAAATTCCATTTTGAATCAGAGCTCACAAGTGAGTGACTCCTTTTAGGAACTGAACAATATCCAGATAAGCATCCAAGGATGATTTCTTAATTCAGTCCCTTAAACAAGCTCAAGTTGCCACTTGCACTTTCAATGAATTGGCTGTTGAACCTCTGTTATTTCTCTCTTGCAGGAATGCCAAAATATGGGTTATGGATGCTTGAAGTAGAGCTATTTCAAGCTCAGAACATCAAGACTCAAAAGATTATTTAAACTCTTGTATATGCTATGAAAGTAGTTCTTTTCCTTGCTTGAAGAAGGATTATAATAACATGTGTCCTCTCAAGGACCAACCCATGACACAAAAATGAAATGGATCTTCATCACGATCAGCTCCTGGATTAATAGACTTCTCGAGTGGTGAACGCTTGGAACGCTCTCCCGGAGGAGGTCGTGAGGGAGACCAACATTCTTGGATTCAAGGGCAAGTTGGATGCATACCTTCATGCAAAATCACATTGGGGGATACGAGTAAACAAGGTTTCTCAGCAGGGAATACCTGGCTTGGCCTCCGCGAGTGCGGGTCGCCGGACTGGATGGACCTAGGGTCTGATCCGGCGAAGCCATTTCTTATGTTCTTATGTTCTCCCTGTGGAAGCTTGATAAGTTTTTCTGACTATGAACCAAGTCAGGATACTACAACCTTCTGGGCCGGTGTGGCACCATCAAGATGACCAAGCTGGGATGCCAAACAATATATTGCAACATTCGACTCAGTAAGGGCTAAGGAAGAAACATATAAAGAGATCCCACTCAAGGCCAGGGTTGAAGCAAGGCATCCATACTCATTGAGCCTGGTTCTTGTTTCCTGCTGAAAAACATGGAAACTTTTGCATTGCACTTGATGGCCATCAGATCCATGAGAGGGAGATACCATTGCTCTGTTATTAGGGCAAAGGCATTCTCCATAAGATGATCTTGTTTGTGCTCCAGAGAGCTCAAGAAATCTGCTTGCAAATTCTGAACTCCCTTTAGGCAGGCCATTATACGCACCTCCAGTGCTAATACTACACTTTTTGCTACTACCATGGCACTTGAAAGGTGAGCTCCACAACTGCTCAGGCTCGCATCCATCATAAAGGATTACCCAGATTACCAGGCACTTCTTCACCAAGGGCCACCAGGTCAGATTAGCTCTGGCCATCAGTCTATAGAAGAACCTGTGGTCACTTCCATAGACTCTTAAGACTTGCATGTAGTCCTGCATGCAAGAAGGCTTCTGGAACCACAAAACGCGGCGGGTACTAAAAACTGCGTTATGGTTTTGTAAAAAAAAAAAGGGGAGGGGGTATAAATGCGCAGTTATAGAATTACATTCATGCTGCTTAGCTTTCTGACCAAAAAGCTCCACTTTGGTAACATAGTAGATGACGGCAGATAAAGACCCGAATGGTCCATCCAGTCTGCCCTTCCTGATTCAATTTAAATTTTTTCTTCTTAGCTATTTCTTGGCAAGAATCCAAACCTCTATCTGGTACTGTGCTTGGGTTCCAACTGCTGAAATCTCCATCAAAATTCACTCCAGCCCATCTACATCCTCCCAGCCACTGAAGCCCTCCCCAGCCCATCCTCCCCCAAAAAGCCATATACAGACCCAGACCGTGCACGTCTGCCCAGTACTGACCTTAGTTCAATATTTACTATTATTTTCTGATTATAGATCCTCTGTGTTCATCGCACGCTTGTTTGAACTCCGTCACCGTTTTCCTCTCCTCCACCTCTCCACCACCCTCTCCGTAAAGTAGAATTTCTTTACATTATCTTGAATCTACCATCCCTCAACCTCAAATTATGTCCTATGATTTTACCATTTTCCTTTCTCTGGAAAAGATTTTGTTCTACGTTAATACCCTTCAAGTATTTGAACGTCTGAATCATATCTCCCCTGTCCCTCCTTTCCTCTAGGGCACAGGTGTCGAAGTCGGTCCTCGAGGGCCGCAATCCAGTCGGGTTTTCAGAATTTCCCCAATGAATATGCATTGAAAGCAGTGCATGCACATAGATCTCATGCATATTCATTGGGGAAATCTTGAAAACCCGACTGGATTGCGGCCCTCGAGGATCGACTTTGACACCCCTGCTCTAGGGTATACATATTCATGGCTTCCAGTCTCTCCTCATACGTCTTCTGATGCAAGCCTTCTATCATTTTCATCACCCTCCTCTGGACTGATGGATCAAACACTGGTTGGCAGGCAGGAAACAGAGGGTTGGAGTAAAGGGCCAATACTCAGACTGGCAATGGGTCACGAGCGGAGTTCCACAGGGGTCGGTGCTGGGACCTCTCCTGTTCAATATATTTATTAACGACCTGGAAACGGGGACAAAATGTGAGGTTATCAAATTTGCTGATGACACCAAACTCTGCAGCAGGGTTAGAAGCACGGAAGACTGTGAAGACCTGCAAAGGGACCTAACGAGACTGGAAGAATGGGCAAAAAAGTGGCAAATGAGTTTTAACGTAGAGAAATGCAAGATCATGCATGTAGGGAAAAAGAACCCGATGTTCAGCTACAAAATGGGGGGATCAGTGCTAGGGGTGAGAAACCTTGAAAGAGACCTTGGGGTAATGGTGGACTCAACATTGAAAACATCGGCACAGTGTGCGACAGCCTCAAAGAAAGCAAACAGAATGTTGGGTATCATTAAAAAGGGTATCACAACCAGGACGAAGGAAGTCATCATGCCGCTGTATCGTGCAATGGTGCGCCCACATCTGGAGTACTGTGTCCAGTACTGGTCGCCGCACCTCAAGAAGGACATGGCAGTACTTGAGGGGGTCCAGAGAAGAGCGACTAAACTGATAAAAGGTATGGAAAATTATTCATACGCTGACAGGTTGAAAATGCTGGGGTTGTTCTCCCTGGAAAAGCGGAGACTTAGAGGAGACATGATAGAAACCTTCAAAATCCTAAAGGGCATAGAGAGGGTAGACAGGAATAGATTCTTCAGACTGTGGGGATCCACAAGTACTAGGGGTCACTTGGAGAAATTGAAAGGGGACAGGTTTAGAACAAATGCTAGGAAGTTCTTTTTTACCCAGAGGGTGGTGGACACATGGAACGCGCTTCCGGAGGATGTGATAGGCCAGAGCACATTACAGGGGTTCAAGGAAGGTTTGGATAGGTTCCTGGAGGATAAGGGGATTGAGGGGTACAGATAAAACTAGAGGTAGGTTATAGAAGTGGTCAGAAACCACTTCACAGGTCACAGACCTGATGGGTCGCCGCAGGAGCGGACCACTGGGAGCAATGGACCTCTGGTCTGACCCAGTGGAGGCAACTTCTTATGTTCTTATGTTAAGTCTTCTTACATCCTTCGCCAGATACGGTCTCCAAAACTGAACACAATACTCCAAGTGGGGCCTCACCAATGACCTATACAGGGGCATCAATACCTTCTTCCTTCTACTGGCTACACCTCTATCTGAACACAAAACTCCCATATGGGGATAGTGTCCTGAGTGTTTCTTTGCAAATGCTATGCAGCATATCACATAGCTTTTCTTCAGCCATAGCTTACTTCTGGCCAACTTCCCACTCAGGCCACATTTGTGGAATAATCTTGAAACTGATGAGCAGTCAACAGTTTTTCCCAGTCTCAGACAGAGACCAGTAGCATGGAATTTTGCTACTCTTTGGGTTTTAGCCAGGTACTAGTGACCTGGATTGGCCACTGAGAACAGGCTACTGGGCTTGATGGACCTTTGGTCTGACCCAGTAAGGCTAATCTTATGTTCTTATAGTTCTTATCTCCTTTCCTAAAACCCTTCATTGTAGCTCCTTTTCAACCTAACCCTGTAAACCGTGCCGAGTTCTACGCTTGTGGAGATGGTGCGGTATACAAACCTAAGGTTTAGTTTAGTTTATTTCAAAGTAATCTTAGATGTTTGAGGCACTCTTTTGGATCTGCCATGCTGTTTCCACGTTACAGTGGATGAACCTGATTCTTCCCCAAGGAATAGCCGAACACACACTGAAAGTTTCTTACAGCCTTCCCCCCAGTCTGTACCTTTTAAAAACTTTATTCCAAATTTCTTTCTGCAGCTATGTGTTTGTCATGTTTAGATCTTTAGTTCAATTTCACTTCAAACAACAGAAACAGCTTTATTTAAATCAGCTCAATAACAGGACAGAGAAGGGCTCTGTAACATATTATGGGTCCTAATTCAGGTCTGCTGTAACAATGGGTATTAAAACATATAATCAACAACTTTTGGTTTCTTAATTATTTCAAGAATATTTCTATAACTGTTTTCCATGATGATAGGTAGCATACGTTATGCAATCAGTGCATTTTGAATCATATTTTTTAGATAACAGAATGTGAAAACATATAAACGGGTGTAAAGACTTATTTAGAAGGCAGTGTAATCCATCAATAGAAATTGATCTTGTCTGAATACACAGTCCCTTTAATGCACTGTCATCAACATTTGTTTGGAAAAACAATAATCACTTTTCTTTAAGTAATATTCTTCTTATGAAAATCTATTGTTTTCATATGTTTACGGGCTTTTATTATAGAATATGGACAGTCACTGGTAAAGGGTTTCAGTAAACGTGAACACCTTCCCCTGTTTCATTCACCTCCTGCCAATAACTGGCTAGTCTGAGTAAAATCCACACATTAAAAGCACTTCTTCCCCTCTCCCCTCCCCCTCCTCCTCCTAAAAAAAAGGACTTTTCCCTTGTAATTTAGAATCTAGTTAAAAAAGGGAACAGTATTTTCAGGCACCTCCTTTGTCTTTTCCAGACATAAATCCAACAGGGCACGCTAGCGGCAGGATGATCCAATGTCTCCCCTTGTCTTTGAAGTTTTGTTTGCACTGACTAAGTACTTATTCCTTAGGGCTACTTAACCATTTTGGAATTTATCTGGTTTCCTAAACAGACTACAAATGTAATCAATCTTCCTTCATATACAGAACACTACTAGCTCAGTGATGTACCAGCTGCCGCCTGTCTAGGATTTAGGTAAAAGGGAGTTTAACCACTCCAACCACTCCCCTGTACAAAAACAAATGTTAAAAGATCAGACGTGGGACTGATAAATGCTCTCTTAAAGTCAGTTCTGGGCAAGTTTAAGCAGGTTCTTTATCTTCTGAAATAAATTTAAGTTCCAAAGTAATGTTCTTTCAGCATTATCAGTGTAGTATATAATTCTTTAACCCTCTGTTGTGCTGATTTTTTTTCAGTAGTGTTAGTTCATCGTGTCTTAAACCTGAGAATTCATTATTAAAATATACTTCTCCCCTATCTAAAAGAGCCATGAAATAAGGTGTACAGCAAGTTAAAGATTGGAGATGAGCACATAAGCTTAAAATTATAACATTAAAATACTGTAGTACTTAGAATCGTGGTAATGTACATACTACAACAATGGCTTACACATTAATAAACAGACATCTACCAACATGGCCACCAGAGCAGTAAAACTAGACGGACAACTCACCTATCTGCTATCTTCGACCACAGACTACAAATCCTTCAAAAAAGAAACTAAAACTCTACTCTTCAAAAAATACATAAAACCTATTTAACACAACCAGATCCATCCCAAGCTCCACCTACTATACTGTCTATTCCTTAGCAAATCTATAATGTTCAAATTACCCATCATGTATTACTAATCTCACGACAATTCTTATGTAATCCGCCTGTATATTTCGTAACTTCATGACAACTCTTATGTAATCCGCCTTGAACCGCAAAGTAATGGCGGAATAGAAATCACTAATGTAATGCGACAGTACTTACGTCTCCAGCGTATATAAAACATGGCAATCATTGTGTATTCCAGGGTCTGATGCTAGCGTTCAAAACCTTGCACGACATGGCGCCAGGCTACGTGACGCCTAAGCTTCTTCCATACATGCCGAACAGGTCCCTCCACTCCCAGGATGAAATATGCCTCAAAACGCCCCCTGGTCGTGCCCTTCAACTGCAAACCACCAAACAACTTTCCTACTCCCACTTCATACCGAGCCATTGGAATCAACTGCCTCCCAGAGATCAGATCCCTTAAAGGACTCCACAAATTTAGAATAGCAATAAAAATACATCTCTTGCTGTACTTCTTCGAGGGAGTAAACGAGCAGATAGACAAGGGTGACCCGGTCGACATTGTATATCTGGACTTTCAGAAGGCATTCGACAAGGTTCCGCATGAACAACTACTTCGGAAAATTACGAGCCATGGAATTGAGGGTGAAATATTCATGTGGATTAAAAACTGGCTAGAGCATAGGAAACAGAGAGTGGGGGTAAATGGACAATACTCAGACTGGATGAGCGTCACCAGTGGAGTGCCGTAGGGCTTGGTGCTTGAACCCGTGCTCTTCAACATCTTTATAAATGATCTGGACATAGGTACGATGAGCGAGGTAATTAAATTTGCGGATGATACGAAGTTATTCAGAGTAGTGAAGACACAGGGGGATTGCGAAGATCTGCAATGTGACATAATCAGGCTTGAGGAATGGGCATCAACATGGCAGATGAGGTTCAACGTTGATAAGTGTAAAGTAATGCATGTAGGTAACAAAAATCTCATGCAAGAATACAGGATGTCCGGGGCGGTATTTGGAGAGACTTCCCAGGAAAGAGATTTGGGAGTTCTAATCGTCAAATCGATGAAGCTGTTTGTGTAATGTGCGGCGGCAGCAAAAAGGGCTAACAGAATGCTAGGAATAATAAAGAAGGGGATCACGAACAGATCGGAGAAGGTTACCATGCCGCTGTACCGGGCAATGGTGCGCCCTCACCTGGAGTACTGCGTACAGCACTGGTTTCCGTACATGAAGAAGGACATGGTACTACTCGAAAGGGTCCAGAAAAGAGCAACTAAGATGGTTAAAGGGTTGGAGGAGCTGCCGTACAGCGAAAGATTAGAGAAACTGGGCCTCTTCTCCCTCGAACAGAGGAGATTGAGAGGGGACATAATCAAAACATTCAAGGTACTGAAGGGGATAGACTTAGTAGACAAGGACAGGTTGTTCACCCTCTCCAACGTAGGGAGAACGAGAGGGCACTCTCTAAAGTTGAAAGGGGATAGATTCCGTACAAACGTAAGGATGTTCTTCTTCACCCAGAGAGTGGTGGAGAGCTGGAACGTTCTTCCGGAGTCTGTCATAGGGGAAAACACCCTCCAGGGATTCAAGGCAAAGCTAGATAAGTTCCTGCTGAACATGAACGTATGCAGGTAGGGCTGGTCTCAGTTAGGGCGCTGGTCTTTGACCGGAGGGCCACCGGGTGAGCGGACTGCTGGGCATGATGGACCACTGGTCTGACCCAGCAGCGGCAATACTTATGTTCTGACTAAGGTCAATAGATTCCAAAGAAATATTAATGTATATTGATTATGTTCACTTTATGAAAAATCTTATATTGATAAATCTTGCACTGTAAGTATGTTAAATTTATTCTTTAAACTGCATATTATTTCCAATGGTATTAGATCCCTAGTATGTATCAAGTAGGACAAAACTTGTATTGAAGAAACTTGCACTGGAACTATGGCAAATTGTAACCTGTAAACTGTACTATGTATATTGGTATTAGATCCCTAGTATGTATCAAAATTAAGATAAATTCAATGCAAATCATAATCAGTTAACTGTATATTATGCATGCTTAACCTGTGCCCCGTTCTGAACTCTTTGGGGAAAACGGGATAGAAAACGAATTAAATCAATAAATATAGCATGTGACGTACAGCATTTAAATAGCATATTGCATTATATTGAGAATTAAGGCCCCCTTTTATGAGCTGCTTTAGGCTTTTTTTAATCGCCGGCCATGGTGCTATTAACTACAACATTCTTAGGAATTCTATGAGCATCAGAACTTTTACCACCTCGGCCAGCGATAAAAAAGCCTAACGTGGCCTCATAAAAGGGGGGTAAATGATAAAATGTCAACTGAGAAATATACAGTGAGATCTTATGCATTTAAACAGCAACTACAGCCAGAGGTGTACCTGCACCCCTCTGTGCCCTGTTTAATACATATTCAATACATATTCTAAAGAAGAAGTGGGGAGCAGACAGCCCTGAATGGTTGGTCCAGTAGTTCAGTTATAGTGCTATGCACTACCGTGCAATAAGCATAGGTTTGATTCATGGCCCAAGTTTCTGCTCCCCAAATCAGCTAGAGCTAGGGATTCTCTAGAGCTGTGGTCTCAAACTCGCGGCCCGCCAGGTACTATTTTGAGGCCCTCGTTATGTTACCATTGTTCTGGAACATTGCCCGCCTCACTGCTGTAACCTCACGCAAGCGCTTTTCTGCGTCTGTACGCGATTGTGAGGTGGAGTACAGATGCAGGAAAGCGCTTGCGTGAGGTTACAGCAGTGAGGCGGGCAACGTTCCAGAACGTAAGGTAACCATTGCAGGTAGTGCAGCTTGTGCATGTGTATGTAATCTCGTGAACTCTTGTGAAATTCGGTACCTCTCCCGACGGTGACTGCTTGATATAAGATTGCGGTTGTGTCCATGCTAGAGGAGGTGAGAGCTCCAACTGACACTTAAGGCACAAGTTTTCCAGGCACAAGTCGGATATTGATTTTCCCCTCTACAAAAAACCCTAGAGGACTACACCAAAATCTTGTCTCTTGCAGTTGATACTTTAGAATCTAAATCACAATTCTGCATGAGGTAAAAACTCTTTATAGTTTATAAATCTTTCCTTAATTACTTCTGATAATTTCAGCTATACACAGCTGAAAGCAGTGCAACATGCAGAAAGTGAAAAACTATCTAAACTTCACTTTCTGCATGTTGCACTGCTTTCAGCTGTGTATAGCTGAAATTATCAGAAGCAATTAAGGGGCAGGACTGGGCTCGCTGCTACTGAGACTGGAGGACGCTCCAGCGGGGAAGGCTTCTTAGCCGGCTTACCTGGAGGTTGCGACGCCGGCGCGGTGTTGCGCGGTGTCGACGAGGTGGGTGCCGACTGAGACGGGGCCGATGCCGCAGAATCAGACATATCGGCACCAAACAATAACCGTTGCTGGATCTGACGGTTTTTCAAGGTTCTCTTTTTTAAAGTGGCACAGCGGGTGCAGGTGGACGCCCGATGGTCAGGACCCACGCACTGTAAGCACCAGTTATGCGGGTCAATGAGAGAAATGGGCCGTGCGCACCGCTGGCACTTCTTAAACCCGAGTTGGGGGGGCATGAAAGTAAAAACGGCTTCTGCCAAATCGAAGGCCGAGGCCTCGATGGTGGCAGTAGGCCCCGCCGGGGCAAACCCGAAGAAAGAAAAGAAAAAAGAAACTTCTTCTTCTTTTTTTTTTTTTTTTAATATAAGAAAATAATAAAAGAAAAAGGAAATACAATTTCCAAAGAGGTTTTCGCGAGCGGGAAGGCGATCAGAAAAAAAGTTTTCAACAGCCGTTGAAAAGTGCGTCTTCTTAGCTCCGCGGAAACTAAGAAACTGGGGACCGCGCGCCTCGGGCGGGAAGGCACTCGCGCGTGCGCGGTGCGGCCTACTAGAACTTTCCAAGTTCTTAGAGTGCAATCACTCTAAAATTGTCCGTACCGGGGCTCCGTCGGTGCTGTCACCCATCAGTCAAGAATATGCTGCCTGCTTGTCCTGGGATAATGAGTTTTACCTCATGCAAAGTTGTCATTTCTTTAATTAGACATTAACTATTTTTTCTGCGGCTCTCCAAGTACCTACAAATCCAAAATGTTGCCCTGCAAAGGGTTTGACTTTGAGACTGCTGCTCTAGAGGTAGCACTCAGTGACCCTGGAGCTGTCTGCTGTCTGCTGAGTTGCAAACTCTCCTGTCACAGCAATGCCTAGACTGAGGTAAGATGAGAATACAAAAATAACAACAACCAAAAAAACAACCCAAGGTAGTTGCAAAACAGAGTCTCATAGTCCAGCAGTCCAATAGATGTTCTGATTTTACCAAAAAGACAACTGAAAATTTCTAATGCTCAAGGAAAAAAACATAAAAAGCGCAAACAAAATAATCTAACAAAAATGAAGTAACAGGGTGTTAAAGAAAGACTGGTCACAGCAGAGTTATAGTAACACAATATAGAAGAGGGAGGGAGGGAGGTGCAGGTTAGTTGCTGGTTCACTATAGGGGTAATTCTATAACTGGGTACCCCCATTTTGGTGCTTCGAGACCTTAGAGAAGAAGCACATTTTATAATGGAACTAGGCGCCTTGATTCCATTATAGAATATGTGCATGACCCAGTATCGGCACACCCAACATGCAGGCGCTTGCACTTACGCCAGCCATAAAGCTAGTTTAACTGTGAGCATTTAAATAAGGTAGGCACATAGGCAACTTATTTATTTATTGGAATTTATTAACTGCTTTTATGAAAAGATTCACCCAAGGCAGGGTACAGCAAATATAATTGCCTACCAAGGTACCTGGTGGTCCAGCGGGGGATCTTCGTAGCAGGAGCCTGGCCCTCTTGCTCCTGCTTCCCCGCAGCTGCCTTCTAAAATGGCTGCCACGATCTCTCGAGGTACTACAGGAAATGCCACAGGCAGCCGCAAAAGGTCATGGCGGCCATTTTAGTAGGCAGCCACATGAAAATAGAAGCAAGAGGGCCATGTTCCTGCCATGAAGACCCAGCTGATCCACCCGGAGGGTTGGAAGATTAAAGGGTTGGGGCCTGGATAGAGGAGACAACCTTGGCTATGGGTTGGAGGGAGAGGGATGAGCAGGGGCAAGGGAGGGAAGAGAGGCACAGAGACTTGTGAGGGGTTGGAGGGAATAAAGAGGAGAAAGAAGCTAGACCTTGGGGAGAGAAGAGAGAGTGAGAGACTTGGAATATCTCAAACTCCCTTCTCTACCCATTGCAGCTCTTTATAAATCTTGGGCCAAAATTTTAGGATAAATTGGCTCTTTATAAGTGATTTGAGGAATGTTACATTTATAACACGTAATAAACCTTTAAAATAAAAATAAATACATACCTTTGAGCTGGGAGTATGCAACACAGTTCCATTCTCCACGTCCATTCCCTACGCATGTGCATCTCATCATGTGGCCGAGATCATGTCGCTTGTCCCACTGATCTCCAACACGGTACATAACTCCTTCATTAGTGGTACAAATTTCCTCATGTGCTATTATTTGAAAGAAAAAAGTATTACTCAGTTTGAGTTAGTTTATATAGGAAGACACGTATAACTAGTGGCATTTAGCTTAAAGTTGAGTATTGTTTGTAACTTTAGGAGCCTCGGTAAGCTGTCGCAAAACAATTCAAAATACTTAAGATAAGCAATCAGATACTTAAGATAAGTTAAAATTTGGGAAGGATGATCACTTAGGAGTCAATTCTATAACTTGATGCCTCCATCTAGGCTGCCTACTAAATGCCAGTTCCATAATGACCTCTAAGCGCCAAAATGTCATTATATAATACAATACAATAGTAATAGCATCAATATTCAAGTCTTTCAGTCTCTTCTATGATAGGATCTAGGGTAATCTCTTCAAACCTCAGATTACAGTGCCATGTGGTAACATAACACACAATGGCTCACATTCTCACAGGTTCCTTTAATTTAAATGTAGTCCTGTGAAAGTGCTTAGCTCTTATGTTATCTTTTTTTAAAAAATATCTTTATTCATTTTGAAGCCATAAATAAGTGCAACATATTATACAATCATATTACACTATAAAAGCACTTAAATTCTATCAAAATTGTAATCTATGACAAATGGATATATCACCCCCCCCATACTTATATTCAAAAATTGCACTCAAATTAAAGAATTAAAAATATTTTCTAACCCCCACTCCCACCCACCCACTCTGGACGTGCATGATCAAAGGGCAAAATCAACAATCACTCTTTGCAAAATTTCATCAATGGCTCCCAAATCCTCAGAAACTTCTTATAATGTCCCTGTTGTATAGCCATAATACGTTCCATTTTAAAGACGTGACATAAAGACTTCCACCAAAAGGTATAATTCAATCGATTCCAGTTTTTCCAAGTTCTTAAAATAAGCTGTATGGCAACCCCTGTCATAATGAAGAGAAATTTGTTATTGTGAGATGACATTTGGCTTTTAGCTCTCATCAAAGTGCCAAATAGCACAGTGTCGTATGTTATTAAATAGACAGAATGAATTGTTTCAAAGTAAAACTTATCTTATGTGCAAGCTTGTAGACACTACCCCTTCTGACGTGTTTCAAAACTTTCTTCAGGGTCGGGGCATGTTCGGTGATAAAACCATTGTTATTTGCAACTCATTAATCTTTAGATTACTGCAGACTTGATTGGACTGCCAGCATGCCTGTCAAAATGGCGTGTGTTTAATAGGCATGCCATGGCCATTTTCAAAGGCATGCCGGCAGTCCAAGCAAGTCTCTGCAGTAATCTAAAGATTAATGAGTTGCAAATAACAATAGTTTCATCACCGAACATGCCCCGACCCTGAAGAAAGTTTTGAAACGCATCGGAAGGGGTAGTGTCTACAAGCTGCACATAAGATAAGTCTTACTTTGAAACAATTCATTCTATCTAATTAATAGAATGTTAAGCTAAAATAAGAGCTAAGCACTTTCACAGGACTACATTTAAATTAAAGGAACCTGTGAGATGTGAGCCGTTGTGTGTTATGTTACCACATGGCACTGTAATCTGAGGTTCGAAAAGATCACCCTAGATCCTATCATAGAAGAGACTGAAAGACTTGAGTATTGATGCAATTACTATTGAATTGATTTTAGAACTTTACCTATAATAGCCAATTTGGGAAAAGATTATAGAATGCAAGCATGAACTTGAATTGGCATGCTTAGATTTAGGTGTGACCATTTACATCACAATAACGGAGAGCATAAAATAGGTCCACTTAAGTATACCATGCAAACTGCATAATCTGCAGTATTCTCTTAAAGTGGGAATGCATCCATAGCCCACTCATGCTTCGCCCCCTTGATGTTAACACATAACAGAATTTTAGCATACACTTACCCCCCAATTCTATAAAGAACGCCTAAATTAAGTGCCTAATTAAGTGCGCCGAGCCAATGCAGGTGCATAATTTAATTAATAGGCTAAATTGGCGCTGATAATCGGCACACAGCACCTCTTAATTAGCACCAACTGGTTAATTGAAAGTTAGGTGCCTAACTTGGTAGACGCAATACTACAATAGTTAGGCACCTAGTCCAAAGAGCATAGTTAAAACTAAGGGCAGTTAGGGGCAGAGCGTTGTGTGTTTTTGAGTTAGGCACCTGTTTTTGAGTTAGGAGCCATTGAGCCCCTAACTTAGGCACAGGCATTTAGGCCAAGATAACCTAGTATAAATAGGGTGTACTTAAATGTTAGAACACTTACGGCCTCTTTTACAAAGCCGCAGCTGTGCTGCGTTAACGGCCCCCGAAGCCCATAGAGATTTAAAGGGCTTCGGTGCTGTTGCCATGCGGCAGCCGCTAGCGCGGCTTTGTAAAAGAGGCCGTTAGTGTCGCCTAAGCATGTTTATGTAGCACTAAGCATGATTCTATAATGGGTGTCTAACTTTTATAGAATTGTGCTTAGCACCATACTAATCGGTGCAGATTTTTTTAGGCAACTTATATAGAATTGGGCCCTTACAGAATAACACCTAATGTACTTAGGTCTATAACTGCAAATTATCGCACCTCTGATCTACATTTACTCTTTGTACCCTCGCTCAAGAAGTTCTGTACTCATCGTACAACCTCTTTTGCAGTAACTGCCCCCCCTTATCTGGCACTCTCTGCCCCCTTATATCATGGAAGAAACTAACTTAGATAAATTTAAAGGAGCTATAAAATGTTTCCTATATAGAGACGCCTTTGAGCACCAATGCTAGTTCCGTGAAGGCAGCTTTGAATGAAACCCCTCCCCTCCTCTTGTTTTTTTCCCTTTTTTGTTTTCTTTTCTTGACTTTATTGTAGTTCACCCATCTCCCTTTTGTTTCCTTGTTCATCCGTCTTTGTATTTGTCATTAGTCTTTTGTTCTGTATTTTAAATTTGTATTGCCCTGTTTTTATTATTATTGTGTATCGCTTAGAATTTAAGATGGGCGAGTAATCAAATTTTTATTAAACTTGAAATATACTGCTTTTTTGTGGTTACTATCAAAGTGTAGTGAGTTTATACCTGGGGCAATTGAGGGTTAAGTGACTTACCCAGAGTCACAAGATGCTGCAATGGGAATCAAACCCAGTTCGCCAATTCTACCTCTCTTATAAAATACTTATAATCTTTAAACCTATTCAAAATTTGGATTATAAATATTTTATAAGAAAGATAGAATTGGTGGTTTCTCTCTTACTCTTGCATATGATATTTGGTGATAAAATCAAACCCAGTTCCCCAGGTTTGCAAACTACTGCACAAACCATTAGCCTACTCCTCCACTCCAAATTACAGAACTGCCTGTCACACACATTAAGTTTACTAAACTTCACAAATATTGCTTTTAGTTACAGATAATGAAGAAAAATGTCCTTAGAATGATCAATGAGAAATTTTTTAGTTAAACAAAGACCGACATTAGGAGATAGCCAATCCCATTTTTAGTCTGTTACAATTACCATTCCATTGCAGTTCAGTAACTCAAATACATCCGTATTCAGGAAATGGTGGACTAACCTGCCATGGGGCAGAAGCCAAACTTCTGATCAACATCGTAGTTGGCTGTAGTGCCGCACCATTTCATGCTATCCTTCCGTCCCTCAGAGGTGCAGTCTGTGTAATTCCGGTTGTTATACAAGAATGGAAAATGGCACAGTGCTCCATTTGAGTTGCCACCTCGGGTCTGAACTAGAACTGTACAGAATAAAACAAAGAGAATAAGCACACAAAGCCTGAATCTATAAATGGTGCATAGGCTAAGTGCCTAGATCAGCGGCACATAGTTGATTTCTGTGTGGAACCTAAAATTTTTTAATTGGCATAATGAAAACCAAAAAAAAAAGCTAGGCGAAACAACCCCACGCAGAGCAAAAACTGAAGAAGAAACCAAGTGGGGAGTGGGACAGTACACATCAACCTTGAAGACAAGTTTTAGTAATATAAACTTAAATAAAATACATATATATCAACACACAAATATAAAGTCCTTTGTCTTGGTGACCCGACACAGTCCATGTTTCGGCCTCTAAAAGGAAGCCTGGCCTCAGGGGCGTAGTGGCCAGTCTGAAAAAATGCACATAGCATAAATGTAAAAGAAACAACATCAATAAGATACTAAAATGCAAATCGCATGACAGCAAAAATATGATCTACAAATAAACAAACCAATGTATATTTAAAATAACTAAAATACACATCATAAAAAAGCATGAAAATCGTAATATAAAGGTAATCACCAAATCAATATAAATACAAATCATAAAACAGCATAAATGTAAAGATAGTCATCTTTGGAACAAAAATAAAAGCAATTGCAAACAATAAGTATAGATATTTGTACTTTATTGTTTGCAATTGCTTTTATTTTTATTTTATGATTTGTATTTATGTTGATTTGGTGATTACCTTTATATTATGATTTTCATGCCTTTTTATGATGTGTATTTTAGTTATTTTTAGTATATATTTTAGTTATTTTAAGTATACATTGGTTTGTTTATTTGTTGTTGATTTTTGCTGTCTTGCGATTTGCATTTTAGTGATCTTTAGATATTGTTTCTTTTACATTTATGCTATGTGCATTTTTTCAAACTGGCCACTACTCCTCTGAGCCAGGCTTCCTTTTGCAGGCCGAAGCACGGACTGTGTCAGGTCACCAAAACAAAGGACTTTATATTTATGTGTTGATATGTATGTATTTTATGAGTTTATATTAATAAAACTTGTTGTCTTCAAGGTTGATGTGTACTGTTGCGCTCCCCACTTGGTTTCTTCTTCATGATAATTGAAAACACCATTAAAAGCCAATAAAAACTTTTAAAATGTTTAATTTAAGTTCCATGTGGAAATTAGCAAGGCATCTACCAGTGCCTACATGAAAGGTAGATGTGGTTAGGGACGGAGTTTGGGTATGGAAAGCATTAGGCATCGGTAGGCGCCTATGTTAGGCACTGGTATTTTAAGCCAGGAAAACTCTGGCCTAATATACCAATGCCTAAGTTGTAGGTGCCAGTGGATGTGATTCTACAAATGGTGCCCAAATTTGTTTGACATGCAGTAGGCACCTTTTCCTAGGTGCATACCAATTTATGTGCCATTTATAGGATCAGGCCCAAAGTCTAATATTCAAGGACTTGAAAAGCAAGGGAGGAATAAAAACTGTCCTTCAACTATTTTTTTATACAAGTCAGTTTGAGCAAACACACACATGTTATTAAAAGCTAAACTTATATGCATTTATCTGTTCCCTTAAAAATATTTTTTCTGTATGTGCACTTTTATGCATATACACCCCAAAGGAACTGTGTAAGTGCCTCCTTGATGTGTCAATGTTTAGATCCTAAGGCCGGCTCTAGAGCTGTGCAGAATGTTCAAAGAGCTCTAGCGTGGAAAACAATGTGTGTGCCAAAGAATAGCAGAAATCATAGTGAGGTTATTTGTCCATTGTAATGCTATGTTATCAGTACAAGGCCCTTTTTGTTGGAATAAGTTACCCTTGTACTTAAGGCAGGTTTCCAATGTGTTACAGTTTAGGAAGGAGTTTAAAACTGTACTGTTTGCACACACTTTTGCAGCATGAATTAGTGTATGCTGGTATTTATATGTCAGTATTGGTGGAATAGCTGCTTTTGGGGGTTTTTAGTGTGATGTAGTAAGTTATAGTTTTGTTGGTTCTTGTTTTAATGATTTTTTATTGTAATTAGAATTAAGATTGTTGTTACTTTTCTTGTGTTTTTTCTAGTTTGGATTATGTTTTATCTTTCGGTGGTATGTGTATGATTTTGTCCCAATTTTATTATATGTGTTTTGATGTTATCTGCATAGAATTGTTGGGTTATAAATTTTTACATAAATAAATGTTAAGGAGGTCTTTTCCTATTCTTTCCCCAATGCTCAGAGAACAGTGCACAAAACACAACCGCCCTTAAATCTGCCACAAAACCTAACACCAGCTCAGAATTGGTGTTAGGGTGATTGAACAGACGATTTCCCATGGTTTGCTCCTTAAAATCTGCTGGTTTTGATTGAATTTGGAACTGGAAGGAAGCCCCCAAGCACTGGGAGCGAGAAACACATGTGTGCGAGTCTGAACAAAGCCAAAAATGAAAGCACATGTTGGTGCCTGTTTGCAGCGCTTAAATATAAGCCTTCAATGAGAAAAATTTGAAAGCCTTATATTTAAAGGCACAGAGGAATGGTGCCCATGTATACTTCATGTCTGGGTTTGCCTGTTGCACGCACACAAGAACCGCACTTACTGTGAAACTCATGTGTCAGGCATGTTCTTCCTCCTTACTTTCGGTCTCACAGAGTGCATATTATTTGCATGCAATTAGTATTGAGCATTGGAGAGCTATTTTTCTGCGCTTTTCCTGCGTTATTCCTAGTATTGTTCACTTTAGCACCGAAGTGCTGAGCATCAGCCCATCAGTTTATAAAAAGCAGCTCTACATGCTCAAGTCACTTATAAATTATCCCCTAGAACAATGGTCTCCACTAATTTTTAAGTCAGGGCCAGTGTGGCTCCAAATGAGCTGAAGGATAGCAACCAAATATCTTCTTATGTAAGGCCACAACATTGCTAACCAGTGTATGTCGACATTCAAGCAGCCCTCCTTCAAAATTTTTATTGTGTGCATCTACAAGGAAGTGGGCACTTCCAAATATATTCTCTGTCTATTGAGAAATGCCTTGGCTCTTCTTTGCTTTCACTTCCTTCTTTTTATTGTGAACTTATGTAGATAGGTATAGCATAGTAGAAGAATGCCAAAATGATGATGAGAGTCATCCCAGAGGTCTCCAGGGATCACCATTGGCCCTCAGATCTTGCATTGAAAAACACTGTCCTAGAGTAATTTAAAGATAAAAACTTCTTACTTGTTTTTATAAAGGGATGATTATGTATTTTAAGGTACATGTTTGGAGTAGAATACTAGCGTAAAAGGACAAATGCAATTACCGTATTTTTTGCTCCATAAGACACACTTTTTCCAAAATATGGGTGCATCTTATGGAGCAAATATCCCCCCCATAGGCAGCCAAGGCACCCCTCCTGGTACCTTTTTTTTAAGTCCCCTGTCCGCGCTCCTGCCTCTCTCCCTTGCCAGATGGCTCTTCTTCGGTTCGGGGCCAGGCAGAGCGGCGCCAGACCAGGCAGGAACGCGAACAGCACGCACCTGCCTTCTGCGCCACTCTGCCTGGCCCCGAGCCGAAGATGAGCCGTCCGGCAAGGGAGACAGGCAGGAGCGCAGAAAGGGGACTTTAAAAATAGGTACCAGGAGGAGGGGGTTTGTGCCTGTGCTGCCTATGGAGGGTGTGTGCCTCTGCTGCCTACTGGGGGAAGGTTTGCCTCTGCTGCCTATTGGGGGGGTTGTGCCTCTGCTGCCTACAGGTTGTGCCTCTGCTGCCTAGGGCGGGGTGACTCTGCTGCCTATGGGGGGGTGCCTCTGCTGCCTACGGGGATTGCCTGTGCTTTCTACAGAGGGGGATGCCAGTGCTGCCTGTGTGTGTGTGTGGGGGGGGGGGGGGGTATCTACAATGCCTACTGATTTTTCGCTCTATAAGACCCTGTTCTGGCCAGAGGGGATACAGGGCAGGGTGGTGGGAATTTTTTTCCCTGGGTTTTCCTCCTTATGGTCCAGTGTGTCTTATAGAGCGAAAAATATGGTATATTTTAGGTTTCAGCACTTACACTAGCAATACAGCTGGTGTCAATGCTTGCACCTAGATTGCTAGATTGCTACAGTATCCAGCAACTCTGTTTCCTGCCCAGAGTCCACCAACACATAAGCGTACCTTCCGAGTCCAATCACATTTAGACACCATGTTACAGAATGGCGCATATTCAGATTATAGGCACTAACAGGTACATGTGCACACATATATGCCAGTGCCATATATGCCAGTGTCATATATGCACTCTTGGTTTCTTCCTTACAGAATTGCCCTCTATGGGCACGATTCTATATATGGCATGTAAAAAAATCAGCACTGATCATAACAGCGCTTAGTGTGATTCTGTTAAAGGTATATTCCATATATACTTAGTGGCCATACGAATCACTAACATTTAGGTATACATGTATAGGCCAAGAAAAACCAGGCCTAAATATCTGAGCCTAACCCCCACCCCCTTCCCCCTTTTACTAAACTGCAGTACAAGTTTCTACTGCAGCCCTGGGCCCTAAATGCTCCAACACTCATAGGAATTCTATGAGCACTGAAGCAGCGTCTGAGCTCTGGGCCATGGTAGAAACCTCTACCGCAAATTAGTAAAAAGGGGAAGGAGGGAATAAGTTGTGCATGGATAAAGCATAGTCTATAACAGTGAACTTAACTTTTTAGGAATGCCCATGATCCGCCCATTCTCCTCCCCTGGCCATGCCCCTTTTGAGATTTGAACACTGAAACTGACATGCACCACTTTATAGAATGCACCCAGTGGTGTAGTAATGGAGGAGCAGGGGTGGGGGAGGGAGGAAGGACCACCCCGAGTGCTATTTCAGTAGGGTCACCGGCACCTCTCCGCACCCCACGCCATGCACACATCCTCCCTTCCTCGCCCCCCTGTACCTCTAAAATCTTTGCCAGCGTGAGCAACTAATCTAGCCTGCTGCTCGTGCAGGCCTGGCTCTCTCTGAAATCACTTTCAGGTTGCAGGACCAGGAAGTGATATCAGAGGGAACGCCAGCGCAAGCAGAAGGCCGGAGAAGCTGCCCGCGCTGTCGTAGATTTAAAGAGGTATGGGGGTGGTAAGGGAGGATGCGAGTGTGGC
Source organism: Geotrypetes seraphini (assembly GCF_902459505.1). NCBI lineage: Eukaryota > Metazoa > Chordata > Amphibia > Gymnophiona > Dermophiidae > Geotrypetes > Geotrypetes seraphini. Next base: position 163,018,233 of record NC_047088.1, on the reverse strand, counting down.
ATGGGTGCGTGGAAACAGCAGGGGGGTGTAAAGGAGGGCACGGGGAGGTGCCACTACCCCAGGCTATGCCACTAAATGCACCTACCAAGTTGTGTACTTAACTTCTAATTAGTGCCAATTATGTGGAGTTAATTGCCAATTATCAGTGCCAAATGGCTTGTTCAACAATTAAATTGTGTGTGTAAATTGGCTGTATGCACCAATTTGTGCATGCATCCTGTGGTGCTCTATACTGAATTTGGGGGTTAGTGATCAGTGAACTTTCATTTTAATATATGTAGCATTTCTTGAATTTCTGTGTCTGGGAGAGCTGCTTACCATTTTGTTCTGTACAGAAAGAATACTTCTGATCCTGTTCATAGTTAGAGGTTGTACTACACCACAGTTTCCCATCTTGATGTCCTTCCGTGGTACAGGAGTAGAAAGTCTTGTCACCGTTTGTAAAAGGCAAGACACAGGACTCTCCATTAGAATTTCCACCGTATGTCTGGGTCTCAGCTTAAAGCATACAAAAATTGCATTATAGTTCAAACTGTTTTAATTTACTGTCATTTGTCATTAACATTTTACTTTAGGTCCACATAGAAGAGCATAATAATTAGCTGGCCAATTTATTATTTTTTTTATTATGTATTAAAAAGTATTCAGACCCTGCTTGTAAAAATGATTAATACTGATTTCTTTTACTATTACTCCTTTTGGTTTCAATATGGTTCTTTTATTAACAAAATCCCAAGAGACATTTTTAGGGACCTTTTTACTAAAAAGTGCTAGAATCTGGGCCTAATGCATGGTAATGTAGGATTTTGCCACACATTAAGCCCAGATTTAATACTGCACTATTGAGGGGAGAGGGTAAATATATTTTGTTGACGTTCCTGCACTAAAATCATCATTAGAATGCAGTACCTGCATAGAGTTAATGGAGGAGCACTCATTCCCTTTTTTTTTTTAGGAGTACTCTTACATTAACCCTGTGTTACCCAGTTAGGGGCTGATTCTATAAGTCAAAACAACAAAATCCAAATAGCACCAAAAGATTCCACAAAGGAAATGATGGAGCAAACCAACAAAAAGATTGTGAATGTAGTTACTATAAGAAGCTACAAACAAACAGCACAGCTCACATGACTCCAATGTAGGCTGGTGTCACTACCTGGATATTTTGTGACTTTTATGTTTTATTGTTCAAAGAATTTTATTGATTTTATAAGAGAAAACATAATACCAACAGTGGGAGTGCTCCCAAAGGGGAAGCACATGATAACAAGTATTAACACATGCCAAGTATATCAAATTGCGGAGAATAGTATAATATACATATGCATAACAAGTAGGACAAAAGTTCCAGAAAACACGATAGGTTGAGAAGGTGTCTTAATTGTATAAGATAATAAGAGAAGAGCAATATATGAATAACAATATAAATTCCAGATATCGAAAGAGGGGAGTCAGAGTGCGTAATACGTAAATAAATATGAGGATAAATGAATGAATGAAAGGAAAGGTCAGTTTTACAGTAATCAAGTAGTAAGGACCAAATTTTGTTATAGGAGGATAGCAAGTTATGACGTTCAGCAATGTGGCGTTCAAATTGAACATGCAAGCAAACAGAGTTCCACCAGTGAGATACATGTAATTTCGAGGAGTCTTTCCAATTTTGAAGGATAAGCTTAAGAGCAATAAACAGTAATAATATTAGCAGGCGGTCATTCATGTTTTTATATTTAAGCCAAGGACCCTAGAAGACCTCTGAGGAAGACATTTTATTTTGCTGAAACATGGCCTGTGTTGGGTCATTTTTATTTTATACGTTATTTGATTTTTATGCTATGGGTCATTTGTGACTGTATAAACCCTTTGAGTATTGTTTTTAAGATTATTGATTTTAAGTTATTTAGATGCTTATTAAACTATCAACTGGTACATCCAATCTTCTGTTCCACAATCTTTTGTTGTTTTGCTGATTCTATAAGTGGGATATAGTCAAAAAGCCTTTCATGAAGCGCACATAGTGAACTCATTAAGATTTTATTTTTAAATAAAAATTTTGATTCCTTGTAATGTTTAAAAAACATCCTGCTTCATAAAGGAAAAAGGAAGACTTATAACTTGTAGGCCTCATTTCAGTAAGCTCACCCCTTCAAAGAGGCGTAGCTAGGTGAGGCACAAAGAGGGATGCTCCCCCAACTGGATTTTGGATGAAACGGTACTTATGCATCTCAGTCCATCAGACTCATACTGGGGACTATTTTACAAAAGATCTGCTCCCCCCTGATATCAAAACCTTAGGGTTACCAGATTTTAGGCCTTTAAAATCAAGACCTGTGGCCCTATTCCCAGGCCCACCCAATTCCACTCAGTCCCACCCAAGTCGCGCCCTGTTCTACCCAGCCTTCCCCAAACTTCTTCTCCTCGAGGTTGGAGCCGTGTCAGGAGGGCATCTGTACATGCATAAATGCAATGCGATAACATTCTACAATATAGCCTTTTTTCAAGCGTCATTGGTTTAAATTAATCTATAGGGCAAGAATTATGATCTTGGATAGGAAGTATGCCAGTACTTTTCATGCATGTGCTCTATATTGCATTATCATTTTCAATGTATTTCATATTTTCCATATGCTATCACTCATTTTAAACCTAAAATGTTTTTATTTATCATCTGCCATATGTTTTCATAAACCTAAAATGTTCTAAACCGTTATCTGTCTCACATTCACATCATTCCCAAGTTACATTATTCATTTTAATGTTCCTTACAAATGTAATCATTAATTTTAAGTCTAATTGGTTTAATTTGTCATTTTCAAGTTACATTGGTCAGAATTTATACACATGACAAGCCTCATGATCTTCTAAAGTCAGTATGCCAGTTTGTTTTAAACAATTTGGTTCACATTTTCATGTCCCATTTTTATTGTATGATTATTTATTTGTCATTTTATTGTATCATAAAGCATTGGTCTTGACCAGAGGGCTGCCGCGTGAGCGGACTGCTGGGCACAGTGGACCATCGGTCTGACCCAGCAGCGGCAATTCTTATGTTCTTATGGTCTGTTCATAGGATTTTGATTTCCAGTATTCATGATTACCACTACATCATCATTATTATTTTTATTGTATTATAATACACTTGCCTTTTACTGTACGGTACTCCCCCGAGATTTGCGGGGGTTCCGTTCCAGGAACCCTTGCGTATCTTGAAAAACCGCGAATACGTTTTTTCATGGGGGAGCCTTAAGAGGATAGCAGGAGAGGGCAGCAGGAGAGCAGCTGGAGCGCTGTGAGTACAGGAAATCACTCGCGGTACGCTCCAACCGCCTCTTCCTGTACATTCTGTACCCACCACCCATCAGTATCTATCTCCATCCTTCTCATTTCCCTCCACCCCAGTGGTGTAGTTGGGTGGAACTGCTGTTGGCACTTTATAGTTTCACACAGGGATTTTCTCTGTACAGTACTCCCCCGAAATTCGCGAGGGTTCCGTTCCAGGAACCCCCGCGAATCTTGAAAAACCGCGAATACGTTTTTTTGTGGGGGAGACTGGAGAGGGAAGCGGGAGAGGCAGGAGAGAGCAGCCGGAGCACCGGTGAGTGAAGCAAATCACTCGCTGTATGCTCTGACCGCCTCTTCCTGCACTAAAGTCGGGCCTTACCAATCAGGAGCTGCTTTGAAACGCAGCTCCTGATTGGATAAGGCCCGACTTATTGCAAGAAGAGGCGGTCGGAGCGTACCGCGAGTGATTTCCTGCATCGCGGCGCTCTGGCTGCTCTCTCCTACCTCTTCCCCTGCCCTCTCCTTGTCGGCGGTTTGCGGTCAGAAAATACCGCGAATGACCGGGACCACGAACCGCTGACCGCGAACCACCGGGGGAACACTGTATTGTTTTATTATGAATCTGTCTGTTTTGCGGCCTTCTCGCTGGGGTCTTCTGTGTACTGATGATGTCATCAGTGCACAGATGGCCCCAGCGAGAATCCGCGATGCAGCCTGTGAGTGCTGCTGGCCCGACGTTCCTCTGCAACAAGGTATTTATGGTCGCGGTCGGCGGGGATCGGTTGGGAGGGAAGGATGGAGGGTCAGCGGCAGTTCTGCTGCACGGCAGGGGTGAGAGGAAGCACAGCTGCCTACGACTAGGGCTTATTTTGGGGGGTAAGACCTACCCTGAAAATCATGCTAGGGCTTATTTTGGGGGTAGGTCTTATTTTCGGAGAAACACGGTAGGTCCTTAAGGATATTATGTGAATTGCTATGCTGATTTTTAATAAAGTCCAAATCAGGAGCATCATCATCTCCAGCGTTTTTTGGGTTTCTCATGGACTTCTCTTCGCTGTGGATTCTCCAGGGTTAATATTTTTGCTCTAATGACATCACTGCATTGCATCCGCATATGCGCAGATGCCCATCCAAACGTGGCCCCCAAGCTCAAAGCTTTTCAAAACTCAGACAAAGAGCCGGGTTTTGAAAAGCCGTCTGGACCCTGGATAGTCCTCTGAAAAGAAGACACGTCTGGTTAAATCTGGGCGTCTAACCCTACAAAACCTGGCTGTGCTTCTGCCCCTTCATCCTCCCTATGAAAATATTATTTTGGAGTTGAAGCAAACATCTTCAGTAACTCCTACTACTTTCCCTAAGAGGTTTCAATACTAGCAAGGGGGTTGAAAGGTCAGTATGATTGTTATGAAGGTTCTTTATCCGTTCTGACACTAAAGATGTCTTACTTGTTTCTTCGCAGCTGATTCCATTTCCAAGACAGGTACAGAGCATCTGATTGTTGCCTTGGGTCTTCAACCACTTCATTCCCAAAGAGTACACCACACCACTCTCTGCTACACAGTGGCCATAAGGCTCAGGCTGGGGTTGATACACTGCAGTACGAACATTGGTGAAGGTACTGGATCCTATACAAGAGGAAAAAAAAGGGAGTTAGATTATAGATGAAAAGGAAAACAGTCATCAGTCATCAGTAATAAGAATTATTATTTTTTTTTTTTTTGCCAGCGGTGGCATTATTCCTGGATAGTCAATGCTGGGCCATGTCCAGGCAGCAGCATTGACTATTCGAGTTTATGCGGCTGGTTATCTCTTATGTGGTTAAGTGTAATATTCAGCACTTAACCGCATAAGCGACACCACATATAGCTAGGACAGACTTTTATGCAGTCCAGTTTAACTGCTAAACTTAGGCAGTTATGTGCTGAATATCAGCATTTAACTGCATTAAGTTCTGACAGCTCTTGGATCGCCCACAAAATAACTGACTTTGAATTTAGCAGTTAGTGTTGATAGTCACCAGCACTAACTGGTTAAAGTGCCACTGAATATCAGCCGATAGTTCCACACAAACGACTGACCCGGTCAGGAGCCATTTCTGGATGGTTAAATCACTTTGAATATTGACCCCAGCATGAATACAGGTTAGTAGTGATTATAATCCAGTAGCCAGCAGCTCATGGGTGTCCTCATTTTAACCCTCCTTCAACTTTAATTTTCCATTCAGTTTGTGCTTCGTTTCCACATCCCCCTCCGCAGTTCTCAGACACTAGTGGAATGGAGGCATGAATAGAAATGCACTAAGGACCTGATTCTCAAAACTGTGCCCCGATTGTAGGCACGGTAGGCGTCCTACCACCATCTAACAGACCAATCGGGATGCATGTTTAAAAAAAAATAAAAAATTGGTTGGGGTGTGGGTGATCGGTTTGGTGCTGGCTGGGCGGCATAAGAACACAGTCTGTTCAGCAGTCTCTCTGTTTTCTCTGCTAGTTTGGGGGGGTATGGGTAATGATTCGGGGGCTCCTTTGGGGGGGAGGGTGTGGTTACATTTGTGAGTGGGCGGGGGTTTGTCCTTGGGTTTATTTGAAAATTGATCTTGTTGTACTTTTGGTGTTCTCGCCTTTTTTGTACTCCTGTTTGATGTTGTGTATTTGCTGATTGTACGTCAATAAAATATGATTTACATTAAAAAAAGAAATTGATGAAGCGAACGACGCCTACTACATGTTCACATGAATACAGAGGCATCTAGGTATGCCTACAGACGCCTAAGCCAGTGTAGGTGTGGCTTACATTGGAAGTGAAAAGAAAAACAAAAGAGGCCTGTGGTGCTCAATCTTTATATTCACTCCACAGGTTTCCTTTTTTTTTCTTTGCTCTACCTTGAGGAGGTGGAATCTCCTGTTTGGGTGTATCGTTACATTGGAAGTGGCCTTAGGTGTCCATAGGTGTGCCTAAGCACTTTCATAGGTGCGAGTCAGATTCCTTAAATATAGGCCTGTAAAACGCTGGCCTACATTTAAGGCATCTATACAAAAAATAGTCGTGATTCTGGACAAGGCGCCTACCAGTGATTGACATGCGGTAGGCGCCTATTTCCAGAATCAGGCCCTAACTACCTCAAAGGATTAGGCAACTGCCCTTGTGAGCCTACAAATATTCATAATGCTAGTGATAATATGATAGCAAAATGAGCAACTGCACTCAGACAATGTCTGCATGATCTGACTGAATTTCAGTGTGCTGCCCTAGGTAAATTTCTGTTTTCTACTTAACTAATTAACTGTCTCAGTGTTAAAATGTAAAATTAGTAGCTCAGTCAAACTTCAAGTTGTATTGGTTAACAGCAACAAAAAAAAATAGTTTCTTGCAAGAATGTCATGCTAAATTATGATACCGCCTATCCAAAGGCAATAATGAAAACCCAAAGAAAAACATTTCCTTTAGAGTTACTGGAAAATTTCTGATGTCACAAAAAGATGGAATGAAATGTTGTAGAACTAAATCAATTAATCTTTTGCAAAGCGAGAGTGAGTCAAAGAGCCTAGAACAGAGCAATTGCTATACTAAGTCAAACCATTAAGTCCAGCATCGTGCCTCTGTCAGTGGCCAATCCAGATTGTTTGGAAGATGAACCAAACAGATCCCAATAGCCATTCCCTTTGGCTCACTCCCAAAAGTAAGAGCTTGCTTTCTCCAAGCCTGCCTAATAATCACAACCCTCAGCAACAAATGCCGTAGTCCAATTGTATTTTGTTAGGTGCATAAGTTTATAAGTTATATTTTCAGGAAGGAATATTAGATTCTTACCTACTAATTTTCTTTATTAGTTCTCCCAGACTAATCCAGATTCAACAAGCCATTCTCCCAACAAGGGATATTCAACAAGCCATATCTCCCAACAAGGTATGCCCATTTACTAATGGTTATTGAGTGCCGACATCATTACCATGTATTATCTAGTAAATAGCACCCTAAATGTTTGAAAATGTATCACCAAGTGATGAGAACTTACCAGAGGCAACAGCCTGTACAGATGTATGTCTTTCGCACTTCCATTCTCCTCTGCCATTTCCAGTACAAATGCACTGTAACAGGTTCCCTTGGGTATCAGTCTTGCTCCAGGTATCTCCAATTCTGTAGGAAGTTTTTGTATCCTGATCGTTACACCTATCTGCAGAAAACAAACAGGTATTAGTCTCTTAGAAGCAGAGCGGCTGATCTCTAGCTAGGCATTCTTTATCCCAGTGGTTACCAGTCAGACCTTTCTTAAATAGGGTGGCTTTTCAAAACAGCTAAAAATATGCAAGTTAGCCAGGCTTTTAGACAAAATGAATACAAATATATCTGATGAACACATATTGTGGCTCTGAGGATAATTTGGGAGCCACTGTGCCATCTAACTCTGAACATCTAAAAATTTGCCACCGTTGAAGAACGTCTTGTAATGGTATATTTTCAGTTATAGCTCTTGAAAAAGAGCCAAATTGGTGCTTCATGAAATGGTACTCGGTACATCTTATATCCTTGGGTGCCATGCTTTGTAAAAGGAGCCCACAATTACATAAGGAAGTCTTTATATGCCCCTTGATTTGTCTTTCTTTATCTCTTCTCCAAACAACTTCTCCATTTTCTCTACCCCCGATCCTCCACTATCACTGCTTCCTCTATTCTGTAAAGGAGAAACCATGTAAGTTAACTGAGCCATAAGACTGCATAAAAAACAGTTCTATCTGTCTGGTTTAACTTACAGTATGTGGTTAAGTGCCAAATATTGCACTTAACTGGATATGTGATAGCTACCTGCACACTGAATATCCAAATATAATGCTGCTACCTGCCAAAAAAACCCCAAAACACTGACCACTGTTGGCTAAATATTTACCCCACTTATCTGCCCTGCCATTTCTAATAGGGGGCAGGATGCACAAAGCTCCAGCAACCTGGTTAAAAAAAAATTCCGGGTTGGGAGTGATTTTAATTTTCCAGGGCATGATCAGATGCATGTTATTTGTGCTAAGTATCCCGGAGATCGGGGGGAGGAATTGTGCTTGGTATCTGTACAGAAGAACATATCCCCCTTAAGAACAGATACCAGCTGCTACAGGAAGGTCCTGACAACGAGGTACAAGAAGTGGTTGAACAGACGGTTCCGATTCCAGAGTCCACAGGTCGGCCCACCCCTAGGAAGCGCAGAGTTGTGGTCATCGGGGATTCACTGCTAAGGGGCACCGAGGGACCGATTTGTAGACCAGATCTGCAGTCAAGAGAGGTCTGCTGCTTGCCGGGGGCCAAGATCCGGGATGTAACTGCTAGCCTTGGCAGACTCATCAAGCCCCAAGATCACTTCCCTATGATTCTCATCCATGTCGGAACCAACGACACTGCCAGGGGCACCCTAGAAAGCATACCCGAAGACTTCAGAGCCCTAGGAGAGAAGCTGAGGAGGATGGATGCGCAGGTGGTCTTCTCCTCGATCCTCCCAGTGAGGGGCAAGGGCAGTGCCAGGGAGGATTGTGTCCGGAGGGTGAACGACTGGCTGCAGGAATGGTGCAGGGAGATGAACTTTGGGTTCCTGCACCACGGAGAGGCACTGCAGGGACTGCTTGGACCAGACGGGTTACACCTGACCAAGAGGGGGAAGAACGTCCTTGGACACCGTCTAGCCCGCCTACTACACAGGGCTTTAAACTAGGTAAGTTGGGGGAGGGTACGGGCTTTAAACTAGGTGAGTTGGGGGAGGGTACGGGCTACCAATACTATTTTGGAACTGAACTAAGTAAACACTGCATTGGGTCACATTACAATTCTGGGTCTAAGGGGAGTACACGTAGCAATTCTAGGTCTAGAGGGAGTACACACTGTAATTCTGGGACCAGCGAGAGTGCACACGCTGCAAATTGCACTAAAGGAGCTCAAGTAGCCCAAACGGGAATACCCCCACAGGGTACACACATTACCAAGTCTCTGATAGGAGCGCACTGCAGTTATGGGGAGTCCGGGATAGGTACAAGCTGTAGCTCTGGGTCTAGGGAGTGTAAGAGACAAGCGAAAAATACTAATGGTGGTCTAGTTGATATAGAGGGATTGTCCCCACTGAGATACAACAAGCACACAACATGGAGGGCTATGTACGTCAACGCCCACAGTCTGGGAAACAAGATCCTAGATTTGGAGATAGAAATGAGGAATGCCGACCTGGATGTGGTGGCGATATCTGAGACCTGGCTCACAGACTCCCACGTGTGGGACATGGTCATACCAGGTTACAACTTGCTTCGTCGGGACAGGGAGGGCAAAATGGGAGGTGGGGTAGCATTATATACTAAAGATGACATTAAGGTCACCAGAATCACAGATGTACAGTACACTGGGGAATCCCTTTGGGTAAATTTGGCCAGAGGGAAGGACAAATGCCTATATCTTGGCGTGGTATACAGACCCCCAAAACATCAAGAAGACCTAGATTTGGAATTAATCGGAGATATAGAGAATATCACCTTGCGGGGGGACACAGTATTGGTAGGTGACTTCAACATGCCCGATGTGGATTGGGTCACGCTTTCCTCTGCTTCCGGCAGCAGCAGGAAGCTATTAAACTCTTTGAATGGAGCAGGACTCAGGCAACTGGTAATTGAGCCAACAAGGGATCAGGCAATTTTGGACCTGGTACTTACCAACGGAGAAAGTATCACAGAGGTCTCGGTGGGTGAAACTTTGGCCTCCAGTGACCACAATATGATTTGGTTCAATCTCAGGAAAGGTTTCACGAAATCTACCACATTGACCAAGGTTCTCAAGTTCAAGGACACAAATTTCCAGGACATGGGAGACTTCGTTCACAAGGCGCTACAAACCCAAGCAGATACCGACAGCGTGGAAGAAATGTGGTCAACTTTGAAAACCACCATACAGGAAGCAACAAACCGCTATGTTAAATCAGTAAGCAAACGAAGTAGGAACAACAAGCCACAGTGGTTCTCTATGGAGATCTCAGACCTCATCAAAGAGAAGAAAAAAGCATTCATCTCTTACAAACAATCAGGGACACAGGACTCCAGAGTAGATTATCTGACCAAATCAAGAGCCGTCAAAGCGGCAGTTAGAGAGGCCAAATTCCGCATGGAGGAGTCTCTAGCAAAGAATATCCAGAAGGGAGATAAATCCTTCTTCAGGTATATTAGTGACAGGAAAAAGAACTCAGGCGGGATAGTACGACTCAGAAAACCAGACGGAGACCATGTGGAGACGGACTCGGAAAAGGCCCAACTGTTAAATGAATACTTCTGTTCAGTCTTCACCCGCGAGGTGCCGGGAATCGGCCCTCAACCACATACAAGGATTAAATCAGTAGACCCGTTTAGTAATTTCAAATTTACACCCAGCAGCGTCTACTGCGAGCTGTCAAAAATCAAGGTCAACAAGGCAATGGGGCCTGACAACCTACACCCTAGGGTACTCAGGGAGTTGGGAGATGTCTTGGCGGAACCACTATCCGCGCTCTTTAATCTCTCCCTTAGTACAGGTAACGTCCCGATGGACTGGAAGACGGCTAACGTCATTCCACTACACAAGAAAGGCTCCAGGGTGGATATGGCAAACTACAGACCAGTGAGTCTCACTTCAATAGTGAGCAAACTAATGGAAACCCTAATCAAACACCAAATGGATAGGATCATGGACGAGGAGAATCTGCGGGATCCCCGCCAACATGGATTTACTAAGGGGAGATCGTGCCAATCCAACCTGATCGGCTTCTTTGACTGGGTGACGAGGAAGCTGGATGTTGGTGAGTCCCTGGACATCGTCTATCTGGATTTCAGCAAAGCATTTGATAGCGTGCCACACCGCAGGTTGCTGAACAAGATGAGTTCTTTAGGTTTGGGCGACACTTTAACAAAATGGGTTGGGAACTGGCTTGGAGGTAGGCTTCAGAGGGTGATGGTGAATGGCACTCCCTCCGAGATGTCGGAGGTGATAAGTGGAGTGCCACAGGGCTCCGTCCTAGGCCCGATCTTGTTCAACATCTATATAAGAGACCTGACAGAAGGGCTTCGAGGTAAAATAACATTGTTTGCCGATGATGCCAAACTGTGCAATGTAGTGAGCAAAAGCACAACAGACAAAAAAGCAATGACAGACGATATGGTGCATGACTTACTTCTGCTGGAGCACTGGTCTAGGTCCTGGCAACTCAGTTTCAATGCCAAAAAATGCAAAGTCATGCACCTGGGAAGCCAGAATCCATGCAAGATCTACACCCTAAATGGCGAGATCCTGACAAGAACTGTAGCAGAAAGAGACTTGGGAGTGATTGTCAGGGAAGACATGAAGTCGGCAAACCAAGTGGAGCAAGCTTCATCCAAAGCAAGGCAAATCATAGGTTGCATACGCAGGAGTTTCATCAGCCGTAAACCTGAAGTCATTATGCCACTATATAGATCCATGGTGAGACCGCACCTGGAGTACTGTGTGCAATTCTGGAGGCCGCATTACCGCAAGGATGTGCTGAGACTGGAGTCGGTCCAGAGAATGGCCACCAGGATGGTCTCGGGACTCAGGGAGCTCCCGTACGAGGAGCGGTTGGGGAATTTGCAGCTCTACTCACTCGAGGAGCGTCGAGAGAGGGGAGACATGATCGAGACATTCAAATATCTCACGGGCCGCATCAAGGTGGAAGAAGACATCTTCTTCTTCAAGGGTCCCGCGGCAACAAGGGGGCATTCGTGGAAAATCAGGGGCGGGAAACTGCACAGTGACACTAGGAAGTTCTTCTTCACTGAAAGGGTGGTTGATCGCTGGAATAGTCTTCCACTTCGGGTTATTGAGGCCACCAGTGTGGCGGATTTTAAGGCCAGATGGGATAGACATGTGGGATCTATCCGCAAAGATAGATAGTGAGGATCACTGGGGTGGGCAGACTTGATGGGCCTTGGCCCTTATCTGCCGTCTATTTCTATGTTTCTATGTTTCTAAGCGGTAGGCATAGCTCTTCTGCGCAGGCTCAGTACAGTTCCTGATCTGCTGGAGCTACAAGCAAACTTATTTTTTTTTGTTTTCACAAGCAATATGGATGCAGCTGTTGTGCGTGTGTTGTGTGTGTGTGTCTCGCATTCTGACCATAGATGCGATACAACACATGCACAATCAGCTACTGGCAACATCAGACCTGCTGGGAAATTTTGCCAAGTAAGAGGTGGGTGTTCCCTTCAGAGCATTACAAGGAGTGCTCATTTTAATAATAATGAGCTCCTTGTAATGCATTTGCATAGGGTTCGCGGTGGCTGCTTCAGCGATTGATAGAAGCCCCCAGAGAACCCTTCTGAGCATCGGAGGCTGAGCTATCTTGCAAGTAAGACTGGTTACAACCAGTCTTACTTGCAGGACAAGCTTTTCAATGTGGGCCTGGGTGTTTATGCTTAGCTATCAAGTCTCCATTGTACCCTAGTCTCCTATTTTGAGCTATTAGTATAGCAATTTTGCAAAGGAAACAGTCCAGGCCTTTGATCCAAATGAGTCTCAAACCACACTCATCCCTCCAGGACATCCAGTCCTTGGACTGAAACAATTTAGGGATTTATAGATGTTTCCCAGTTCTAGGGTTACCACAGGGCTCCAATGAAAGCAATGGAAGTAAAAGCTGGATGTCTCAATCAGTCCTCCTTTTTCTGGAACTATTCAGATCATTTTACTATATAGCACAGTTACTTACCGTAACAGGTGTTATCCAGGGACAGCAGGCATATATTCTCACATGTGGGTGACGTCATCTACGGAGCCCCGATGCGGACAGCATTTCAAACAAGCTTGATTGAAGATTCAAGCTTGCTGGCTGCACCACGCATGTGTGCCTCCTGCTCCACTAGAGGGCGCATCCCCTCCTTGTGGTCTCCAGTTCACATATCCAGCAAAGAAGCCAACCTCGGGGAGGTGGGCGGGTTGTGAGAATATATGCCTGCTGTCCCTGGATAACACCTGTTACGGTAAGTAACTGTGCTTTATCCCAGGACAAGCAGGCATGATATTCTCACATGTGGGTGACCTCCAAGCTAACTGATACGGGATGGCGGGAGGTTGGCAATTCAAGCAAATAGATTACGTAAGACCGATTGGCCAAACCGGCCATCGCTTCTGGACAGTGTGTCCAGGCAGTAGTGTGAGGTGAAAGTATGAACCGAAGACCACGTGGCAGCCTTGCAGATATCCTCGATGGGCGTGGACCTGAGGAAAGCTATCGAGGCTGCCATCGCTCAGACCTTATGTCCGTAACTCGACCGTGCAGCGCGAGACCAGCCTGAGCGTAGCAGAAAGAAATACAAGCAGCCAACCAGTTGGACAGGGTGCGCTTGGAAACTGGGCGCCCCAACCTGTTAGGGTCGAAGGACAAAAACAATTGGGGGGCCGTCCGATGAGACTGGGTGCGTTGGAGGTAGAAGGCCAATGCCCGCTTGCAGTCGAGAGTGTGAAGCGCCACTTCTCCAGGATGAGAGTGGTGCTTGGGGAAGAACACAGGTAGAACAATGGACTGGTTGAGATGAAAATCAGACACCACCTTAGGTAAGAATTCGGGTGGGTGCGGAGAATCACCTTGTGATGGAATACAGTGAAAGGTGGGTCCGCTACCAGAGCCTGCAGCTCACTAACTCTTCGGGCAGACGTGAGTGCGAGTAGGAAGATCACTTTCCAAGTGAGAAATTTAAGGTGACATTTATCCATGGGTTCAAAGAGGGGTTTCATCAGTTGAGCCAGAACCACATTGAGATCCCAAACCACTGGAGGTGGTTTGAGTGGTGGATGAACATTCAAGAGACCTTTATTGAAACGAGAGACCAGGGGATGGAGTGAGAGAGCCTTTCCTTCCAGGGGCTGGTGAAAGACAGCAATCGCACTAAGGTGCACTCGAATGGAATTGGTCTTTAGGCCCGATTGAGATAAATGAAGCAAGTACTCTAGGACTAAGGACACTGGGACCGACACCGGGTCCTGGCTGTGAGATGAACACCAGGTCGAGAATCTAGTCCACTTCTGAAAGTAGCAGAGTCTAGTCGAGACTTTCCGAGAAGCCTCCAACACTTCCCTGACCGATTGAGATACAGGGAAGGGATTCAGGGGGAAAGAAACCAAGCAGTTAGGTGAAGAGACTGAAGATTGGGATGTAACAGAGAGCCCCGACTCTGTGATAGCAGAGAGGGAAAGACAGGCAGAAGTAGAGGTTCCTTGGCACTGAGTTGAAGTAGTAGGGAAAACCAGGGCTGGCGAGGCCATCGAGGGGCGAAGAGGATCAGGGTGGCCCTTACCGACTTCAGATGGGCCAGCGTCCTCAGAATCAGAGGAAGTGGCGAGAACGCATAGAGAAACTTCCCCTCCCAGTTTAGGAGGAAAGCATCCGCCTCGAGACGGTCCGGGGAGTATATCCTCGAGCAGAAGAGAGGCAGTTTTTGATTGTCGGGGAAGGCGAACAGATCTATCTGTGGGGTCCCCCACGTGTCGAACACCCGTCGCAGCACCTGGGCATGCAGGGACCATTCGTGTGGCTGGAGGAGGCGGCTGAGCCTGTCCGCCAGGCAGTTTTGTTCTCCTTGGATGTAAATCGCTCGAAGGGAGATGTTTTGGGAGACCGCCCACTCCCAGAGCCGTAGAGCTTCTTGGCAGAGGGACCAAGACCCCGTCCCTCCTTGCTTGTTTACGTAGTACATCGCCACCTGGTTGTCCGTACGGATGAGAACCAACCGGTCGTGGAGCAGGTGCTGGAAGGCCACCGCGGCGAGGTAGATGGCCCGGAGTTCCAACACGTTGATGTGGCAGCGACGGTCCTCTGCGGACCATAGACCTTGAGTGCGGAGACTGTCCACATGAGCCCCCCAAGCGTACTCCAACGAGTCCATGGTTAGGACCTTGTGGTGTGGAGGGGCGAGAAAGAGCAAACCCTTGGAAAGATTCGAAGAGTCGGCCCACCAACGGAGCGATCTTTGCAAAGAAGGAATCACTGTCACGTGGTGGGTGATCGGGTCCCGATCCTGTCGCCATTGTGATGCCAAAGTCCACTGTGGTAACCGCAGATGAAGGCGAGCAAGCGGGGTAACGTGGACTGTGGAGGCCATGTGGCCGAGGAGCGTCATCATTTGTCGTGCCGAGACCGAGTTCGATCTCGAGACTTGTCGGCTCAGGTTTACCAATGACTCCCGACGCTGAGGAGGGAGGAAGGAGCGAAGGCGGACCGTGTCCAGCACGGCCCCGATGAATTGTAAGGACTGAGAGGGGCATAGCTGGGATTTTGGGAAGTTTATCTCGAACCCCAGGCACTGAAGAGAAGTAATAGTCTGTTGGGTCGCTGAGATAACCCCCTCCCTGGTTGAGTCTTTGATCAACCAATCGTCCAGGTAGGGGAATACTTGCAGACCTTGGGAGCGCAAGGCGGCCGCGACCACTACGAGGCATTTCGTGAAGACTTGGGGGGACGAGGACAGGCCGAAGGGGAGGACCCGATATTGCAGGTGGAGGTCTCCCACCTGAAAACGCAGGGACTTGCGGCAAGCAGGGTGCACCGGAACATGGGTGTAGGCCTCCTTCAGGTCGAGGGAGCAGAGCCAATCGCCCTCGCTGATCAAGGGGTAGAGTATCGGAAGTGAAAGCATCCGGAACTTTTCCCGTACCAGGAACTTGTTCAGGCGCCTTAAGTCTAGGATCGGGCGCAGGTCTCCCGTCTTCTTCGGTACCAGGAAGTAACGGGAGTAAAACCCTTGGCCCCTTTGATTTTGGGGGACCGGTTTCACCGCCCGCAGGTGGAGGAGGTCCTGTGCCTCGGAGAGGAGGAGGGGCAACTGCGCTCGATTGGGAGGGCACGCACTCGGTGGGCTGTCGGGGGGTACCTTTCGAAAGTTGAGTGAGTACCCTGATGAGATCATGCCAAGGACCCATGAGTCCGACGTGATGGCTTTCCAGCGAGGGTAGTATGCTTGAAGGCGGCCCCCGATGGGGAGGAGGCCCGGTGGAGTTGCGGAGGGGGCCCGCCCCCGTCCGCTCATTCCGTCAAAAGGACGGAGATGGCTTCGCTGACGCCGTGGGCTGTGACTTTGGTGGAGCCATAGGGTGAGCCTGGGGGCGTCGCAGCGGCGGTCTGGAAAAGGCCGGGGTAGATTTCTGGGGGTAGCGGCGAGGCAATCCCCGGAAAGGGCGAAAGGCCTGTGGTTTAGGTTTTTGCCGTACCAGAGACGTGAAGGAACGTTCGTGCTCTGACAATCGTTTTGTAGCTGCCTCGATGGTGTCGTCAAAAAGTTCCTTCCCGACGCAAGGGAGGTTGGCTAGTCGATCTTGCAGGTTGGGGTCCATATCGACAAGTCGTAGCCATGCTAGCCGGCGCATGGCCACTGTGAAGGCTGCGACCCTGGAAGATAGCTCGAAGCCGTCGTAAGCGGCGTGGAACAAGTGCAGTCTGAGGTTGGAGAAATCCTCGAGGAGGAGGCTGAACTCTGTCTGGCGATGGGTGGGTAAGCTCTCCGAGAAAGAGACAAGCCGTCCAATGAGGTGCTTCAGGTAGGAGGAAAAAGTGAAGGTGTAGTTCAGGACTCTGGTGGTCATCATAGAGTTCTGATACAACCGGCGTCCGAATTTGTCCAGTGTCCGGCCTTCGCGTCCAGGGGGGACCGCCGCGGACACCCTTGAGGGGTGAGCTTTTTTCAGAGATGATTCCACCAGCAGGGATTGGTGGGACAGCTGTGGTTGCTCAAACCCCGGGTGAGGTACCGTCCGGTACTTAGACTCCATTTTAGATGGGACCGCCGTCACCATGTAGGGAGTCTCGAGGTTCCTGATAAGGGTCTGCCCGAGTACCGGGTTCAGTGGTAGTCGGAGGGACTCTCGGGGCGGGGAAGGCATATCCAGCTCCGCCAGGTATTCCTTGGAGTCAGATTGTAAGTCCAAGTCAAGGGCGCGTCCCATGTCCTGGACAAACCTCGTGAAGGATGGTCTATGGGGTCCCGTGGCCCCTTGCGGGGACGGTGACCGAGACCTCCGTTTGGCCGAGAAAGAAGGAGAAGCTTCCCTCGAATAGCGGGGCTCTCGCTCGGACCCTCGGTCCGATACCGGAGACGCGCTGTGGAAGCGCTCCGGGGTCGAGGACCTGCGTCGCCTCGAGGAGCCCCTCGGGGACGCTGCCGGGATTCTGGGTACCGACCGGTGCCTAGTCGGGGATCCCTCCCCGGACTCCCTCGGCGAAAGCCTAGGGCCTCGGACCGGAGCCCCGGACCGAGGGGGAGTCAATAGGAGCTGTGGTTGGTGAGAGACAGCTCGGTGACCCTTAGCGGCTCCCCCGATCGAGACAAGGGGGTACGCCCTCGAGTCGGAGGGGAACTCCGGGCTTTCTTAGAGAGGGGTCTCGATTTTCGTTTCGAATGCCTCGGAGAGGAATCCGATGAGGAGGAGAGGCGACGAGAACGGCGCGGTTTTCCTCGGGGGGTCTCGGCGCGTTGCTCAGGCTGGTCCGGCGCATGCGAGGTCGAGGCCGAGGCCGGTTGAAGTTGAGCCATGGCAACGGATAGCTCCTTTGTGATCATCGCTCGGAGCAGTTCCTGGAATACTGGCACGGACAGCATCGATGGCATGTCCGAGGCCGCTGTGCTCTCCACCGGGGGCGATCTCGCTTCGGAGCATTCCCGAGGGGTGGAGGCACGTCCCGAGGTCTTCGGGGTTTTCGCCAGGGCCGTAGGTAAGGAGTTTCCACTCTGTCCGGCCGTTGTCCCCGAGGATGGCTTCTTTGACGATGTGGAACCTGAGGAAGGAAGAGGGGACTTACCCGGGGCAGAGGACTTATGAGAGCTCGAGGTCTTCGAGGTCGAGTCCCGAGGCGGGGCCGATGTACTCGAGGCCGAGATCGAGGCCGGGGCCAGGGCCGAGGCCGGGGCCGATCTCGAGGCCGAGGGTTGATCAGTAGCAAATAGCTCTGCCATGCGGGCCCGTCGGCGGCGGAGCGCCCGCTGTTGAAAAGTTGCACACCGGGGGCAAGTTTCCGTTGGATGGTCGGCCCCCAGGCAAAGGATGCACCAGCGATGCGGGTCTGTGAGAGATAAAAGACGCTCGCACCCGGTGCACTTTTTAAAGCCCGTAATGGGCCAGGACATCCAGGCGGCCGCGGCCAATCAGGCCTCGCGGTCGCGGCGATCCGGGAGCCCCCGGATCGCGAGAAAAAGGCGCGAAAAGCGCTCTGAGCAGGAAAAATAAATTTTTTGTTATGCACAGCGACTTTTACGACGAAAAAACAAAAGAAAATAATAATAAATCGCGGTGCAAGAAGGGACTAGGGCAGCGCTAAGAAAAACGTGTCTTCTTAGCACAGCGAAAAAAATCGAACTGAAGACCACGAGGAGGGGATGCGCCCTCTAGTGGAGTAAGAGGCACACATGCGTGGTGCAGCCAGCAAGCTTGAATCTTCAATCAAGCTTGCTTGAAATGCTGTCCGCATCGGGGCTCCGTAGATGACGTCACCCACATGTGAGAATATCATGCCTGCTTGTCCTGGGATAAATAACAAAACACTAAAGAGTAAAGTTGTTTTCCTGCACCTTCACTCAGAAAGTAAAGTTACATACCTGTAGCAAAGGCAGCAGGATAAGTCAGCCAAACACAGGTGAAGTACCTATGAACATAAGAATTGCCATACTGGGATAGACCGAAGGTCCATTAAGCCCAGTATCCTGTTTCCAACAGTGGCCAACCCAGGTCCCAAGTACCTAGCCAGATCCCAAGTAATGAAACAGATTTTATGCTGCTTATCCTAGAAATAAGCAGGGACTTTACCCAAGCCATCTCAACAATGGCTATGGATGTCTCTTTTTTTAAACCCTGCTAAGCTAACTGATTTCACCACATTCTCCAGCAACAAATTCCAGAGTTTAATTACATTGTCAAACATATCTTAGAAAATCACAGTCACATACCCCTCTGCTTTTTTCTCCTCAAAAGGGGGTCTTTCAGGAAGTGATGAGGACACTGGAAGATCATATGCGTGACAAAGAATTTTGTAAATAAAATTCAGATCTGAAACTTACTTCTAGAAGTACATGTGATTCGTCCGCTGCCCTCTCCTAAGCAAGCACAGTCTACCATCATCCAGCCTTGATAAGGCTTCTCCCAGGTCTGGCCAACAACGTATGAGGTCCCAGCAGCGTTGTCATAGCATTTCTCCGCTACAGGAAATTTAGAAAAGTGAAATCTAACTAGTAATTTAACCACTAAATTAAATAACTTAACAATATGCTACAGAAACACAAACATGCAAGACTAGGCATGAACTGTATATTGTTTCAATGCAGAGGGTCATTAAAAAAACAATGTTCTTAAGATAGGGGCAACAGGTATGGCTGAAAAAAATGTATCAGCTGCTGTGTAATAAAAAAGGAAAGAAGATGATATACCCTCGCTTTAACTAAGCCATGGTAGAAGTTTCTACCAAGGCCAAAGTACTAAATGCTCCAATGTTGCTCTGATGCTTATTTCTATAAGTGTTGGAACAGCGTCGCAGCATTTAGCGCTCCGGGTCGTGGTAGAAACCTCTATCACGGCTTAGAAAAAAGCAGGATACAGTGAAAATTCCTAATGTGCACTGCCACATTAGAGCACTTTAACTCTGTTAACCTATGTTATGTTACCAGAAATTCGAGCTATGAGCGTTTTATGCACTGATTGATCCTTTGCCCTAAAGCCGCGGGATTTCAGCTGCAAAACAATGGCCACTGTCGCAGGATCCTAATGTTCTATTGTTCAGATAAGCAACCCATTTAGTATAAGAGCTTTCTGCTGTTTGTATATCTTACTATTTGAATGATTCAATAACTAATGAAGGTTTTTTATACCAATGATGGATGGTTCATTTGTGCGCTCACTTCATTTGTGCGCTTGGAATTGTTCCTTGAGCCATCTGATACTTTTTTTTCCCTTCATTTTCTAAAAAATATGTGTGGACTGTGTATACAATTTAGTTCTCACTGGAGAGTATTATATTTTTATTGAACATTTGTGTTGTTCCTCCAGTCCTTCTTTGATTTCATTTTACCAGAAGTCTCATTTTATGTAATGGGAGCTAGTTATTGATACGGTGTTTTAATGATGTCAATGTACGCTAATGCAGTAGCACATGTTAGCAATTCTAGCTGACAGTGTGCAGCCAGAGACACAAGCACGCTCAGTACTTCAACGCCTGACAAGTGCACAAAATGGTCCCCTATAATATAATAGGTCAACGTTCAGGCCGCAGCAGTCAAAATGTTTTTGAAATGCAGGCTGCAGCACAGGTTTTTAAAATGCTGACTGCAGAACTGATTATCTAATTACTGGGCAGTCACTGGCTGTTATCCAGGTACTGGCAACTTTCACACTGGTACCCAGTAAACTATCCAGATAAAGTTAGAACAGCCTTTTTTGCGGTCTTAATTTTACCTGGATAGTTACCTAGTGAGTGGACTGAAAATCACAGCTAATCAGGTAACTCCTAACTTTGCCCAGACTCTACCTCAGCACTACCCAGAGTGTATAAAGGTGATCCAAACAGATATTCAGTGACATTATCTGGATAGTGCTGGTTTGCAAAATATCCAGAGAGTAGAATTTATTTGAGTAGGAAGAATTCAATTCCCACTGCAGCTCCTTGTGACCCCTGGGCAAGTTACATAATCCACTATTGCCCGAGATAGTGAGCCCCCTAGGGACAGAGAAAATACTTGCATTTAATGTGTAGCGCAGTATAAATGATGAGCAGTACTAGAAATAAGACCTGCCGCATGTTACCCCTTAATTTTTTCTTTGATAGGAAAAGTAATTTAAATATTTTAAACAAAAGGAACACTAGGAAGCTTTCTGTTCATTTATGAAGAGAATGAGTACTAAGGAGAAATTAGACCTCCCTTTTACGAAGCCATGTTAGGCTTTTCTTATCACCAGCCGCAGCGGTATTAGCTCTGACGCTCAAAGAATTCCTATGAGCGTTGGAGCTAATACTGCCACGGTCGGCGATAAAAAAAGCCTAACATGGCTTTATAAAGGGGGGGAGGGGGTAAGTCTTACCTGCTAATTTTCTTTCCTTTAGTCCCACCAGATTAGTCTAGCACCTATGTGTGCTCCTAGACCAGCGGCGCTGGCTTCTTCCAAAGCAAAATTTAGCACTCCTAGCTCAAACTGAAGCCAGCTCCACCAGCCAGGAGCTCATATAGATCCTGGTCTGATAAGGATGTGAAAGAAATGGAAAACATGATTAACTAAAAATGTTATTAAAATGAATTTAAAAGTGTACAGCATTTTTTCAACTCACTAAAAACAACTTAATGGTTAATAAAGGCTGACAAGCTCCAATTACAGAAAACAGAAAACAAGGGGAAAATAATGAAATTTATTCTTACCTAATAGTTTATTTTCATTAGTCCTGCTAGACCAGTTCAGACTAGTGGGCTATGTCCCCTCAATAGCATATGGAGGCAAATGACATCATCAGTATAACAACCAATTCAAAATGCTTCCAGGTTCAAGAAAATTCAACCATGTGGCTCTCCTGCTAAAACCTGCACACTGGTTGCCATTCTCGCACAGATTTACCTATAAAATTCTCATTCTAATCTTCAAAATTCAGAGCACAGGCTTCCCGCTATTATCATTTCTTCTGCCACCATCCTGTGTACTCTTCAGCCAAATTAAATATGATATCATCCTTCTTCTATGTCACTGGTCCTACTCTCCCTTTCCCCCCTATCATCATCAACATATGAGGGATTGTATCAATCGTCAAAACATCTAAAAAGCCACTAACATTCAACAAGTCTCTGCACCAAGAAGGTGATATCAATCAAGGAAGATCAATCTAATATAATAAAAGGCTACTCGCGCATGCACACTCCCATCTGCGTGCGTCCGTTTTCCGTGAGATGTAGGGCATTGCAGGTAGGAGTGCGCATGCGCGCGAAGCTAGCTCTCTCTCTCTCTCCCTCCCCTCCCAGGCGGATGTCGGCTGTGGCGGCTGTCGGCGGCCCGAGGCGGATGTCGGCTGCGGCGGCTGCTGGCCGCCCGAAGCTCTCTCTCTCTCTCCCTGCTCTCCACCTCGCGCAAACGTAAATCCAGGGAAAACGGCACTACCGGTAGAAGTTTATTTTTAAAATTAAAGGTGCTGCGGCGGCTCCTCTCACGAGCCGCACCTGCGTCAGAGAAGGCTTCCAACGCAGGCAGCGATCTTGAGAGGAACTGCGGCAGCAACTTTAAACTTAAAAATAAACTTCTTCCGGTACTGCCGTTTTTCCTGCTGTGCCCTCTCGATCTCCTTAACCACAGTGAGTGCGATGGTAGGCCAGACCGTGGGAAGCAAAGGGGGGGGGTTGGGGGAAATGCTGCTGCACAGGGATCTGTAGGGGAAGGTAAATTCCGCTGCTGCTGCTGCTCAGAGAAGTGGATGGAGAGGGAAATACTGCTGCTGTTGCTGCACAGGGAAGTGAGGTTGGGGGAGGGAAATGCTGCTGCACAGGGAAACGAAGGGGGAGGGAATGTTACATATGGAGCAGGGAGAGAGACAGATAGAAATAAAGACAGACAGACAGCGGGAGGGAGGCAGACAGAAAGAAAGAAAGACACAGGGGCAGGAAGAGGGATAGAAAGACAGACAGAGAAAGGGGGTCAGGGAGAGAGAAATACAGCAGGAGGTAGAGAGAGAGAAAGAAAGAAAGACAGACAGATATCTATTCTAGCACCCGTTAATGTTAACGGGTTTAAAGACTAGTACTTTTATAAGGAGATTTCTGATGTTCTATCTTCTGACGCAGGCATTCTGCCAAAACATGGACTCATATCAAGTCCATTTATCGTGTTCCTTGGTGCAGGTCTTTGAATTGTTTTGTTGCATATATATGACTGTTTATTGATAATAAAGTATAGTTTTAAATTATTCTTTTTGAGTACAGTTTATAGTTGGAAAGGCCAGGTGCCCACTCTTACTCTGGTCATTCTCTTGTTTTCTCCTTTTTTGGTTTTTCTTATTTCCCATCAAACTACTGCCAGAGCTACACAGCCTTCAAAAACAGCCTCCTGAACCCCAAGGGCCACAAAACTGAAGTCTTGCTTATGGAACAGACCCTCTTTTGTGTCATGAGAGACTTCCACCAGAATCATTCTTTAAGTCATTACTGTCACCAAGACATCCACTTTGGGAAGCAGAAAAAGATAGTCCAGGTCCACTTGGGGAAGGGAGTAAAATATATTAATTAACTTGGTCTCAAACTCGCGGCCCTCCAGGTACTATTTTGAGGCCCTTGGTATGTTTATCATAATCACAAAAGCAAAATAAAACAGTTTCTTGATCATATGTCTCTTTAGCTATAAATTACAATATTATTATTAAGACTTAGCCAAAAGGAAAGATTTATATATAAAGAGTTTTACTTCATGCAAAATTGTCATTTCTCTAATAAGACAATAACTGCTTTTTTCTGCGGCCCTCCAAGTACCTACAAATCCAAAATGTGGCCCTGCAAAGGGTTTGAGTTTGAGTCCACTGCTCTAGACTAAATCTTAGACTTCCACTCTATATCAACTATCTGTGTGAAAGCTCTGTGGAGCAGAAAAGCTTTCTCCAGCTTTCTAAATTCCTCCAAAATAGGATCACCATCAGAGATCTGTTCCTGCAAAGACATGGGGGAGAAAGGACCGCTCCTGGTGCCGTCTTCACGGGAAGCGCCAGCGCCTTTCCTCCTCTTTGTCCCCCCCCCATGTATCTCTTTAAATGTTCAGTGGCACGAGCAGCATTGTCCACTCGCTGCTCAATCTGGCGTTGGCTCTCTTCTGATGTCACTTCCTGGTCGCGGGACCAGGATGTGATGTCAAAAGGGAGCTGACACTGGTGGAACATGCTGCTCATGCTGGTGAACATTTAAAGAGGTATGCAGGAGGCACTGAAGCGGAAGAGTAGGGGTAAGAAGATGACCTCTAATTTCTCTGTAGCCAGGACATGCAATTCCTCCCAGCTACATAGCCTGCTGGCATGCCATTGAAACCAAACTGACAGAAAAACAAGCTCTAGTCTGAGAGGCCTCCTCCTCTCACATGAATAATCTAGAATTTCCCCAGGTCCTGTGTGGAAAGGGACACAGTTGCTTCTAATTAATTCCCTTGGCCTGGACTGCCTTCAGACCTTTTAAAAAAAAATCTATTTATTTATTTATTTTTGAACTTAGTTGTTCAGAAGAGAATAAAGTTAAGGCAGCTAATTTAAAACCCTCTTTTTAAAAAATATCTGGAGAGGGTAATAAAGAGGGTATTTTCCCTCTGCAAAAACCTCAGACTTATGGCAGGCATCCTCATCTAGTTAAGGCCTGTGGCTTAGGCTTGGGACTGCAGAGGGGTAAAACCCCATCCAAAGAATGCAATCCAGTTTCTGGAAGCCAACTACAAACAGCCTCAATCACTCATCACAAACCATAGCATGCAACTAGGGGAGCTAGATCTCTTATCAGAAATATCCTTCTATCTACACCAACATACATGTACCATCTGCTGGAAGCAGAAAATTTTGAACAGAGCCCTGATTGTTCCACCTGTCATTGGGAATCTTCAGCTTCTATGCCTTCAGTTGCTAGTGAGAGGATATAACCCACGTCTGAACCGTGTGTCTAGGAGGATAAAGATTCTCATTAAACTCTTTGTTGTTTTGCTCTGTTTCATTTCGTTTTAACATTCCCTGAAACTATTTAGAAATTTGTAGATGTTTCTCAGCTGCATTATTTTGTATTAGCATGTGGTTATTTAATGTGCACTTCCAGTTCCCCTGCTGAAATATGCAACACAAACCCTTGGTGAAGAGACTGAGATCTGGGTGAGAGATCAGCTAGAAGCAGCTCCAGATTACAAGATGGAAAAAAAAGACCCCCCCACCCCCACCAAAAAAAAAAAAAAAAAGAAAATACAGATTTACTAATTTACAATTTAATTTGTATTTTGAGTGTTGGAGAGAACTGTGCAAAGCAACATATTAATACTGAACGAATGCTTTAGCAAAGAATTTAAGTTTGAACGTTAGCTTCTATCACCTACTGGAGATAGAGAAATACAGTACTGAATGGGAGCAGCTGTACAGTAATCTTTATGAAAGTGCTCTGTGGTTCTCTATCTCCATCTGCTGATAGAAAGTCATAATCCACAAGTTCTGGACTGATCTGTGGGACCCTAAGGAATGGTTATTTGAACTCAAAACTCTTTACAAGCAATGTCATCATGATTATTGTGGTTCATAATTACAAGTTACAGAAAAAAATATGCATTGAAGAGAGATGGAATTCTAAGCCACTTGAAATGTGGCTCTGTCTCTGGCAGTATTCAAATCCATGCTGAAAGTCCACTTTTTTGAAGCTGCGTTTAAGTTCTAACCTCAGCCCACTTGTAAAGCACCCATATCTGTTTGTCACTATATTCCCCTACCCTATCTACCCCATCATTCCCTTTGTAATTCCCTACCTGAGTAGTGTGTATAGATTCACCCTTTTATCCTGTTTGTCTGTCATTCGATTACAAGTTGTTTTGAGAAGACACTGTCTTTTGTGTGTGTAATGTACATGTGTCTTGTAGCACTACAGAAATAATAAATAGTAGTAGCAGTAGTAAACAAAACAATTATTATGCACTGAAACCCTGGCTGTTCTGAAAATATTTTAATAGTGAATAACCATGAATATTTGCTTCCTAATCTTGCTGCTTAGCTTAAATGTTTTTACTCTGATCCTCTTGTATGATCTTTGGACTTGTGTATTCAGCCTTGAACTATTATTTGGTTAAGCAGAATAGAAATGAGAGAATTAAATATACGTACCTAGAGCTTTGCAAGTCCATTCACCTTTCCCATTGCCAAGACACACACACTCCAGCATGCTGCCACCTGCCTCATGGGGTCTGCGCCAGGTGTCGCCAATCTTGTAGGACTGCCCTCCTTCATGACAACGATCTGTTTAAAGGAAAATACAATGCAGACACTGTACTGTATAAAGGTTTTATGAAAAAATTCATCTACAGCAATTAGGCCCTGATTCTATAAACAGTACCTATCATGTAGGCGCCGAGGAGTACAAATGTCAAATCATAGGCTAGATGCCATTTACAGAATCATACCTAGCAGCTCCTAAAGCAATCTAAAGTGCAGGTAGGTGTTGAAACCTTATGCGCAATCTATTTATGCCAGGGCTTTCTTGGCCTAAATGAGTGCGCCTAAGTCAAAACGCCCAAGATGTGCCCATTTTTTGGTAGGTGCCTATTTTCTGGTAGGTACCATTGAACTTTTTTATGCACCTTGAGGGTTCGTCATCTATATCGCCCTATACTTTGTCAACTACACCAACTTAATTACTTGGTCCACCCAAATTCATCAACTCTACTCCTCCTGCTGATGTCTTGTGGTTTCTCTATTTTTTAGAAAAACGCCATAAGCTTTCAAATCTCTTTAATTGCAGAATTTTATAAACTGCATGTCCAGGGCTTAATTTCCCACAACTTCAAGAAAGAAAAGGCAAGCATTTTTGACAGACAACACTGCAGCCCTTCCTGATCTTTATAGTTCTTTTTGAAAAGAAATATCCTGATTCAGTGAGATGTGCAAAGCTATTAATTTCTGTTCAGTTTACTCAAAATGTCCTTCCATGAAACTTTCTTCTTCAACTGTTTACTGTAGCATTAACTGCAATGTCACTGAACTGGCAGGGAATATAAAGGCTGCTGTCACAAGTCACTGTGGCTCTATAATTTGGTACTATTTCATGAACTATATACCACACTATCTGAGCTTGGTATGGTCTTTAATTTACAGTTTGGATCCTTAAGTGATCCTTGGGAATTTTTGGCTAACTTTAAAAAAAGAAAAAAGTGATCCTAGCAGCTGATGCCCTTTCATGGCTGTCAGAGCTCTTTAATACAGAGGTTGGAATCCTTAAACAAAAACACTGAAATGGTGGAAGGGGCAGCAACTAGGACAGCATGTGTAAAATATAAAAGTCTTCATAAAATGTATTTTTTTTTTTTTTTTTTAAATAAGAAAATGTTTATGCTCTATTAAATTTCTATTCAGCTTCTTTTAGACACAGTTCTACCCAAAATGGTTTACAAGACACAAAAATAACACAATAAATATCAATACATAAAACTAAGCTGATTGCACAGACTTCTTGGTTTTGGTGTTAACAGAATGAAGACATTCAAGACCAAGGCCCTCTTTTACAAAGGCGCGCTATGCATTTTAGCATGGATTTAGTGCGCGCCGACGTGTCCATAGGATAACATGCATGCGTTAGTGTTTAGCGCGCAATATTTAGTGCACACTAAAAAGCATAGCGCACCTTTGTAAAAGAGTGAGAAAGTAGCGAGGACATACATAGAGGTAAAAAAAAGCTAAAGGTAGTCCTTTGTTTACAAGTTCCAAAAAACTCATTGGGGTCGCTTGCATAATGGTTTCATGGCAGAAAATTAGTGGTGCAGTTTCTATTGCTTTACCACCGCTAGGAAAATGTAATAAAGAAAAAAATAAATTCTTCAGGAATCATGCTATTTAATATTTTGAAAATAAAAGAAATCTGTTTCAACTTAATGTGTTCGTGTAATGGAAGCCAATGAAGTTTGACAATAAGAAGAGTTTCATAATCAAAATTTTTTTTTAATTTGTTTTATACCTGTATTTTGAATTAGTTGTCATTTTTTTTTAGCACTGTATCAATTGTTCCCCGATAAACGGAATTACAGTAACCCAGTTGTGTCAAAATTGAGGCCTCAACAAGAAGCACAAATTGGTTCACAAAAAATAAAGAATGCACAGAACTTATGCCCCTTTTTACAAAGCTGTGCTAGCGGCTGCCATATGGCAAAATCCCTACGGGTTTTGGGGCAGATACCGCAATGGCAGCTGCTAGCATGGCTTTGTAAAAGGGGGAGTTAATTGTTCCATCTTTATAACATTGCTCACCTTATACTATGAGTGTACCTACACAATACCCATGTAAAAAACAAAGCAGGAATAGAGCAACGACTACTTTTGATATAAGAAATAAAAGTTATTGCAAATTTAAAAAAAACAGAAAGATAAACTAACAGGTATAGATGTAAAACAGGTTTACAGTTTTGAAAATAGAAAATAAAACATATCAAATTCTACTGCTGGAAATGGAAAAGGTCTAGAATTCCCAATGCATACTTGCAATGGTGCAGCTGATTCTGCCTCGCCCAGCGCCGATGCAAGTACAATCCCAAATCATGTTCTCTTTGGGACGCTCGTATGTCTCCCCCACACGATAGGTGGTTCCAGTGTACTTGTCGAAGCAAGTTTCTTCAACTGTTGAGAGACATGACACATTCAAAACCTTTTGTGAATTCTACTTTTGGATTTATATCCACCTATTCAACAAAATTGAAGATGTAAAGCATGCACAGAGTCATCTGTCCTCAATTCGGTCTTTTCTTGCAGATTTAAGTGCACTAACATTAGAGAAGCATAAGATTGTGTAGCACAGATGCATCAATCACTATAGGGGAAAAACAGCCGTCATTATTGTTTATTTTTGACTGGATGATTGTGACACCCTGGAAAACGTATTAACAGTGCGATTATTTCTCCTGGTTTTTGTGTAACACAGATACAACCATATTTGTCATTAAGGGGATAATTTTAAATAAATCTGCAAAAATTTGCAAATAGTAATATTTTTATGGAGACAATGAGATTATTGTAAGCTATATCTATGCATGTTTTAACATTATGATTGTATTTTGTGAGCCGCTTAGGTATAAGCAGGTAAGAAATGTATTAAATAAATAAATAAACTGTAATGCAGCTAAACCTACATCAGTTTTCATAGTTAGCATTGAAAGTTACTTCACCACAACTTCTTGCACAAATTTATGCCTACTAAGATATATGGGTAGTTTTAAGAGACATTTACACACACACACCAGTAGATATTCAGCCTGCAATTGTCAGAATTAGCCCCAGATATTCAATGCCAGGACATATGTGGTGAGATCATTAAGAATCTGTCAGTTTATGATGTCAGCTCAAGGCAGTGGTGTAGCGAAGGTGAAAGACGCCCAGGGTGGTGGCCACCCTATCCGCCCTCTTTTCTGCCCCCCCCCCCCATCTGCTCCTTCCCCGCCCCCTCCTGCCATCTGCGCGTGCACCTTCCCTCCCCCCCTTCAACTTGGCAGACTTCAGTTAATTCAAAATACATCTATCAGACTCCTATTTGGCGTGCAGAAATATAATTATATTATCCCCTTCTTTATTTCTGAGTATTGGCTCTCAGTTGTGTATAGAATTCCGTTTAAGGACTTGTCAATCACACATCAGGCTCTGGATAGAGGTTTACTTCTGTTCTTCACCTTTCTTTACTATACTGCCCACACAATCTTTGTTCATCTCAATAGCACCTTTTAGACATTCCCTCCCATCACCAGGTATGTCATAAAGTTACTAGATACTCTTTTTTGGTGTGGTAGCACTGACCCTATGTAATCATCTAACCCCCACTATCGGAGAGCCAAACCCCTATTTAGTAAATTTAAACTCCTATTAGCTATATGCTAATGTGGTCTGCTAGCTGTGCATGAATGTGGGCGGGGAAGCCCTGCCTCATTTTCATCTGCCCGTTCCTTCCTTTCTCCTTACACCCTTTAAGCGTTTCATTGTAACTTTCCACATGCCTTACCTACTACAGTACTCCCCCAAAATTCGCGGGGGTTCCATTCCTGGAGCATCGGCGAAATTTGAAAAACCGTGAATGCTGTTTAGGAGCAGATTGGAGGTGAGAGAGGGCTGCGGGGGAAGCAGCGGGTGCTAAAAAAAACAATATTTAGGCTGGCAGGTGGTTTGGCTGTGCAGAAGGCTGACGGGGGGTGGGGGGGTGGGAGGAGGAGGAATCAGCTGTGCAGAAGGCTGATTGGCTGACCGGGAGGGAAGAGGAGGAATCAGCTGTGCAGAAGGCTGATTGGAATTGACGGCTGTGCAGAAGGCTGGTTTGCGGACTCATTCATTCCCTGTATTTTCTGACCGGAAGAGGCAGTCAGAAAATTTTGCGAATGACTGAGTTCGCAAACCGCGAATTTGCAGGGGTCTACTCTGTATTCTTTATTCTTATTCTAATGTATCCCTAACTTAGTTTAGTACCCTATATGTTGACTCTGTACACTGCTAAAATTTATTTACTATTAGTGGAATATCAAATAAATTAAACATTGAACATAGTTTTACACACTTAGGCCCAGATTCTTGAACCGGTTGCCGCCTTAAGTGATCATTGTGTGTCAAACATGCATCAGCATCGGTTTTGGAACTGCGTCAACATGAAAGACAGGCGCCAGAAATGTAGGCCAGGGTTTTCCAGACCTACAATTCCGGCACCTATCTTTGTGTGAATTGCACCTATGTAGGTGCTTTAGGCCACCTAATACCACTTCCGGCGTTGGCCACACCTACTCTGGTGTTCAGCAGCCTAAAGGCCTACCTAGGCACAATTCCAGTGCTGATTTTCTAGGCACCGGAATTGGAACTGGAAAAGTTCCCTGGCACAAGTCCTTATGCCATGCTTCAAAATTTCAGCAACAGAACTTTTGGATTAATAATATGGCCCAAAGTCTCTGATGACAACAGTCCATTGTACAATTTTAAAATTTTCACCTGGAAGTAATGTTTTTGCTTGTTTTTCTGATACATAAGGGGGGAGGAGTGGGGGCTGATGTACAAAGCAACAGAGTTCTTTCTAGAAATGAACCAATACCTTGAGAAGATCTTGTGATACTGGTCATTTAAATATTTTGGAAATGAGATCTTTGGAAGTTTGTTTGCAATATAATCAGACTTTATTGCAAAAGAACTTTACTATACCTCCAAAAGGTTAAGGCCCTCACTTTACAAGCCCTAGTCAGATTTGAGATGTGCACAAAGGGGTACTTGATTGGGGGGGGGAGGGGTGATAGCAATATGAGCTACTGTTAAGATGGGTTATTTTACCACAAGTTATACTATTTTAGCACAGGATCCCATTTTATATAAATAATATAGAATAATTGGGATAAGAACATAAGAATTGCCGCTGCTGGGTCAGACCAGTGGTCCATAATGCCCAGCAGTCCGCTCATGCGGCGGCCCTCTGGTCAAAGACCAGCGTCCTAACTGAGACTAGCCCTATCAGTGTACGTCATTGTTCAGCAGGAACTTCTCTAACTTTGTCTTGAATCCCTGGAGGGTGTTTTCCCCTATGACAGACTCCGGAAGAGTGTTCCAGTTTTCTACCACTCTGGGTGAAGAAGAACTTCCTTACGTTTGTACGGAATCTATCCCCTGTTAACTTTAGAGAGTGCCCTGTCGTTCTTCCTACCTTGGAGAGGGTGAACAACCTGTCCTTATCTACTAAGTGTATTCCCTTCAGTACCTTGAATGTTTCGATCATGTCCCCTCTCAATCTCCTCTGTTCGAGGGAGAAAAGGCCCAGTTTCTCTAATCTTTCACTGCATAAGGATTTATACTGCATTTCAGTTGCTGTAAATGCTCGTGCTTAAAGTTAGCGTATGTGCCAGGGAATTTTTCCAGTTCCTACACTTTCCGCTGCCCATTCCAAAATTGTCCTGGCTTGAGAACATTGCAGTGAGCCATGCTGTCACTTTCTGCTGGTGGGAAAGTCCCAGCATAGAGGCATCAGAAAGGCATGAAGTCTCCCAATAGGTATTTTAAGACACAAACAGCCACTTTGCTATGACACCAATTGAATAATCAGCATGGTTCCTGATAAAATATATACAGTACATTTTAAAATATATATATATCACTTGAATTTCTGCAATGCCACTGTGATCCAAATGCTAGGACACAAATCTACCCACCAAGATAGATGGAAAAAATGTAAACAGTGGAATGCTATATACCCAAATATCCCCTTTTGGCCTAAGGCCCTAAACGTTGAAAGTAGAAGCAGGGAAAATGTCCATTATCAAAAAAAACGTCCAGCTGTTTAAATGCCCAGACCACCACTACATCTAAACTTACACCATATAATCAACCTAATAAAAGCCTAAGTCCCAAACGCCCAAAACAAGGGCTTTTAGGCAAAGGAGGGGCTAGTCCTTCACCTAAAAGCTGGATTCTGTAACCGGTGTCTGTCAAAAACAACAGAAGCCACATCCTCCCAACAACGATCCGGGCAGGAGCTCAACTCCTCCTGCCCGGCGACGCCCCCGTTGCCCTGCCACAATGCTCACCCTGAAGTGCCGCGGTTCGGAGGGGGATGGGCGATCACCATCGCGGCAGGAGAGATGAGCCATCTCTCCTGCAGCAATAATAGCAGTAGGCAGGTTGATGGGGCCGCTGAGCTGCAGCGATCAGCTCAGAGCCCCTTTTTCGGCACTTATACCTGTTTTGACTTGATCTAAGTCAAAATGTATAAGTGCCGACTAGGCAACCTGCCTAAACTTTTGATTATACCAGCTGTACGCCTATGTCAAAGTCGGCCCACCTCCCGCCCTTTCCCCTCCTTTAAAAATACCTCTTTTCGCTCTATGCATTTAGAGGCAAGGGAAAGGCCTAAGCTGGTTTTAGATACGCCTAAAATCAGCTTTTGTTATGGGTACTTGGACGATCAGGCTTTTAGTCCAAGTACCCATTTAGGCTACTTTTTAGACTTTTTTTTAATTTTTTTATTATGAGCCCCCAAGTGTCTAACTTAAGAATGAAAAAGGACCCCTACTGTACTGCTTGCTAATATGGATATTGTTTGTTTATTATTTATATACCGCTCTTTCCCCCCCCCCTTTTACTAAACCACGCTAGCGGTTTTTAGCGCGGGGAGCTGCACTGAATGCTGTGCACTGCTCCTGATGCTCATAGGAACTCTGAGCGTCAGGAACAGCATGGAGCATCTAGCACGGCTTCCTGCGCTAAAAACCACTAGCACAGTTTAGTAAAAGGGGGAATTTGTTACAACATCAGTGCGGTACACATCAATTAATAAAAAAACAATGCCAATAATTATAGTACAGGTGTAAAAAATAGGAAGAGAAAAGAGAAAAAAAACCCCACCCATTTAGTTACTGTATGATCCAATGCCCTAAAACCATATGATGAAAACAAAATTAAGAAAGAAATGCCAATCCAAATAAATAGGTTTTTAAAGAAGCTCTAAATTTAGGACTTCTTCTATTAAACTGTGAAAGCAGTTTTTAGTGCGGGGGATCCACGCTGAGTGGCCCGCGCTACGCCCAACGCTCATAGGAACTCAATGAGATCAAGGAACAGCGCGGGCCATTCAGCGTGGCTCCCCGCGCTAAAAACTGCTATCGCAGTTTGATAGAAGAGGGCCTTAGTATAGGTAGGTTTGCAGCGAAGTTCTATTGCAGTATATCAGACTTACGTTCAGGCTTGCTTTCGCAGTTAAACCCTCTGCTTCCTCCATAGCAGGTGCAGACCAATACGTTCCCTAGGTAAGTCCTTTCCCATTGCTGATTAATCTGATAGCGCTTTCCATTGTCATCACATTCCTCTGACAGGGAAATAAAAGGCACAATTAGATGAGCACTTTAGGCAGAGCAAAGGTGGCAGAAGATTAAAATATGAAACTCAGCATCAAAGGGGAGCTGTTAAAAATCTGCTGTATCTGGTCAAAGTTATACCATTTTCCCACAGTCGCCTATAAGGAGTCTATTTTCTAACGTAGGGGAGGTACAGTTTTCAAGGTCATTTATACAAGTATGTTGACTGCCTTAAAACTGCCTTCTCTTAGTGGAACTTAATGTGCACTACCTTGTAAAGTGTAAAACTTAAATATAAGGACATAGAATCATAGGCACCAGCTCTGTGGGTGCCTCAGCACCCCCAATATTTTTGAAACATCACATAACCGCAAGACTGCCATTGGGATGACAAACAGGGCAGTTGCCCCGCGTTTTAGCCCCCCCCCCCCCCCGCGAAGGCCAGTGTGCTTTCCCCCTTGCTTCCACCCACAGCCGGCATCCCCCTGGCCTTCCCGGTGTAACTTTAGAAGTTAATTACCATCTGCAGAGGATCACCAGTGCTGGAGAGTTTCTAACAGGCAGCCAATGGCCTCTGCTACACTTTCCCTCTGCCGCGGTCCCGCCCCTCCTCTGATGTAATGTCCTGTTTCGAACTGGGATGTACCGCAACAGAGGGGAAGGGCAGCAGATACCGCGGGCTGCCTGTTAGAAATACTCCAGCGCTGGCAATCCTCTGCAAATGGTAATTAACTACAAAGTTAGGCCGCCAGCCGAAACAAGGGGGAAGCATGTCAGTCTTTGAGGAGGGAGCCCCTAAAACCACAGGGCTGAAGGCAACTGTCTGTTTGCCCTAAATGCCCTTCTTGAAGTACATGGGTGGAGGGGATTCAAAGAGAGAGTATACTGGACTGTGGGTGGGGTGGGGGGAGGTAAAGGGGAAGAAATTATGGGCCTGGAAACAGAGGAAAGGGAGAGAGGGACAATGGGACAATGGGATGGAGGGAGGGAAAAGAAAGGGAGAGAAGTTGGACCCAAGGGGTGGTGTGGAGGGAGGGGGTATAAAGACACTGGATAGGAGGGTACTTGGGAAGAGAAAGAGAGAGATGGTGGACCCTGGTGTGGTGTGGAAGGAGGAAGAGAGATACTGGATGAAAGGGTAGTTGAGAAAAGGAGAGACTGTGGATCTGGGGAGCCACAATCAGAAATGGCTGTGCAAGTTCCCGGGGTAGTCTCACGAGTTCTCACAAGACTGCCCCGGGAACTTGCACAGCCATTTCTGATCACAGCTCAATACGGGAAAGGACCAAAGCAAAATCACTCCTGCTCTACTTCACTGATAGACCACCAGGGTTCAAAAGGTATATTGGAGAGGGGTCAGGGAGACAGGAAGGAAGTGGGGTGGTTTACAGTTGGCCGGGACATGATGTGGGAAGGATTGCTCCTGTCCCAGCTCACCACTGGACTACCAGAGTAGAGGTCTGCACGGGAACGGGGATCGCGGGGATCCCGCGGGTCCCGCGGGGATCCCGCGGGTTCCCCCCCTGGCCCACGGGACTCCCACGGGGACGCCCCCTGGCCCACGGGACTCCCACGGGGATGCCCCCCTGACCCACGGGACTCCCACGGGGACGCCCCCTTGCCCACGGGACTCCCACGGGGATGAAAACAACCTACCTAAATTCTGGCGATGCAAGCATGCAGATTACAAGTCTGGCGTCGTGTCGGGAAATAGCCATGTTGAGCAGTGAGCTCAGCACGTACACAGATGAAAGCCTTGCTTGCTGATTGGTCCGGCGGCCCCGCCCCACCGTGCCGCCGGACCAATCAGCAAGCAAGGCTTTCATCTGTGTACGTGCTGAGCTCACTGCTCAGCATGGCTATTTCCCGACGCGGGCATTAGGCTGTTTTTTGTCATTTCGGGTGGGGGATGGCAGCAGCAGCAGCCTGAAAAAGAAATCATCCTGGCCGGGTTCGGTGTCATGCTCCGGAGCTTCTACAGCCTTCCTATCTCCCTCTCCCTTCTACCTGCGGCTCTCTTCGGCAACTCAGCAGCAGCTTCTGACGTCGGGGCCTACCCTCTGCGAGTCCCGCTTGTTTCAACTTCCTTTTTCCACAAAGGTGGGACTCGTAGAGGGAAGGCCTCGATGTCGGCAGCTTGTCTTGATCACCGCTGCTGACGAGTTGCTTAAGAGAGCCGCGGAGCAGGGGGGTGTTGCCAGGTGCAGGTAGAAGGGAGAGGGCCAGATGCAGGACTCGTGGGTGAGGGAGGAGAAGAGAGAGGGGAGAGAAACAAAAGGAAATATTTCATACTGGGTTGGGCCGGAGTGGAGGGAGGGTGGAAAGATTCTGGCTACAGGGTGCATTAACAAAGGAAAAGGGGGGAAAGCTGAAAATGGAGATAGTGACACAAAGAAGAGAAAGGGTAAGCAGGACCTTCTGAATAAGGATAGAGATACAGAGGGGACATGAAGAGGAGGTGAAATAGAGACATAGAAGTAATGCTGAAAAAGTGTGTGTGGGGGGGGAGATAAAGACATTGAAAGGGCAAATGGTGAATATGGGGTAAAGACAAGGACAGAGACAAATGAAGATTCTGAAAAAGTGGTGAGATAGGGATATAGGTGAGATGGACACAAAGAAGGGTGATGCTGGAAAATAGGTGGAATGGTAATTCTGACAGACACAGAAGGGAAATGCTGGATCAAGGAGAGATGGGGCTCAGGCTGGATGGAATGAGGAGAAATGCCTTGTTGGCCCGGAACTTCCTCTCCTACGTCAGAATTGACGTCAGGGAGCGGAATGCTGGTCAGCGCGACGCTTCTGCAGGGAAAGCTTGGGACAGCGGTGGCTTGGGGACTATTCCCCGATGGCGGTGGCAGCAAACCGAGTGGCTTGGGGGAGGGCACGGAGAAAGAAAGAAAGGGGGCAGACAGAGAGACAGAAAGAAGGGGGAACAGGGAGACAGAAAGAAAAAGTTGGGGGAGAGAATGAGGTCTGGAGGAGAGGAAACATACAGGAGGCTGAAAGAAAGGAAGAAAGATTGGATGCACAGTCAGAAGAAGAAAGTGCAACCAGAGACTCATGAAATCACCAAACAGCAAAGATAGGAAAAATGATTTTATTTTCAATTTAGTGATCAAAATGTGTCTGTTTTGAGAATTTATATCTGCTGTCTATATTTTGCACTATGGCTCCCTTTTACTAAACCGCAATATTGTTTTTTAGCGCAGGGAACCTATGAGCATTGAGAGCAGCGCGAGGCATTCAGCGTAACTCCCTGTGCTAAAACCTACTATTGTGGTTTAGTAAAAAGGGAGGGGGTGTATTTGTCTATTTTTGTATTTTGTTACCGAGGTGACATTGCATAGAGTCATCTGCCTTGGGAAATGTATATGGCAGATATCTTTGTTTTGTGTTCAAAAGAAAAGGAAATGCATTTCTGGTTTTATTTCTACAGTGTTGAAGTACTTGTTGGCCCTTGCTGTGACTGGTGGGGATCCCCAAGCACCGCCAGCAGAGGACCTCCTCTAGAGATGGTCAGAACTCCCCTCCACCAAGCGCAGCAGTCGCTGGCAGCATCCATGAGCCACTGAGGTGCCAGCATCTGTGACTCAGGGACGCTACTGCTGCCTGCCAAGCTTGGCAAAAGGGACCCCAGGCCAACTGCAAAGGAAGTCCTCAGCTGACAGTTTGTGGGTTCTCATCAGCTGAGTATTTATATTTTATATTTACATTAGAGGTTCTGGTAGAAACCCATTTACAAAGTATGTATTCTTCCCAATTAATATTTCCAAATTAATAGTCTCTTTGCTTATTTGTAAATGGGTCTCTACCAGAGCCTTTAATTCAGTAGCATAATTAAATAAAATAACTATTTCTGAAGTTTATAGGGAAGGATGGTGACGGAGGGGATTCCTCGCGGGGACGGGTGGGGACGGAGGGGATTCCTCACGGGGACGGGTGGGGACGGAGGGGATTCCTCGCGGGGACGGGTGGGGACGGAGGGATTCCTCACGGGGACGGGTGGGGACGGAGGGATTCCTCACGGGGACGGGTGGGGATGGGTGGGATTTTGGCGGGGACGGGTGGGGACGGGTGGGATTTCTGTCCCCGCGCAACTCTCTATACCAGAGCTTAAAGCAGGCCCACGGGAGATCTGCAACGAGTCCGGGAGGAAGGATGTAAACAGTTGGCCAGGACAGGAAGCAGGAAGGATCACTCCTATCCTGGCTCAGTGCTGAACCACCAGGGCTTAAGGGAGGCCTGCAGTGGGCACTGGAGGCTGGATGCAGAGCAGGGCAGAAGGGAAGGAAGGAGTGAGGGAAGGAGGGCTGGGTATAAGGCAGAGCAATTGAATATAACCAGAGACCTCCTCGGTTTATATTCAAATGAACCTTCTTCCTCCTTTTTTGGGCAGAAAACGTTACCTTGTTTTATAATTGGCTCGGTTTATATTTGAGTATATATGGTAAGCAGAGACTTTGCTTATGACCCTGAACATGTCAGAGAGGTCCACTCCATAATCCACCCCCAAAATTAGTAACTGGGAGTATGCATCCTCCTCTGTTGTCAAAGCCTGATGCAGGATAGTATGGCAGGCACATGTGACAAAGAAAGCTATTGCTGCCACTTTCAGCCCCAATGCCAAGGCCTCAAATTGTCTATCCAATAGGCAATATACAAGCATATAAGTTGCATTTTGCTAACTGTATTCCAGTTGTTGTGTAATTTAACAATTTCCTTTCATGTTTGATTCACCCTTGTACTTTGTTTGCACCCAGAACCTTTGTCCTCCTATATCAATCATCAATATATTAATAAAAAGCTAGGCCTTTTACCCTAGGTCATGTACCAAACTGATTACAATGAAGTAGGTAGGCACTATTAACTTGCATATGGCTAGTGGCCACTAAGAATATTTTAGGTCTGCAACTAAAACACCAATATCAAAAACCGAATCCCAGCTATTATATCTGATTTCAGAAAGCTACAGCCAACCTCATGGGAAAATACATCACATAGATAACTGGTCAACTGTGCAGACATTATGCTACACATAGGTATATACTCAAATATAAACCTAGATTTTTGGGCCCAAATAATGGCCCAAAAATGAGGGTCTCTGTTTATGTTTGAGTTTTCCCCATCTCAGAACTGAAAAGCCTGAAAAGAATGCCAGAAGATAGAAAGAACTTGGAGAAAATCAGGATATCAAGCGCTTAGAGACAGATGGAGGAAACAACATGCATATTATAACTGCTATTTATTATTTCAATAGTGCTACCAGATGCACACAGCACTGTACATTAAACATGCTTGAAAGAGCTTAAATTTAAGGTATGACAGACACAAGACATAGAGAGAATCAATATATGGCGCTCATGAAATAAAACAAAATAAACAAAAATACTACTCAGATATGATTGGGGCAGACAAACCAGACTTAAGTTCAAAATTCTAACAAAACTGCACAGGAATGACTGCCTCAAACGTACTTCCCCCCCCCCCCCCACACACACACACCTCACTAGAATTATACTTTGAGAATAAGATAGAGAATATATTTAAACTATTTGATAATATTGTAGATAATCAACTAGAGGATACTATTTCTGAAAGCAATTCATTGGCTATACCTGTGGAAACAACATGGACAGCGTTTAATACTGTCACAACAAATGAAGTAAGACCTATGGTGACTAGGCTATCTGAAATGAGATGCCAACTGGATCTATGTTCATCCCACTATACCAAGATATGGCAGAAGTACTGAATTGATTACTTGAGATGAATAATTCTACATTAGGGCAAAAATGGTTCTCAGAGGAATTAAGGGAAATTCTACTTACACTTATCCCTAAAGGAACAGACCTAAACCTATTCCAAGCTGCAAGCATAACATTCCTGATGAAGTTGATAGAGTTTGTAGTCGCCACTCAACCAAAAGATTATATTTCAAAATGGAATTTACTATTACCCTCCCAATATGGGTTCAGAAATAAACATAATAGATGTAACCGGATGAAAAAAAATAATAAATTTAAAGCACTCTCAGGGGAGAGGCAGGAGGGAAATGCTGAGCCCTCTTGCTTTTGTGTAGCAACCATGCACAAAGAGCCTTAAACAGCTTGGGCCAATCAGAGCCTCAGGCCCCTCCCTGGATGCACTGGGAAGTGTTCTATGGCTCTGATTGGCCTGGACACCTAAAGTCTCCTATGGGGCATCTGGACCAATCAGAGTCTTAGAACCCTTAGGGTAGCGGGAGAGTGAAGGTAACTCTCCTGCTGCGGGGGGTGGAGGGGGGGGTGGGTGGAAGGGGTTGCATCTGGGATTTTAGGGCAGCAGGAGAGTGTGGGCAACTCTTCCACTGCAGGGGGGGGTGTTTTGCTGCCTTTCTGTGGGAGGGAGGTGTTCGCCGCCACTGCTGCAGGGAAAGGGTGTTGTGATGCAGCGGAGAGAATGAGCATCTCTCCCACTGAATCACAACACAGGGGCTTTCTAGCAGTGTCCGACACTGACTGCACCCCTGGACTAGTCACTTAACAACACCGCTTTTTGAAAATAGCTCGGCATTTTTTAAGAATCCACCGGAGGGCTCATTTCAATGTTGAAAAGCCTATTTGCATGTCAGTGTCAGAGACTGCTAGAAACCTCGCTAAAGACAGATAATCCATTTTGATAACCTGCCGCTAAACTGCGTACAGGCTAAACCACCGGGATGCAGTTTAGCAACGGTGTTAAAGTTTTGAGAATCTGGGCCTTAGTTAGAGATACATAGCCTTAGCCTAAGAAGACACTGCATTTAGCTTTTAGCCTGCATTCATCCAGGGAGGTTAGCGTTTTACTTCCATTCATTTGTTTACAGATAGGGTAATAGCAAACATGCAGATCTTCAGAGCAGCTGCTGGTTCCAGACAGGTGACAGGACAACAACTCAGTGATACCCAACGTAGGAAAGTGGTAATACCTGAAAAGGTTCAGATACCAATACTGCCTCACACACATACTCTGTCGTCTCTGGTACCGATGCATCAGGGGGCATCTCATTAGAAAGAAAAGAACACACATGCAGTTGTATGGCCAAAGAAATGTCCCGTTTATTCAGAGCACTGACACATATTTATAGCATTTCACATGGGTCAGTTTTTTCAGCATATGACTGTAGGAAAGACAATATTTGATAACAGGATACATAAAAGCAACTAGAAAGAGGTAGCAAATATAAGGGGAGGAATAGTGGGAAGTTTCCTTTATAAGTTTCCATTCTTGTCTAAGGTCTAGTAATGTTTCTTTTTTAACAAATGTTTCTTATCAAAACAAGTCAACTACAGAACAAAATGTGGACACAGAGCTCAGAACACAAAAGGAAAAGACCTTGTGGTTTCTTGGCAAAATGATAACTGTTTCAGCAGTTCCTTTTACACAAGCAGGAATAGAAAAACTTACAAAGAATATATATGCCCCTTCAATCCCCTCTTACGTCATGAAAATGACATCATAAGTATACAGCATGAGCTTGGAGGGAGAGATATTCCAGATATGTCCTATGATATATATTTCAAAAAGAAGGTGTTTAACCCATTCTTGCATCCAGCTAGAATATTGGTCCCAAGGATTAAACAACCCAGAATTACGTTTGAGCTCAGCAGAGAGGTCCTCCAATTTAAGGCGGGAGACAACACATGAACAGGTGAAAAACAAAATAATCCAAGCAACATTGGCTTGTACCTAATCCCTGGCCTTGTACCCATCGGGGACCCCTCTTGGGACACCAAGAGCAGCAATATAGACATGGGGGTCAAAGCTTCCGGGAAGGTCGGGGGTCTGTGGTAGGGACCGGTAGGTACTAGCCAGGGCTGCAGTAGAGCAATGAACAGCAGAGTTAACTATACCATAGAATTACAACAGCGTTCTCAAACACGCGGACCACGGGTCGCATGTGGCTCTCCAGGTTTTATTTGCGGCCTGCGGTCTGGAGGCCATCATTCTCTTCCTTTTGGAGCAGCAGCCGACTCGTTCGCTCAAAGCTGCGGGTTGGCATCTCCTTGCGCTATCCACTCCTGCATCGGAAGCCTCTCTGATGTCACATCAGAGAGGCTTCAGACGCAGGCGCGGATCTTGCAAGGAGCCGCCACCCGCGGCTTTGAACGAATGAGCCTGCCAGATACGCTGCTGCTCCAGTGGCGTACCAAGGGGGGGGGGGGGGCGGTCCACTGTTCTCTTCCTAGCAGGGCCAAC
Source organism: Geotrypetes seraphini (assembly GCF_902459505.1). Taxonomy (NCBI): domain Eukaryota; kingdom Metazoa; phylum Chordata; class Amphibia; order Gymnophiona; family Dermophiidae; genus Geotrypetes; species Geotrypetes seraphini. Next base: position 162,976,230 of record NC_047088.1, on the reverse strand, counting down.
CAACTCTGGCGGTCCGACGTCAATTCTGACGTCGAGAGGATGTTCTGGCTAGCCAATCGCTGCCTGGCTGCCCGGAACGTCCTTTCCGACGTTAGAATTGACATCAGGCAGCGAGAGTTGGTCGACCCCGTGCAGAAGAGAAGCATGGATATGGCCTGTTCCTGATAGCGGCAGCAGCAGCAGCCTATTCCGCGGCGGCGGTGGCATGGGGGAGGGTAGGAAGGAAGGAAGAAAGAAAGAAAGAAGGTGGGGTGGGGACAGGGAGCCAGAAAAAAAAAGCAAAAAATGGGGCACGGAGGAAGGAAGAAAGAAGGAGGGGGGACAGGGAACCAGAAACAAAGCAAAAAATGGGGCACGGAATTAGAGAAAGACAGACAGAGAAAGAAAAAAAAAGTTGGGGGAGGGAATGAGGTCTGGAGGAGAGGAAGCATACAGAAGGCTGAAAGAAGTGAAGAAGTATTGGATGCACAGTCAGAAGAATAAAGTGCAACCAGAGACTGATGAAATTACCAAACAAAGGTAGGAAAATGATTTTATTTTCAATTTAGTGATTGAAATGTGCCAGTTTTGAGAAAGAAAAGATATTGAACTTTAAATGTGAGTGCTGCAGAAAAAAATAGAGTACTTGGAGGGCCGCAGAAAAAATAGTTAATGTCTTATTAAAGAAATGACAATTTTGTATGAAGTAAAACTCTTTATAGTTTATATATCTTTCCTTTTAACTGTTAAAGGAAAGTTTTATAAACTATAAAGAGTTTTACCTCATGCAAAATTGTCATTTCTTTAATAAGGCATTAACTATTTTTTCTGAGGCCCTCCAAGTACCTACAAATTCAAAATGTGGCCCCGCAAAGGGTTTGAGTTTGAGACCATTGAATTACAGGGACCAGGTAAGGCAGGCAGCCAAGAGCGAAAGAGTCAGTCAGCAGCGAGGCCAAGCCAGGTTCAGAGAGGAACATGAGCCAGTTTGGTGATGTGGTCCACATCTTCCTCGAGCACGGTACCATCATCATCAAGGTCAAGGCAGCAGTTAGAGGTGGAACTTGCCACAGACGCCACCTTCCGCAGCTAGCAAGTAATCTAGGGCCAGGCAAGTCTGGGTTTTATGAGTGTAATAAGTTCAAGAGCAGCCTGCAAGCGAAGTATGCAGTTGAGCAGGTAGATTGGGGTCCGACAACCCCAGGAGCCATCTTTGGCCCACGTAGCAGGTCCATAAGCAGCAATGATCCATTCAGCAGGCCAGTTGTCTCCCCATTTTCCAATCTGTATGGGGTGGAGCGTGCTAATCGTTTTTGGCGACCCCTAGTGTCGAACACAGGGGCTCCCAGGCGTTCGTTGTCGGCGTCTGATGTCAGAGGAGGGGCGGGACCACAGCAGAGGAAACAGCTCAAAGCACTGCAGTGCAAAGAGCTGTAACCGCGATTTTCAGCTGAAGCTGTAAGGTAAACGGTTCGGGGAGGCCAGAGGGAACATGGAGGACTTCCCAGGGGGAGGTGTGCAGTCTTTCAGGGGGAGGGCAGTCCTTCAGGGGGGCCAGTCCTTCAGAGGATAGGACAGGACTTGAGGGGGGTGCAGGCCTTCAAGGGGTGAATAGGCCTTTAACAGGGAACAGGTCTTTAAGGGGGGAAACAGGCCTTCAAAGGGGGGACAGGCAGGCCTGGAGGGCAGTCCTTCGGGGGGGCAGTCCTTCAGGGGGTGGGACAGGCATGGGGGGTGCATGCCTTCAAGGGGTGAACAGGCCTTTAACGGGGAATAGGCCTTCAAAGGGGTGATAGGCAGGCCTGGGGGGCAGTCCTTCAAGGGAGGAACAGGCCTTTAAGGGGGGGGGGGTCAGGCCAGGGATGGTGGCATAGGCCTTCAGGGAGGACAGGCAGGCCTTCAAGGGGGGTACAGGCCTTCAGGGATGGGGATAGAGGCCTTCAGGGCGGAGGTGCAGGCCTTCAGGGGAGACAGACCTTCAGGGGAGGGGGGGCCCTGGTGTAGAAGTACACGGAGGGAGAAAAGGGGGTTCAAAGAGATGTGCATATGCCAGACATTGGGGGGGGAAGAAATAATGGGTCTAAAAATAGAGGATAGGGAGAGAGATGATGGACAATGGGATTTAGGGAGGGAAGGAACAGAAAGGGAGAGAAGTTGGACACAACGGATGGTGTGGAGGGGGGGATAGAGATACTGGATAGGAGGGTAGTTGGGAAAAGAAAGGGAGAGATGGTGGACCATGGGGTGGTGGGGAAGGAGGGAGAGATGCTGGATGAAAGGATAGTTAAGAAAAGGTGGATCTGTGGATGGAGACAAAAAAAAAAAAGAAAGATGGCAGACCTCCGGAGGAGGGAAGGGAAATAGAAGGGGAGGACAGAAATGGCAAATGGTTAGAACGGAGAAAAAAGAAAGAAGAAGACCCTGGCAAGCAAGTTATCAGAAGACAACCAGAGCCTGGGACCAACAAGATTTGAATAATGACCAGACAACAAAAGGTAGAAAAACTAATTTTATTTCCATTTTGTAATTACAATATGTCAGATTTGAAACGTATATCCTGCCAGAGCTGGTGTTAGACCACAAACGTGAGCTAGGATTTAACAGAGAGAGGAAAAGTCCTTTTCTTTTTGTTTATTTTGTTTACACCACAGCGCCAGTGTGGTTAGGAGAAGGCAAAGGGGGTGAAGAAGCTATAAAATAAACCTACCAGGATGTTTGAAAAAAAAACAACACCCAATTGGGCAGGAAAATCTAATCAAATCGAATCGAAAAACCAATTCAGTAGGCTAAATCGAATCGAAATTTTTTTCCCTAAATCGGGCAGCACTATTGAACACTAGGGTTATCCAGCTGAATCCACAAGTTGCTGCAAAAGGATGTTCAACTTCTCCTCCTTCTAACTGAGCTGGCCCATGCCCCGTTTTTTTCGTTTTGCAAGCAAGTTAAAAGGTGCTTTTCTGTTCTGCTCTGCTCTGTGGTTATTTCTTATTTTCAGGGGGTTTTCTTCCATCTGACATTTAAGGCTGTGTACCCAGAGGTTCCCACTCCTCTAGGACCTCTGCCTGAGAGAGGATGCAGACTCACAGTACAGAAGTCTACTGCTAGCAGGATCACCCTACAGGGATATCTATCTAGCCAGCCTGTTTTAATATTTTTGGAGCTCGTAATCTGTTCCTAGTAGCTGGCTCGCATCTTTGATTTATGAGGAGCTTGAATGCAGGCTGTTTAGCCCATGTCTGGCCATTTGGGTTCTATTAGGACCAGCTGAATGGTCCTCCCCCGTCGTATTGTTAGGATTTGAGAGGGATGAGTTTCAGTCCGACTTTGGTCCAACTGGCAACCTGAAGATTCCAGATCCTATGGTAATTTTGAGGCAGCATCTTCTCCTCATAGAGATTATACTAATCTTAATTATACATTTTGGTGGAATTCGGTATGTCATATTTTTAAGATGGAAAGAGCAATTGCAATCCAGAAAGGGAACTATAATAATTTTATAAAGATCTGGGGGCCATTGGAACGATATTGTAAGGAGTAAACATCATTTTCCTTGGATGAATATATGTACACATTGGGGGGTGGGAGGGAGTTTTTCTGGAAATTTCACTATATTATTTGTTTATATTATATTTATGATATAATTGATTATAATATTTGAAAGAAGGTGGGTGGGACGGGATATAATTTTTATGTTTGTAGAATTATATGAGAATTACAAGTGTTATTGTTGTTACTAATGATAAATTCCTGTACGCTTGCTGTAAGTTTTCAAAATGAATAAAGAATATTAAAAAAAAAAAAAGAGGCAGCATCTTCTCCAGTATTCCAGCTGCACTTCTGAGCTGAAGTAGAATGGCACATTAAGGATAGGATATGGAAGAGACCCACTTGCAGGCACTCTCTTGTGCTGTCCATGTAGCAGGAGTGGAGAATGTTCAAGCTGACTATCTTAGCCAGCAGACGCTGGACCCAGGGGAATGGTTGATGTCCCTGCAGACTTGACAGATTTCTTCGGTGTTGGGGATACCCACTTGTGGATCTGATGACAGCAGTAGTAAATATGAAAGTGTATTGTTTCTGTAGCTGAAGATTTGAGCCCAGAAGCACCTGGTTGGATGTGCTCATTCAACCTTATATATTTTTCTCCCATGGTCCATTATAGGGTGAGTCATTTGCAGGATAGCAAATCACCCAGGGTTGGTGGTCCTAGTGGCACCAGATAGGCCCTGCATGCCATGGCACACAGACCTGGTGCATCTGCAGAGGGACAAGAATCTCAGATTGTTGGTACATGTTATCTCCTATTTCAAGGTCCTGTTCCCATACAGAATCAATTGTCACGGCCTATGCTAAGGCTGGAAGATGTTTCAACATTGGTGTGCCAAAGTCAACGCCATTTTTGGGTCCTCCATATTGAAGGCAGGCTCAGTAGTCCCACCCTAGAGTCAGGTGACTGCTTTAGTATGTCCTTAGTTTTCAGAACAACTATGCACATTGCACTAGAAAGAAAGATTAGGTTCTGACCTCAATAATCTTCTTTCTTGTATATGTGCAAAGTAATTCTAAAGCCCCACCCTGTCGATAAGATTTGTCTGCTTTATGCCTCAGTCCAAACGACACTGCTAGGAACAACACAGAGAACATCCCCAGAGATTTTGGAGTGCTGGGAAAGAAGCTGAAGCAGACAGGAGCACAGGTGGTCTTTTCGTCAATTCTTCCAGTGAGAAACAGAGGCAGAGCTAAAGAAGAGCGTATTCAACGGACTAACGAATGGCTCCGAGAATGGTGCATAGAAATGAACTTCGGATTCCTGAACCACGGCGAAACGCTCCAGGGACTGCAGGGACCAGACGAACTCCACCTGACCAGAAGAGGTAGAAACGTATTTGGACATCGATTGGTCCGCCTACTCCACAGGGCTTTAAACTAGGTAAGTTGGGGGAGGGTACATACTTATATCCCAGAGCAGTAAGAAACCACCCTGAGGAGACGAGTCGCACTCACACTACCAAATCTAAGGTAAGTACCAATGATATCCACAATAATTCAGGGAGAAAAATCACTGATAATTTAGGAGCCACACTAACTCATAAAGGAATCTCTTCACAGATATGGAGGGCTATGTATGTTAATGCACACAGCTTGGGCAATAAAATTCTAGAATTAGAGACTGAGATAACAAACGCCGATCTTGATGTGATAGCGATATCCGAAACCTGGTTCACGGAATCGCATGGGTGGGATATGGTTATACCAGGGTACAACCTACTTCGTTGCGACCGAGTGGGTAAATTGGGGGAAGGAGTAGCGCTATACACTAAGGAAAGCATCAAAACCACCAGAATCACAGATGTTAGATACACCGGGGAATCCATCTGGGTGAACCTGGCCAGAGGAAATGAAAAATGCCTATACCTTGGTGTGATATATAGACCTCCCAGGCAACAGGAGGACAAAGACATAGAATTAATCGAGGACATAGAGAACATCACACTGCGCGGAGACTCAGTAATGCTAGGAGACTTCAACATGCCAGATGCAGATTGGAACACACTCTCCGCGACTACGGGGAGCAGCAAAAGAATATTAAACTCCATAAAGGGTGCACGTCTCAAGCAATTGGTATTGGAGCCCACCAGGGACCAGGCGTTACTAGACCTAGTTCTCACCAACGGAGATAGCGTCACGGAAGTCTCAGTAGGAGACACACTGGCCTCCAGCGACCATAATATGGTATGGCTCAACCTCAAGAAAGGTTTCCCTAAGATAAACACAGCAACAAGGGTTCTCAACTTTAGAGGTACAGACTTCAACCGCATGGGAGATTTTGTCCATCTGGAGCTACATAAACAAGCAAAATCTGACAATGTGGAGGACATGTGGACGTCTCTGAAGTCCATACTACACAAAGCAACAGACCGATATATAAAGACAGTAAGTAAACGCAGGAGAAACAAAAGACCCCAATGGTTCAGTAAAGAAATTTCAGACCTAGTTAAACAGAAAAAAGACGCATTTATCACCTACAAACATTTAGGCAGAGAGGGGGCAAAAGAGGACTATCTAGACAGATCTAAAGCTGTCAAAACAGCAGTCAGAGAGGCCAAACTCCGAATGGAGGAAGAGCTAGCACGTAAAATTAAGAAAGGGGATAAATCCTTCTTCAGCTATATTAGTGACAGGAAAAGAAATAAAGATGGGATAGTACGCCTGAAGAAATTGGACGGTAACTTTGCGGAATCAGATTCTGAGAAGGCAGAACTACTAAACCAATACTTCTGTTCAGTGTTCACCCGCGAAATGCCGGGAGCTGGTCCACAGCTGCAGACGGGAGATAACCAGAAAGACCCGTTTCAAGATTTCGAATTTACGCCCAGTAGCGTCTACGACGAACTATCAAGACTCAAAGTAAACAAAGCCATGGGACCGGATAACCTACACCCCAGAATGCTCAGGGAGTTAAGGGAAGTTCTGGCTGAGCCATTATCTGTTCTTTTCAATCTTTCCCTAAGAACAGGAAGGGTCCCCTTGGACTGGAAAACCGCCAACGTAATCCCACTCCACAAAAAGGGCTGCAGGACAGAGACAGCAAACTACAGACCAGTGAATCTCACGTCTATAGTGTGTAAACTCATGGAAACACTGATCAAACAGAATATTGACACAATCCTAGATGAAAAAAAACTGCGTGATCCACACCAACACGGGTTCACCCAGGGAAGATCCTGCCAATCTAATCTGATTAGCTTTTTTGACTGGGTTACTAGACAACTGGACGCTGGAGAGTCACTGGACGTGGTATATTTGGACTTCAGTAAAGCATTTGATAGCGTCCCTCATCAAAGATTACTGAACAAGCTGAAATCGATAGGATTAGGAGACACTCTAACTACATGGGTTGGGAATTGGCTGAGCGGTAGACTTCAGAAGGTGGTGGTGAACGGTACCCCATCCGAAGCATCGGACGTGATCAGTGGAGTGCCGCAGATCTCGATCCTGGGCCCGATTCTATTCAACTTATTCATAAGAGATATGACGCAGGGACTTAGAGGAAGGGTATCACTGTTCGCCGACGACGCCAAACTTTGCAACATAGTAGGCAGAAGCTTATTACCTGATAATATGACACACGACCTACTGCTTCTGGAACAATGGTCGACTACTTGGCAGCTAGGCTTCAATGCTAAAAAATGCAAGATAATGCACCTGTGTAAGAGAAACCCGCGCAGAACTTATGTACTAAATGGTGAGACCTTGGTTAGGACCACGGCGGAACGCGATCTAAGAGTGATCATTAGCGAGGACATGAAGGTTGCCAATCAAGTAGAGAAGGCTACCTCCAGGGCAAGACAAATGATGGGATGTATCCACAGAGGTTTTGTCAGCAGGAGACCTGAAGTTATGATGCTGTTGTACAGAGCCATGGTGAGGCCTCACTTAGAGTACTGTGTCCAGTTTTGGAGACCACACTACCGAAAGGACGTGCTGAGGATCGAGTCGGTGCAGCGAACGGCCACCAGGATGGTCTTGGGGCTCAGGGATCTCACGTATGAAGAAAGACTAAAGAAATTGCGGCTGTACTCACTTGAGGAAAGAAGAGAACGGGGAGATATGATTGAAACGTATAAGTACATCACGGGACGCATCGAGTCAGAAGATGATATCTTCTGGCTCATGGGACCCTCGACCAGCAGAGGGCATCCGCTGAAAGTCAGGGGAGGGAAGTTTCATGGCGACTCCAGGAAGTACTTCTTCACCGAAAGAGTGGTGGATCATTGGAACAGACTCCCACTCCAGGTGATAGAGGCCAGCAGCGTGACGGATTTTAAGAGGAAATGGGATACTCACGTGGGATCTTTAAGGGAGTAAACTCAGGGGGGAGGGATACTTGGAATGGGCAGACTTGGTGGGCTATAGCCCTTTTCTGCCGCTTTTTTCTATGTTTCTATGTTTCTAAGGTATGTCTGGAACTGGAAAACATTTATGTCAGTCAGCTAAGCTAAAAAAAAAGTTTCTCAGTCTGATAGCAGGTCATGCAAGTAGCTACAAGTGTTGAATGCACATGGTTTTGGTTATGGTTTATTTAACTTTTGTTTACTGTACAGAGCAGAACAAATGAATATGATCAAGGAGATTCCCCATGACCCTGCTTGTTATGTCTTCTATCATAGTGGTTCTTGACTGCTTTGGAACAAATTGCCTTTTCTTTAATATTTCTGAGCAATAGACTATAGAAGTCCATAGGTACTGTCTTTAGGTTCCCAATGCTGGATTTGCCATTAAAACCCATTCCAGCCTATCCTAATCATACAGTCACTGGAGCTTCTATCAAAGCCTTCCCCAGCTCATCCTAAAACAAATCATCATATAATTTTCTTTCTCCCACAATTTTTTTTTTAGTTGCAACAAATAAATACAAATATTTAAATGTTTAACCTCTGTGTTGGTGTGAATTGAAGCGAAAACCTATGGAAACTTCTGACCGTGATTATAACATCTCATACATTTAATTGTAATAATCAAATTGAAATGTAATTGCATCACCTCACCACTAGGGGGTTCTACATACAGAAACATGCTTGATTGATCTGACATCGAGATTTAGATAAAGGGAACGGGAATAAGACTTGATATACCGCTTTTTCAGTGTGGTTACAATCAAAGTAGCTTACATATTTAAAAAAAAAAAAAAATAGGAATAATGTTATAAAATACCTGCAATATACTTCATATAAATCCTAACCAAAATCACAGTTGACTTTATTCTATAAAATAATTAAATAATGTGTAACAGTGCTCAGACCCACAACCAATTGTCCAAATATTGTGAACAAGTAAGGATGTTCAGTAGGACCATCATAGCAACTGTTAGTCCTGCCGCCAAGTTTCAAATTTATTAACTTTTAATATACTGACCATCAACTGGTATCTAGCCAGTTTACAATAAAATGTTAAAAATAGAGATAGAAAATTATATTTATAAAAGGAGTTAATAAAAGTGTACATTAAGGACATGAACTGGACGAACTTGAGAGTGATGGTAAGAGGGGAAGGGAGGGGTAAAGTTACATAATTAGGAGAAGAAAAGAAAGAGAGGAGAAAAAAAAAAAGGAGTTTGAAAGAAGAATGGAGGGAGAGGATAAAACGGTGCTGGGGCCGTTACTCTTTAACATATTTATCAATGACCTGGAAAAGGAGGCAAAGTGCGAGGTTATAAAATTTGCAGACGATACCAAGCTGTGCGGCAGTTAGGACCAGGGAGGAGTGTGAGGACCTACAAAGGGACCTGGACAAGCTGGAAGACTGGGCAAACAAATGGCAAATGTGCTTTAACGTGGACAAATGCAAGGTCATGCATATAGGGAAAAAGAACCCGTTGTTCAACTACAAATTGGGGGGGGGGTATTGTTGGGAGACAGCAGACTTGAGAGAGACTTGCGTGTGCTGGTGGATGCATCACTGAAGCCATCTGCACAGTGCGCAGCAGCCTCGAAAAAAGCCAACAGGATGCTGGGCATCATAAAGAAGGGCATAACAACCAGAACACGGGAAGTCATCATGCCATTATATCGAGCGATGGTGCGTCCACATCTGGAATACTGTGTTCAGTATTGGTCGCCGCACCTCAAGAAGGACATGGCGGTACTTGAGAGAGTCCAAAGGAGAGCAACGAAAATGGTAAGAGGGCTGGAACACTGCCCATACGCCGAGAGGTTGGATAGGCTGGGGCTCTTCTCTCTGGAGAAAAGGAGGCTCAGGGGAGATATGATAGAGACCTTCAAGATCATGAGGGGCATAGAGAGGGTGGATAGGGACAGATTCTTCAGACTGAAGGGGACAGCAAATACGAGAGGGCATTCGGAGAAACTGAAGGGAGATAGGTTCAAAACAAATGCAAGGAAGTTTTTTTTCACCCAAAGGGTCGTGGACACTTGGAATGCGCTACCGGAGGAAGTGATCAGGCAGAGTACGGTACAGGGATTCAAACAGGGATTGGACGGATTCCTAAGGGATAAAGGGATCGTGGGATACTGAGGGAGGAGCTGGGATGTAACACAAGTATAGAAAGCTAACCAGGTAATGAGTATAGAAACCAAACCAGGTCGTGCATGTGCAAGACCAGAGGGTTAGGACTTCGATAGGAAGACAGGACTTAAATGAGAAACCAAGGTGGCAAGGGAGCCCCTTCTGGTGATTCAGACAGGTCGTGACCTGTTTGGGCCGCCGCGGGAGCGGACTGCTGGGCAGGATGGACCTATAGTCTGACCCGGCGGAGGCACTGCTTATGTTCTTATGTAGGATGGGATCGCTTCATAGAAGCGGTTGGTTGAGTAAGAAGGAAATGCTTTAAGAGCAGATAAAGCATCTCGAAATAAGAAAGTCTTTAGGCTTATCTTGAATCTATCAAGTTGTTTTTCATGGCAGAGTTGATGTGGTAGAGCATTCCACAATGTTGGGGCAACTACTGAAAAATTTGTTTTTCTAGTGTAGAAAAAATCTTTTATAGAGGGAATTGAAAGGAAATTCTGGTCTGCTGATCAAAGTGTACGTGTTGGGCATTGTGGAATGAGAAGCCTATCAAGGTAGGAAGGCTGATGGGAGAGTTTAATTTTAAAGGTCAACAGGATGGTTTTATAAGTAGCACGATGTGTTATGGGAAGCCAATGTGCTTCTTTCAGGAGAGGGGTGACGTGATCATATTTACCTAGTTTGTATATAAGTTTTATTGCCATGTTTTGGATTAACTGTAAACGTCGGATTTCTTTTTGGAGAATTCCGTTATATAGAGAGTTGCAGTAATCAAGGTGGGAGATAACTAAGGAATGAACCAAAGTTTTGATAGCATCCGTGTCTAGGATGGAAGTTAGAGAACGAATAAGGTGAAGTTTATAAAAACAAGTTTTTACCACCGAGCTGATGTGATCGTGGAAAGTAAGGTCCTTATCGATGATTACTCCCAGTAATTTTATTTTTGTTTCGAATTTTATAGGGGTGGATTTGATAAAAATCTTTCCAGATAGTGACTCACTGTTTTTGATAGGAAATAGGAGACTGCAGGATTTATCAACATTGAGAGAGTTTATTTGTGTGAAGCCAGTCACTTATTTTATCTAATTTATTGTTAATTTCTTTTGTTTCTGAGGTATTTGAGGTATTGACGGGGTGAAGTAGTTGAATGTCATCCGCATAGGCAAAGATTGTGAATCCAATTGACTGTGCCAAAGTAAGGAGAGGTGACAGAAAGATATTGAATAGTAGGGGGGATAGAATAGAACCCTGCGGGACGCCGTGAGTTTGTGGTATAGATGAGGAGGTTTCCTTCTTTACGTGAACTTTAAAACTGCGTTCGTCAAAGTATGAAGTGAATATGAGAGGGCTGGTCCTATAACGCCGCAGTCTTTGAATCGGTTGATGAGGAGAGAATGGTCAATGGTATTGAAGGCTGCAGACAGATCTAGAGAGATAAGAAGGACGGATTTTTGGTGATCAAGAAAATAGTATATAGTTGAAATGAGGCCTAGCAATGACAATTCGGTAGAATGAGAGGAGCGGAAACCTGTTTGATATGGGTGTAGAGCATGAGTGTTGTCAATAAATTCTGCGAGTTGGTTGTGAATGATTTTCTCAGTCAGTTTTGATATTAGAGGGAGGTTAACAATTGGACGGAAATTTGCCAACACTTCAAACAGATAATCATTGTTATTGTGATTTTATATCCAATGTACAGAAAAATCACTTAGTTGGATATGTTTGGCGAGAAAATGTCAATTGGTCCAATACCGGAACAGCCTCATTAAATATACTCATGAAACAGATATACACAATCCTGAAACTGCACACTGTTACACATTATTTAATTATTTTATAGAATAAAGTCAACTGTGGTTTTGGTTAGGATCTACATATTTTCTAGACAAGTACTTATTTTGTACCTGGGACAATGAAGTGTTACGTGACCTGCCCAGAGTTACAAAGGAGCTACAGAGGGAATCGAACTCACAACCTCAGGATGCTGAGGCAGCTGCTCTAACTACTAGGCCCCCTCCTCCACTCAGTATTAAGCACAGCTAAACAAATGTTACTACTACAATTCAGTGTCTCAGCAGAATTTGATAGTCGACCACAGACTTGTTGAAATAGGAATCTCAGGAATGGTATTACAATGGTTCCAAGACTTCCTGATGAAAAGACACTGCAGAATGTTAAAAGACAGAGCCCTCTCTGAATACTGGTCTCCATCATGCTGAGTACCACAAGGATCTCTCAGCTCACCATTATTATATAACATCTTTATGACACATTGAACTTGATAAGCTTCAGACCAGGGGAATGGCTCTTCTTATACGCAGATGCCTACAAGTCTGAACCAAGCAAGCATGACAACAATAATTTCCAGAATGCTAACTAAAGTGCAAGAATGAGCAGGGAGATACTTAGGTTTTTTCAGTATTTAGTTTGAGATGGTATTATGGTTTGGGTGACATACATACCTAATCCCATCTACTATTAACCTTTCAATAGGACCCAGCTTCAACACTGAGAAAACTTCAGAAGTACTGGAAATCACTTTAGATAGTTCATTAACCCCCCCCCCCCCTCTTCTACGAAACTGCACTAGCATTTTTTAGCGAAGAGAGCCGTGCTGAATGGCCCACGCTGCTCCCGACGCTCATTGAGTTCGGGCCATTCAGCGCGGCTCCTCATGCTAGAAACTGCTAGCGTGGTTTCGTAGAAGAGGGGGTAAGTTTTCAAAATCATGTTAACAACTTAGTTCAAAAATTCTTTCTTACCAGGAAGGATAAGAACCTACTTCTTCCAACAGCACTATAGGATACTAGGGCAGTCAATGATATTGTCACCACTAAACTACTGCAATGCCCTACTATCAGGTATCTCTGTGAAATTAATGAAAAAACTCCAACTGATACAAAGCACTTCAGCAAAACTCATATGCTACAAATCAAGATCTGACCATGTCACATCACTGCTTATAGAACTACACTGGCTACCGAGAGATAACAGAACAGAATTCAAACCATGCTGTGTAGCATTTAAAATACTATATGGTGATGTTCATAATAGCTTTTGCAGATTTACTGAACTAATAGGTAGATATGTTGACCAATGTAACTAACAACCTGACCCTATCATTCCCAACTCTGAAAGATATAAAATACAACAAATCATAACTACCAAATAGCAAAAGTGTGGAACTCGCTTCCCATCGAAATTCACACAACTATAGTATACACACAGTACTGTATATGCAAAAATCTAAAAACACAGCTTTTTAAGAAATCCCTACCAGGGGTCCAAAGAGATGCAGACTAATAATACAAGTCATCCTAAACAAAGACAATGTTAATGGTGAGCTGCTATTTATAATACTGTATATTAGCTCAGACTGTATGTATAATTTGATAACAAGTTGATAACTTTATGTAGCATGTACAGTACAATTCTTTGTAAAATACTTAACTCTATACAAAATTCTATGTAACCTGCCTAGAACTCTAATTAATGAGGATTTAGTGGGATATGAGATTGCACATAACATAACGATGAAGAAAAAGGACAGAAATCCTAGAATTTAAAAAAAATTACTGAAGAAGTCAGAGACAAGATGTCTACTGAGAAGTTAGCCATTAATTAGATACTTGCCCTCTTGGAATTTCTGAGGCCTACTGGACTACTAGATGAATCTGGAGGCTGATCCATGGTATAACTAAGCTGCCAATTACATCCAAGGAATCCTGAGATATATAGAACCTGAGCTTGTAAGTTTGACATCTGAAAAAAAAAAAAAAGGTCCCGTTCTTGCAATCATCCTCACCGTCATGAGTACTATAGGATGCAGAAGCTGTCATCTGAACTGGTTCCTTTCTGCAACCATAGCAACATCATTCATGGGAGAACATCCAATTAGTATTAACTACGGCTGAACTCTTAGAAACATTTTGAGAACAAAACCTCACAAGAAGGATCAGCAACTATCAAATTCCAACCGTTGCAGGAGAAAAATTTGGGAATGTTAAGAAAGGAGATAGAGAGTTAGAGAAGAGTTACCTGCTATGGAACATCTGCAAGCTAATGCTCTAAAGGAAGGATGTCCAATCCACTGGAGAAAAATCCTTGACTAGACTGTCCTAGGTACTTCATGTGAGGATTAGAGCTGTAGGGCTTTAAAATAACCCTTGAGAAAAAGGTAAATGTTCCTGGTGAATAAGGCAGATGATATACCAGTATACCAAAAGCAATGGAAGAAATAAAAATCACTGCAGAAAAACACACCACCAAACCTTAAAGAGTTGCCAACCCAGATGAATGGAATGAACGGAAGGAGGTTAGTGACAAGAGAGAAGAATCACTCAGAAGGTATGTAGGCATTGTATTTGCATACCATTCCATTCTGTGCTTTTGATGAAACCTAGTGAGCAGAAGCAGAATATAAAAAAATTACTTTTTGTCCTTGTTGTTCCTTTTGTTTTGTTTTTTTTAATGTTATTTTTGAAACTGCATTGAAATAAAGGCATCCACTGCTCCACTGGAATACACCACACTAATAACTCAGGAACAACATAGCAAAGGCTTCCCCGAAAAGGAGCAGTATTGCACCAAGAAGGTGAAGTAAACAACAAGAGAGGAGTGCCAGAACTGATGGACGTAGACCCTTGAGCATAGAGATCAGAGGCAGAAGCCCTACTGAATTCTTATAATGTCCTCTACTCTTGCATTAGAACCAGGACAGAATGTTGCGGAATCATGTCAAGATAATCTTATTGTATGCTGACTAGGAAGAGTAAAACTGGAATTAGGAAACTGATTGGATCTGTAAAATGTATAAGACTACAGAATTTTAAAATGACCAATTTGTGAAGAGGCCAAGCAGAAACAGTATCTGCTGAATTCTCACTTGTGATACCAGATAGAGAAGAAATAAGAAACTGAAAATACAAAGACTCGGCAGTGACCGAAGAACTACTCAAGGAGCCAAAGAAAAAAAAAGAGTCCACCTCTAAGGAGTTACTCTAAAAGCACATGTCATGACACCTCTTTGACCCTAATAGAATAGCATCATTTACCATAAGTTTGAATCTAAGACAATGAAGGGTTACCTTAAGTGATTTGTTCAAGATTGCAAGGAGATGCAGAGGGAATTGAACTGTAGTGCCCTGGCTCTCAGCCTGCTGTTCTAAACAGCAGGCTGAGATCTCCTGGAAAGAAAAATAACTTAACAAAATAAGGTCACAAAAGAAGGACATTCCAGAGGAGAGAGGCTACATGCACTAGATGAGGGAATCTTGTGGTCCTAAATCAAGAATAAATAGAAAAAAATGTCAGCATAAATTTGTTTCAAATATGTGTGAATTCAAACACTGCCTACCTGATGGACCTGTGACTGAAGATTTATAAATAAACTACAATCTTCCTTAGGACCAACCAACTGCAAAAGATAGCGGACTAAGCTGTCTAGCTAACAGAAGTAAAAGGAAAGGAGTCAATTAATCTTTAAGTGAATGGTAAAAGTGAGACTGATGAACCCTCAGTTGAGAACAACACACTTTATACTTGAGGGAATAGTACAGCATGAGATCCTTAGAATCTAAGAATAGAAGCATTGTCATAGTGGTCTAAGAAAAGGTCCATATAGCCCAGCATCCTGCTTCCAACAGAGGAAGATCCAATCAAGAGGAAGAACAAGAAGGAGCAAGATTTCTTACTACCAACCCCTGGGATAAGCAGTGGATTCTCATCAGTCCTATCTTAAGACAATTTAAAGAGTCAGCCTCCAAGCACGGGAAGCCCAAAAGAAACCCAGGTAGGTTTTGAGGAATAATCTGAACTCATCTAACGTAGGAAGTATCATGGAAAAAGAAGAGAATATACAAAAATTGGAGTCCCCTCAGAACTAACGAGATGTTAGGCGAAAAATGTCTGCAGACCAAGTGCATCCTCAAAAGGTAGGCAGATAATAATCTCTGGCATGAGACTTAGGGTACTCCAAATAAGAAAAACCTCCAAGCAAAAGCTTGCTAAGTAAAAGGAGCCCTTAGTTTGTAAACCGAACTATAACCCTGAAGAGCTCTAAGAGAGTTCAATGTCTGTAAACCTAACTGCAGGAGGAAAAAAAACATATTTTTTAAAGAATAGGAAGCAGAACATACTTACATTGATAGAGAAAGTTTCTTCTTCCAGCAGCCTAAATTAAATTCTACAGGCCTCAAAATGATATAATGTCTGATGGAAGAGGACCAAAAAAAAAAAAAAACCCCTCTGCCATTGAGCACCAGATTGAACCAAGCTCTAGGACAGTGGTCTCAAGCTCACGGCCCACCAGGTATTATTTTGAGGCCTTCGGTATGTTATCATTGTTCTGGAACGTTGCCTGCCTTACTGCTGTAACCTCATGCAAGTGCTTTCCTGCGTCTGTATGCGATTGTGAGGTTGAGTGGAGAGGACAATTGCGTACAGACGCAGGAAAGCGCTTGTGTGAGGTTACAGCAGTGAGGCGGGCAATGTTCCAGAACATAAGGTAACTATTGGAGGCCGTGCAGCTTGTGCGTGTGTACGTAATCTTGTGAACTCTCGTGAAATTTGGCACCTCTCCTGGCAGTGACTGCTTGATGTAAGATAGCGGTTGTGTCCAGTGCTGGAGGAGGTGAGAGCTGAAGGCGGTTGCGGACACGACCACCAGACACCTAAGGCACAAGTTTTCCAGGCACAAGTCGGATATTGATTCTCCCCCCTCTACAAAAAGCCTATAGAGCTACACAAAATTTTGTCTCTTGCAGTTGATACTTTAGAATCTAAATCACAATTTTGCATGAGGTAAAACTCTTTATAGTTTATAAATCTTTCCTTCATTGCTTCTGATAATTTTAGCTATACACAGCTGAAAGCATTGCAACATGCAGAAAGTGAAAATGTTGCACTGCTTTTAGCTGTGTATAGCTGAAATTATCAGAAGCAATTAAGGAAAGATTTATAAACTATAACAAGTTTTACCTTATGCAAAGTTGTCATTTCTTTAATAAGACATTAACTATTTTTTTCTGCGGCCCTCCAAGTACCTACAAATCCAAAATGTGGCCCAATAAAGTGTTTTGAGTTTGAGACCACTGCTCTAGGATGACCTCCAGCTCTGCTGCAGAATAGAAAATAATCAGGAAGACCTGGAGCTGGAGCTGCTATGGCACCAGGCAAAGTTCCTCCCACTTTTTACTGGCGATTTTCTGCACAAATAGTGTGCATATAATTTGCATGCTATTATGCTGAGAATCACCCATAAAATAAAGATCACTCCCACTATGGCCATTACATTG
The DNA here is from genome assembly GCF_902459505.1 of Geotrypetes seraphini. Lineage (NCBI taxonomy): Eukaryota > Metazoa > Chordata > Amphibia > Gymnophiona > Dermophiidae > Geotrypetes > Geotrypetes seraphini. Next base: position 162,958,927 of record NC_047088.1, on the reverse strand, counting down.
ACTCGCCGGATTTTACTGGCAAGTTTTGAGAATCCAGTCCTCAGTGCTTTAAAAGGGGATTTGGATTAGCTGATGCCTTTCTTATGACTTCTCATACATTCAAGATAGAGTACATTCAGGTATATAATGGAAGAATTAAACTAACAAATTAATTAATAAAGCTTTGTAACTAACACAAAGATATTTTTAATAGGCTCTACCTCAACAAGTTTAAAAACAAAGGTGAAAGATTTTCCAGGAAACAACTAACACTAGTTAAAGTGTCCTCAGAGAGCAGGGGGAGGTGGAGAACTCCAAGGAATCCTTTGAAGTAAAATGTAGAAGGAAGTTTGGCAAAGAATTGCTGCTTGAAAAAAATGAAACTCAATCCAAAATAAGAAACTCTCCCCAATAATTCACCAGGCCATTGGCAACCCCTAAATTTAGGCAGGAAAATAGCAACTGTTCCCAGACTGAAGAAAGCAGGTCTGGAAATCTGGCTGTAACTCCCAAGTTCCAAGTTCCATATGGCCGCACTCAAAGGCATATCTTGAGATGCCCCCTTACAAGGTCTCGCCCACTGTCTGATGCACCCTCTTCGATTAGATACACTTTCCAGGATTTCCCATTGAAGCGCCTCTACGTTTCACCTTAGATGAGTCAGTGACAGAAAACATTTAGCACCCCACTACAGCCTCATTAGAAAGTGCTCATTTGCGCTCGTAGCTTCTTGCCCAAAAACTCTTGGCGGTGGCTGTATAGTTGCAATGTTACTTGGAATATGTTTATTTTTATGTTTATTGAGAGTTTCTATACCACTACTAATGACTGGGGAGTCAATTCAGAGCAGTTTACTTGGGCTTCTACAAAGGTGTTATGCTGTATGAGCTTCTGTAGAGATGTTACCATAAAGAGTTTCAAAAGAGCTTCTATGAGGTGTTACAATACATGGGCTCTAGACTGAAATACACGGCACTCTGTAGTGGTGTTACAATATAGAGTTATTAATATCAGCATGATTATGCCATAATCATCCTACTTATGTTACTGGCACTTTGATCATCCTACTTATATGCACATGTATATACCAAATCAATCAGCCTATGTATATACAAATATAAACGAGGTTTACTATTGAAGATAAATACACTATATTTATATACCTGCCAAGGAGGTTGGACATTTCAACTAGCTATAATCCTATTTACACACAACTCATAATTTCAGTTGAAGTAGGTTGGGAAAAGGATAGATACTATCTTGAGAATTGGAAAGATCCTATCTTGAGAAACCCAGCTGATTCATATGAACATAAGAATAGCCTTACTGGGTCAGACCAATGGTCCAACAAGCCCAGTAGCCTGTTCTCACGGTGGCCAATCCAGGTCACTAGACCTGGCCAAAATCCAAGGAGTAGCAATATTCCATGCTACCGATCCAGGGCAAGCAGTGGCTTCCCCAATGTCTTTCTTAGTAACAGAGTATGGACTTTTCCTCCAGGAAATTGTCCAAACCTTTCTTAAAACCAGCTACACTATCCACTCTTACCACAACCTCTGGCAATGCATTCCAGAGCTTAACTACCGTATTTTTCGCTACATAAGACGCACCTGACCATAAGACGCCCCTAAATTTAGAGGAGGAAAACAAGAAAAAAAACATTCTGAACCAAATTCTCCCTGCCAAACTCTGCACTGAACCCCACACTCCTTGCTAGGCTCTGCGCCCTGTCCCCCCTCCCTGCCAGGCTTTGTACCCTATCCCCCCTCTGGTGGTCTAGTGGTAGGCAGGGACAGGGCACAGATGGCAAGGCAGACGACTTTTTAAAATATACAATATCTCCTCAGTAACAGCTATAGAAAAATAGACAAATATAGTGCAAAATATAGACAGAAGATATAAATTCTCAAAACTGACATATTTTGATCACTAAATTGAAAATAAAATCATTTCTCCAACCTTTGGTTGTCTGGTGATTTCTTTATTTCCTTCTTCAGGCCCAACAATTGCCCCTTCCTTCCTCCTATGTTCCCCTCACTCCCTTCCAGCCTTTGTCCTCTTCCCCCCCCCCACTCCCCCCGTTGTCTGGTGATTTTTTTCTTTCTTTCCTTCCTCAGGCCCAACAATTGCCCTTTCCTTCCTTCCTCCTATGTTCCCCTCACTGTCTTCCAGCCTTTGTTCTCTTCACCCCCCCTCCCACTCAGGACCAACAATTGTCCCTCTCTCCCTTCTATGTTTCCCTCACTGCCTTCCAGCCTTTGTCCTCTTCTGCCCCTCCAAGCCCGCTTGGCGGCGGTCAAAATATGGTAACTCAATGAAGTTATAAGGAAATACTTTTCCAATAGGATGCACCTTTTTTTCCACCCACTTTTTTTGGGGAAAAAAGTGCATCCTAAGGAGCGAAAAAAATTTCCTCCTATTGGAAAAGTATTTCCCTATAACTTCATTGAGTGTCCCCTAGTCTTTGTAATTTTTGACAGAGTGAAAAATCGATCCACTTGTACCCGTTCTACTCCACTCAGGATTTTGTACACTTCAATCATATCTCCCCTCAGCTGTCTCTTTTCCAAGCTGAAGAGCCCTAACCATTTTAGTCTTTCCTCATACAAGAGGAGTTCCAAACCCTTTATCATCTTGGTCGCTCTTCGAACCTTTTCTAGTGCCATTATATCTTTCTTGAGATATGGAAACCAGAATTGAATGCAATATTCCAGATGAGGTCACACCATGGAGCGATACAGGGGCATTATAACATTCTTAGTCTTGCTAACCATCCCTTTTTTAACAATTCCTAGCATCCTGGTTGATTTTTTGGGCGAAAGGTTTCATCATATTGTCTACAATGACACCCAGATCCTTTTCTTGGGCACTCCTATGAGCGTTGGGAGCAGTGCGGGTCATTCAGCGTGGCTCTCTGCGCTAAAAACTGCTAGCGCAGTTTAATAGAAGAGGGGGTTAGTCTGTTAGCAAGTTATTAGGTAAGTAATTGGTACATGGTTAGTATGGGATTGAAGAGGGGTTCTTGTTATAGCCTCTTTTCTTTATCCCTTTTTTATTTCTTCTAAAATTTAGGCCGCCTTTTATCAGATCGCGCTAGGGTGGGGTTGTTTTATATATATATATTCTTTTTCTTGAAATCAAGAAAAAGTACAACCATCTGTACAAGAACAATAATTTCTGTAACAATGAATCATGCCCACCATATTCCCAAGCCCACAACCCTTAAAGGACCACGCATTAGGGTTGTTTATCGCCGGCCGCTGCAGTAAAAACTCCAATGCTCATAGAATTGCTATTAGTGTCTGAGCTTTTAGTGCAGCGACCAGCAATAAAAAAAACCCTAACATGGCTTGATAAAAGGGTGCCTTAGATTTCTACTGTATAATAGAGATCTCTCCTCCCCATTTTTCAATGACAAGGAAAGTGTTAAGATTTTGATGAGCTATTGTAGCTTTTTTTTGCTTTTCTTCTTAGATTATTCCTTGTCAGCAGTTTTCTTGTGTTAATCATTTTGAATTGTATTTAAAAAATTTAAATAAAAAAGTCCCGGGTACACATCACTATAATCTGCTTATATTGTATGGCTATATACCTATATATTGTATGGATATGTACCTATATAAAGATGATACCTGCAGGCATAAGGGCTATTATTGTGGTGTGCAGGTGGTTACAGCAAGTCTGGGTTGCTATACGAATGTTTAGAATCTTTTATTACTATTGTGAAGACTGTGTTTTATTTTTAGTTGTTGCTACTGCTGTTATCTCATGTTTTGATTAGAGATTGGACATATTATATACTGCCTAATACTTATATCAATGGTGGTATATCTTAAACAAATCCAATCCGATAAGTATAATTGGGTTGATTCACAGAGCCAAGTCACACTTCTTGGCTCAGGTTTGACTTGACTCACCAAGAGGCCCTTTTACTAAGCTGTGCTATGAAATGGCCTATACTGTTATTAGCACATGAGTTTCTCAGGTGCTGAAGCCATTTTTAGCACAGCAGTAAAATGGCCTCATTTTCCATTTTCAGAATTGCAATGAGCTAATTTCCAAATTAGTGCACGGTCATTAGTATGTGAGCCCTTACTGCCATCTATTATCTAGGTAGTAAGAGCTCTCACGCTAACCACACTCTAATTGGTTAGTACACACGGTGATGCAGTTACGCTAACCAATTAGCAAAGATCTACTCTCCACCCGCAAACATGTCTCTCACACTAAAGGGTAAAATGTGTATTTTTGTGTGTGGGGAATGTTTGCCAAAACTACACCTGAGCAGGTCTCATGGTGGTGCTTTTCTAACCTGTAGTAAGCACACATTAGTAATGACTGCAGCTTATTAAAAGGACCCACACATTTTCTGATTTGCCAGTCTCTAGTGAAATGCCTATTCTGACAACTTATTTTAAGGAATATTGGCATCTCTCACAGTGCCTGGCAGAAGACAACTGTCAGCTTTCATTGCTTCGTAGTATGAGGACTATGAATTGATTGTGTGTAAATAATGGAAAAATGGAAAGTATTTGGTATTTTCTTCTTTCATCTCTTAGCTATGTTAGAAATAAATACGCATTATAGCACAATAGACAGCTCTTACAGAAAGATAAAAGCTTAGGGTCTTAAGTCCACAGGATACTCCACCAGTGATTTTTGATAAAATGTTCTATTTTTGAGTAATGTTTTGTCTTGACCTGCCATTTGTTCCCTATATTTTGCTCATACTAAGAGCTGTACCATTTGAAGAAAAAAAAAACAATTCTGAAATGAACACATAACACACTTTTTCAAAAGGAGGATGGTAGATACTTGAAATGCCCTTCCACGGGAGGTGGTACTGATGAAAACAGAATTCAAATGTGTGGGATTCATATAAGGAAGGAGAATGGAAACAAAACAAATAGTGGTGCTTAAAAGGCAACTCCAGTAATTGGGAAATAAGGCCAGATATCCACTGTCTGTGCTCCGATTCTGGGTAGACAGATCTGAACGGGTTTTAATGGCAACTCCAATAGTTGGAAAATAAGACCAGTGACAGTCAGTCTTCTATGGTCTGTGTCCCAAAAATAGCAAAGCCAGATCAAGTATGCATATGTTATATCACATCATACCATATGCTATGAGTTTATCTTGTTGGGCAGATTGGATGGGCTGTGAAGTTCATCCTAGTAATTTGGGGGAGGGTATCCACTCACGTACCGACATGGTAAGGAACCTTCCTGGTGAGGTAAGTTACAACTCCATTCCTGATTCCTGAGTATTGAAAACAATACTATAGGAGGAACACTAACTCAGGCGGGAAATTCTCCACAGGAACTTAGCAAACATAAGGTATGGAGGGCTATGTACGTTAATGCCCACAGTTTAGGCAATAAAATTCTGGAATTGGAGATGGAAATAAGGAACGCCGACCTAGACGTGGTGGCGATATCCAAGACTTGGTTCACGGATTCACATGGGTGGGATATAGCAATACCGGGATACAACTTACTTCGTCGAGACAGAGAGGGCAAATTAGGAGGAGGGATAGCACTATACACTAAAGAGGACATCAAAGTTACCAGAATCGCAGATGTCAAGTACACCGGGGAATCCCTCTGGGTGAACCTGGCCAGGGGACATGACAAATGCCTATATCTTGGTGTAGTATACAGACCTCCAAGACAACAGGAAGACAAGGATAAGGATATAGAATTAATCAAAGACATAGAGAACATCACTTTGCGTGGGGACACAGTATTGTTAGGGGACTTCAATATGCCTGATGCAGATTGGAACAAACTTTCCACCACGATCAGCGGCAGCAGAAGGCTATTAACCTCCATAAAGGGAGCACGCCTCAAACAAATGGTATTGGAGCCCACTAGGGATCAGGTGATACTGGACGTGGTACTCACCAACGGAAAAAGTGTCACAGAGGTTTCGGTGGGTGATACATTGGCCTCCAGTGACCACAACATGGTATGGTTCAACCTCAAGAAAGGTTGCACTAGATCAAACATATCTACAAAGGTCCTCAACTTTAAGGGTACTAACTTCAAAAGCATGGGAGATTTTGTCCATCGGGCGCTGCAAAATCAAGCTGCAACAGATAATGTAGAGGTAATGTGGTCAACGCTGAAATCTACCCTACACGAAGAAACCAACCGCTATATAAAAACAGTAAGTAAACGGTGGAGAAACAATAAACCTCAGTGGTTCTCTGCGGAGATCTCGGACCTTGTAAAAAAGAAGAAAAGAGCATTTATCTCCTGCAAACAATTAGGAAAACGAGAGACTAAGGAGGACTATCTGGCCAAGTCTAAAGTTATCAAAACAGCAGTCAGAGATGCCAAACTCCGTATGGAAGAGAATCCGGCAAAGAACATTAAGAAGGGGGATAAATCCTTCTTCAGGTATATTAGTGACAGAAAAAGAAACACAGATGGGATAGTACGCCTTAGGAAACCAGACGGAAATTATGTAGAATCGAATCCCGATAAAGCCGAACTATTAAATGAATACTTCTGCTCAGTCTTTACCTGAGAGTTGCCGGGGTCCGGTCCACAGTTGCAGTCAAGAGAAAGCTCGGAAGACCAGTTTTGAAATTTTGAGTTTACACCCAGCAGCGTCTACTGTGAACTATCTAGACTCAAAGTGAACAAAGCCATGGGACCAGACAATCTACACCTGAGTGATGTCCTGGCGGAACCGTTATCCGCTCTCTTCAATCTTTCCCTAAGTACAGGAAGAGTTCCGTTGGACTGGAAAACAGCCAACGTCATTCCACTCCACAAAAAGGGAAGCAGGACTGAGGCTGCGAATTATAGACCGGTGAGTCTCACATCAATAGTGAGTAAACTTATGGAAACACTAATCAAACACAAGTTAGATACGATCCTGAACAAGGAGAATCTGTGAGATCCCCAACAACATGGATTTACAAAGGGAAGGTCCTGTCAATCCAATCTAATCAGCTTCTTTGACTGGATAACAAGAAAGCTGGATATGGGGGAGTTCCTGGACGTCGTGTACTTGGACTTCAGTAAAGCTTTTGACAGCGTCCCACACCGCAGGTTATTGAGCAAGTTGAGTTTGATGGGATTAGGTGAAACATTAACTGCATGCGTTAAAGACTGGCTTAAAGGTAGACTTCAGAGGGTGGTGGTGAACGGTACCCTCTCCGAAACGTCGGAGGTGATCAGTGGAGTGCCGCAGGGCTCGATCTTGGGCTCTATCCTATTTAACATCTTCGTAAGTGACCTGGCTCAGGGGCTTCGAGGTAAAATTACATTATTCGCCGATGACGCCAAACTATGCAACATAGTGGGCAATAGCACAGTGCCAGACAGTATGACGCAGGACCTACTCTTACTGGAACATTGATCCACGACTTGGCAACTAAGTTTCAATGCCAAAAAGTGTAAGGTCATGCACCTTGGCAGCAGAAATCCATGCAGATCTTACACTCTAAATGGTGAGACCTTAGCAAGGACTACAGCAGAACGAGACTTGGGGGTAATCATTATTGAAAACATGAAGATGGCCAATCAAGTGGAGAAAACTTCATCTAAGGCTAGACAAATGATGGGTTGTATCCGTAGAAGTTTCGTCAGCCGAAAGCCGGAAGTCATAATGCCACTGTACAGATCCATGGTGAGACCTCATCTGGAATATTGTGTACAATTCTGGAGGCCACATTACCAAAAAGATGTACTGAGAGTTGAGTCGGTTCAGCGAATGGCCACCAGGATGGTCTCAGGACTTAAGGATCTCCCGTATGAGGAACGGCTGGGTAAGTTGCAGCTATACTCACTCGAGGAGCACAGAGAGAGGGGAGACATGATTGAGATGTTCACCATTGATATAAGTATTAGGGAGTTCAGTTCCCACTACAAATCCTTGTGACTCTGGGCAAGGAGTAGTAAATATCAGCACCTGTATATAATAGGTAAACTGCTTTGATTGGAACCACTTCGGCACAAGTCTGCCGTTGCAGCCCTCTTGAGGGCTCTGAATACAGGACCCCTCTTCAAGATCCAGCACAGTGAAGGGGAAGGGAGATCGAGGCGTCCCCCTTCACTGCACCGGAGGAGCCCGAGATTGGCGGTTTGCCCCGCCCCCAACAGCCACTTCGGCACAAGTCTGCCGTTGCAGCCCTCTTGAGGGCTCTGAATACAGGACCCCTCTTCAAGATCCAGCACAGTGAAGGGGAAGGGAGATCGAGGTGTCCCCCTTCACTGCACCGGAGGAGCCCGAGATCGGCGGTTTGCCCCGCCCCCAACAGCCACTTCGGCACAAGTCTGCCGTTGCAGCCCTCTTGAGGGCTCTGAATACAGGACCCCTCTTCAAGATCCAGCACAGTGAAGGGGAAGGGAGATCGAGGCGTCCCCCTTCACTGCACCGGAGGAGCCCGAGATCGGCGGTTTGCCCCGCCCCCAACAGCCACTTCGACACAAGTCTGCCGTTGCAGCCCTCTTGAGGGCTCTGAATACAGGACCCCTCTTCAAGATCCAGCACAGCGAAGGGGAAGGGAGATCGAGGCGTCCCCCCTTCACTGCACCGGAGGAGCCTGAGATTGGCGGTTTGCCCCGCCCCCCAACAGCCACTTCGGCACCGCCCACTGTGAACCGCCGAGGAGAAAGGCGATTTCAAGTCCGTGGCCTGATTGCCACGAAGAACGCACGGATGGCTTAACGGCTCCTCTTACACACCTGATTTAATATAATCTGTGCTTTTGCAATTTGATTTTCATTACATTTAAATACGTAGCAATTTAAAAGTGTGCATCAAATAGAAATGCCGGTAAGACCGGCAAAAACACCTAAACATAAATTATCCTGCTCAGAACTTAAAATGGCGACGTCACCGACTCCATCTATAACCTTGACACAATGGGGAGATTGGGCCCAAGAAATCTCAAAAATGGTCACCGAGGCCCTGGAAGAAAAATTTCTTAAATTACAACTGGCTGTAGACTGTATTAATGATCGTTTTGAATCACACGCTGGACGTATTGCAGCAGTGGAGCAAAGGGTGTCTGATAATGAAGATGCAACTTTGCAAGATCGTGAAAACGTAACTGCATTGCAAAATCAAATAGCAACACTGACAACACGTTTGGATGACCAGGAGAATCGTCAATGCCGCAACAATCTACGAGTAGTGGGGCTACCTGATCTCCGTACTGATCAGGATCTATACTATTTTTTTCAACTTTGGCTCCCAAAACAACTTGGCCTAGTGACCCCTGACTCTGGTTTTCCATGCGAGCGGGCACACCGCTTGAGCCAACGTACAGAGAATAACAACCGCCCGAGAGAAGTTATTGCTAGATATATCAACTGGAAAGATAAAGATCTTATCATACAAGCCTTTCGAAAATATGGTCGACTTGAATATGAAGGTCAAAAATTACTTTTGTTCAACGACTACTCCCTACATGTATCCACCCTTCGCAAGACGATGGTGCCACTATGTTCTACATTGCATCATCGAGGAGTGAAGTTTGCACTTGTGTATCCAGCGACTTTACGCATATGGAGAGAAGGGAAATCACACTCATTCACAGACAAAGCAACCGCACAACTATTTATAGACTCTATGCCTGAGACAAATACTACCCCAACGGGCTAATTTTATCAGCCATATAGTTTACTTTGAGGTATCTGTCTGATTAAATCAATTCCAAATTTAATATTTTAGTCTGAGCCAATAAGCTCTTATCTTAACATGTTATGTTATGTAATGAAATACAAATTTTATATAACCTGCTAAATTAAGCACACTAATCTTCACATTTATATTACTGATTAGGTGTGGATCTTGTTAGATGTTAGATGCTTCACATGCGTCATTCTTATATGCTCATAGAAGCATCCTTAAAATATTTTAATATGTACATGATAGTTTGGTTTATCTATTTTCTGACCACATATTATGAGGTCATTACTATTTTCTTCTTTCTTATTTTAATGTCTTTTCTACTTTTCTTATTAGACAGGAGTGTCTACCTTATCTCACTAATATATCAGTTATCTTCTCTCGACAAATGTGATATACTGCATATCTCTCCAACGCAAATCATATATTATGGCTGACCTACATGTTTTTTTCCTTTAATGTGAATGGCCTGAATCATCCCATTAAAAGAAAAAAGATATCCAATTATGTGTCCAATAAACATCCAGACGTAATTTTATTACAAGAAACCCACCTCCCATCTGCTGCCGCCACGAAATTTCAACTAAAGGGATACTCTGCTCATATATACTCCCCTGCGACTTATCAAAAGAAAAATGGTGTTTCAATCTTTCTTAAAGATAAACTCTCTCCCATTATTCATTCAATTAAAACAGACACGGAGGGAAGATGGTGTCTGGTACATGCTGCGTTGCACTCAATAGACTTTGTTCTTCTCAATATTTATGGCCCGGTTAAAGATCACCCGGATTTTTTTAGAGACATTCAACTAGCGCTAATTGAATTCAGTTCTTGTTCTCTGATATTGGGTGGAGATTTTAACCTAATCCAAGACTTGTATATTGATAGATCTTCTTCCTGTAAACCATCCAAGATCAAGTCTTTCACAGCTCTACAGGCCCTAAAAGATGCTTTCTCCCTTGTAGATCCTTGGCAACTACTTCACCCGAAAGGTAGAGAATATTCACATTTTTCACCACCACATAATACATACTCGAGAATTGATTTCTTTCTTATATCCTCCTCTCTCATTCATGACCTTACTAATACTAGTATACATCCAATCTCCCTTACGGACCATGCTGCCATTTCTTTATATATTTCTATTTCGGCTCCACGTAATGAATCTCCTTCTTGGCGACTAAACAACGCCTTACTCTTGGATGAAGAAACTGTTGAAAAAATCAACTCATTTACATTAGAATTCTTCGAAAATAACTCTAAAGATCCTGAAGTTTGTCCTTCCATAATCTGGGAAGCTTATAAAGCAACCCTTAGAGGTGAATTGATAAAAATTGCCTCTTGGAAAAAAAAAACAGTCCATGAAAAAAGAAAAAGAATTAGAAAACGCTATTAAAACATTAGAAATACAACATATGTCTAATCACTTACATGACCCAACTATTCTCCAACATATCCAAAAACTTAAATATGAATATAATACTTTAGTTTCATGCACAGCCAGACGAGATATCTTCATTTCCAATTCTGGTCACTATATGGGGGATAATCTTATGGGTCGTCCACTGGCCAGATACCTTAAAATTAAATCCAAAAGATTACATATCACATCTATCCAAAATTCATTAGGACAATTAGTCAAAACCAGATCTTCAATTTCTTCTCAATTTGAAAATTTTTATACTTCATTATATAAATCTGAAGTTGCGGCTCCTGAATCAGATATAGACTCTTTTCTTTCCTCCTTATCTCACCCAACCATATCGGAGCCTGTTAAATTGGAACTAGATTCTCCGATAACCATAACAGAAATAGAAACTGCTATATCTTCCCTACCGACTGGAAAAGCCCCAGGTCCGGATGGTTTTACTAACGAATTTTATAAACTATTTCGAAACATCTTAGCTCCTCATCTCCTTACATACTATGATTTCCTCCACTTCTCTCCAGATAAACAATTTAATTTCACAGAAGCCACCATCGTTGTAATCCCTAAACCTGACAGAGACGCTACCTTGGTCAAAAACTTCCGTCCCATCTCTCTCCTTAACTTAGATTATAAAATAATGGCAAAGTTACTTGCATTAAGACTCACCAAAGTGATTCCACATCTTATACACAAAGACCAAACGGGATTTATTAAACAAAGATATATAGGAGATAACCTACGACTTTTTCACCACATCAATGCTCATGCTAAAACATTGACAGACCCAATAATAGGCCTAGCTGTAGACGCTGAAAAAGCCTTTGATCGAGTGGAGTGGTCTTTTCTTTTCAGTGTCCTAAAATGGTATAACTTTGGATCATTTTTCACGAAATGGATAAAAACATTATATCATAGTCCTAATGCTCGTATTCTAATTAATAACTCTTTATCCAATAAATTTCCTCTTCACAGAGGCACTAGACAGGGCTGTCCTCTCTCACCACTATTGTTCAATTTAGTGTTGGAGCCTCTTCTCTCTGCTATTCGACAATGCCCGCTAATTAATGGTATTCCCTCCTCTGATCGAGACTTCAAACTAGCAGCATATGCTGATGATGTATTAATTTTTCTAAGGAACCCTCAATCTTCTCGCCCTCATCTTATACATATCATCAAACAATATTCTAGCTTCTCAGGATATTCTGTAAATTGGGAGAAATCAGAAATCTTTCCTCTGAACAATAACATTCTTCAATCAGACTTGGCTAATTTTCCATTTACATGGTCAAATGAAGCTGTGAAATATTTAGGGATTTTAATACACAAAGATCCAGTCTTTGCTCAAGATCTTAATATATCCAAAATCAAAAATTTAGTTCTTAACACTACATCTAGGTGGTCTCCACTTTATTTGTCTTGGTGGGGTAGAATAGCATCCATCAAAATGACCCTAGCACCTCAAATTAATTACATCCTCTCAATGCTTCCTCTTTTATGCCAGAAATCATTTTTCCATTGGCTAAATAAGAAGCTATCTGAATTTATATGGAACAAGAAAAAACCTCGAATTGCTCTAGCCAAGCTGAAGGCCTCTAAAATTAACGGTGGTCTTAACTTTCCAGATTTCTACCACTACTATATTGCTTCATTAACTAAATATGGAGCTTACTGGGTCAATGACTCCTTCTCTCAAGACCCTCCTAATTGGTATGAAATGGAATGTTTTCTATGCAAACCTTTACACATCTCTTGCCTATTAACGATATCAATACCCAGACATTTGAGAAAATACTCTCTTTTGAATTCAACGCAGCATGCTCTCCATCATTTAGATAAAATAGCTGATATCTCAATTAGTGTTAGCCCACTCATGTCCCTTTGGAATAATCCCAATATCCAAAACCAAGGCAAATCCCTTTCATGGAAACGGTGGCAACGGACAGGTATATGGTTTGTTCATCAATTATATACTCTTAATAAACTAATCCCTTTTGATATACTTTGCTCCACATACCTACTAACATCCTCTGCTTATTCACAATGGATCATACTCAGTGAAATACTGTCTTCTGTACAGATACAATATGACTTCATATCTTCTAAAAATACTATTTACCATTGGTCTTTACGGTCTCTATCAAAAGGGAAAGCTATATCTTTTTTTTTATAATATTCTAAGAGACCAATCCTTCACTTTCTCATATCATGCTATGAAACACTGGGATAATATAATAACCATTCCACTTTCTGACATTGACTGGGAACTCTTTTGGTCTTCAACAATCCGCCCACTTTTATCTTCTAGAGTTTCACAATCAATGCTCTTTGTAATGTGGAATGCAATATGGACCCCATTTCGTATGTGGAAAGCCAAATTAAAACAAGATTCTATCTGCTGGAACTGTTTGAAAGAGGAAGGAACTCTTGATCATATGTTCTTCCATTGTACTCTGGTCCGTTCTTTTTGGTCCAAAATCTGGAATACCATACAATCTATCACCAACTGCTCAGAAGAGATTTCTATGGACATTATAATCCTTCGATCTCAACACCCCTGTTTCGCGCAATCAAATTGTCCTCCTAAACTCATTGATACCATGTTTGTGACTGCTCTCATGCATATTCTGAAAAATTGGAAATCATCTTCGTTATTAGATTATACTTTTTGGTGGAACTCTCTATGTATGTACCACAGATTTGAATCATATGCATATGAAAATAAAATTTCACTCCGTAAATCCATGAATTGGAAAAACAAAAAATCACCCTGGTCATTTTTAGATTCATATGTACATTCTACTATGTAGACACTCCTGTCTTCTCCTCTCTTTAAATTTTTTTTTTTTTCTTTCTCTTCTTTTTTCCTCTCTCTTTCAATTTTTACTTTGTCCTATTTCACTTTCTATTGTCATACATCACCACAAACAAATCCAATACTCTGAGCTTTTCTTAATAATATGGGCCTTTATAAATAACTGTATATTAATGCAAAATGTTATACTACTTTTATGTATTTGAATTGCTCCTTGTATTTTTTAAAATACTGAATAAAAATTTATTGAACTAAAAAAAAAAGGAACCACAGAAAGGCAATATATCAAATCCCATTCCCATCCCCTTTCCCTACAGAATGAGCCAGGCCGAGGAAACATGTCCTCCAATGCTCTTGAAATCTGTTGATTATTAGCATTTGCACTGAGAGCCAATTGGCTGGGAGAAGAAGTAAAAACAGAAGCACTTCCTAACTCTCCACAGCCTTCTGGCTGCACAGCCCTCTGGCAGTACAGTGAGCTAAAATTCACTTATGTTAATGAAACCTTAGACTGGGCAAGAAATCACTCCTCAGATAAAACTGGCTTAGACTGGGCAAAAAATAACTCCTCAGATAAAACTTTGTTATCTTCTACTTTTATTGAATGGCAAGGATAACAATTCATGAATTTGGGGTTGTTTTTTTTACTAACACTTCCAAATGTTTACTGCCAACTAAACTTTTATAGGCATAAGCTTTACTATCATCATTTTATGCACAGCTAGACTTACGTAGTGAGGGCAGTTCTATAAAAGGTACAGATTTTTAGTTTCCGTGAATGCACTATTTAGATCCTATTCTATTAAGAAAAATAAATGCCTAATTAATATCCTTTATAGAATATTAGCATTACACTTCTCCCTCTGTATTTGTGGTTTCAGCACTTGCAGTTTCGCTTATTTGTGATTTTTTGCATGCTGACTCCTCCCCCCCAAAAAAATTACATCATGAGTAAAGTACCTGTACTGTACCAAAAAAAAGTTTGGCACTTACCAGCTTTCACTCAGATAATCGCTGCTTCCAAGCTTTCACCCTCAAAATTGCTGCTCTCAGCTTCCCAGCATGTACAGAGAAAATCGCTGCTTGCCTGCTATCAGCCTGAAAATCGCTGCTTTCTTCACCGATATTGCCTCTCCTTCAGGAACAGGTCAGGTCTCCCACCATTGTTTGTTATTCAAGATTTCAATAGTAATAACGATGGCTATTAGAAAAAACCGCGAATAACATATAAAAAGTTATTTGCGGTTTTTCCGTTTTCGCGGTTATGTCCCGCCCCTATCCACCGCGAATATGGAGGGAGGAGTGTACTGGGTAAAAACATACATATGTCCTTACAGTGGCATAGCAAGGATGAGAGGTGTAAATGGTGATGGCACCCCTCTCCCCCGCCCCCCACCCCTCCTGCTCGCACCGCTTCCCTTCCCCTAGACTTCTTTAACGTTCTTGGCACGAGCAGCAATCCCAAGGTGCTGCTCACGAAGCGTCGACTCTTCCTGACGTCACTTACTAGGCGTAGATCCAGGAAGAAGAGGTGTGTGCATGCGTATAGTAGTGGGGTGCGTGGGAGGGTTGAGAGAATGGGTGCTGGTGCCCAGGGCAGACCGGCAGACCCCCCCCCCCTCCCTTACTACGCCACTGTGTCCTTACCTGCAAGCATTTATGCTTGCCTTACATCTGGTGCAAATGTACCATCTAGATGGGGAAGTACATACATAAATTATGGTATTCTACAATTTACATGTGTATGCCACATTCATGCTCTGCCAAACTCCACCCTCATGAATGCCCTTGAAGATGGTTATATACTTACAGAATGGCATGTAGGGAAGGGAAAGGGAATAGAGATTTGTATACTGCCTTTGGCATTTCAAAAATGACATTCAAAGCGGTGGGCACTGGAGGATTAAGTGACTTGCTCAGGATCAGAAGGAATAGCCCAGGGATTTGATCTCAGAGACAGCAGCTCTACCAGTGAGCCACACCTTCCCACATGTGCACATAAGCTTTTCTTTCTTTATATTTTTATATACCGCTTATATCCTAAGCAGGTTACATTGCATAGCAATCAGGTACTTTAAAGCAGTGGTCTCAAATTCATGGCCCAGGAGCCACATGCGGCCCGCCAGGTACTATTTTGAGGCCCTCAGTATGTTTATCATAATCACAAAAGTAAAATAAAATAGCTTGTTGATCGTCTCTTTAGCTATAAATGACAATATTATTATTAAGACTTAGCCAAAAGGAAAGATTTATAAACTATAAAGTTTTACTTCATGCAAAATTGTAATTTCTTTAATAAGACATTATTACTATTTTTTCTGAGGCCCTCCAAGTACTTACAAATCCAAAATGTGGCTCTGCAAAGGGTTTGAGTTTGAGACCACTGCTCTAAAGTATTTTCCCTATCTGTCCCTGTGCGCTCACAATCTAACTACATGGTACCTGGGACAATGGAGGCTTAAGTGACTTGCCCAGCATTTACACACATAGGACCTGATTCTATACATGGTGTCTAAAAATTAGGTGCTGACGTGTGTGGCAATAAGCACAATTCTATACAAGTTAGGTACCCTTTAAAGAATCACGCTTAGCACCTCCAGGCATCTTATCTTTAGGTGCACCCTTCCTATGCCAGGATTTTCTTAGACTAAATGGGTACGCCTAAGTCCCAAACAGGTGCCTATATGCAAACACGCTCATGATCCGCCCCTAATCATGCCTCCTTTGTGATAGGTGCCCTAGACTTCTTAGGCACCTAACACCTAATTAAGTGAAATTTATATCAATTACAAAGCACTAATTGTCAATTATCAGCACCAATTAAGTCTATTAAACAATTAAGGGCTAGATTCACTAAAGCCCCCTTACCTGTCCGATCCTATTCCTCTCCGTTTCCAAGTCTTGCTGGGCGACCCATTCACTAAAAGCTCCCCACGCAAATCACCTAATCGTAAATACGCCCACAAGCAATCCCACGGATTGCTGAAGACCAATTGCGAAGAATGCGCAGACCATCATTGATGCGATCCCGCATATGCCGCTCTCCTGCACCAGAAGGGGGAAGGGTTGGGGAAGTAATGGCAGGCAAGCAAGGCAATGGCGGACTCGCTGCAGCCTCTAGAAGCAGAGGGGGGAACTGCCAGACTACGGAACTGAACATGAAACCCGTCCCGATTCTCCTGCTGTCTGCTGCCCTTCCCGACAATGCGAGCCCATGGTTTTAAAGCAGGACTGAATTGCGGGAAGGACGGCAGAGAGCAGGAGAGTCAGGGCGGCATTTTTCCCCACAGACTCAGCAGGCTTGCTGCTTGAATACAGGAGGCAGGCAGGGCGGCAGGCAAGCAAGGCAAAAGCAGAAAGTAGAGTTTTTTAAGCGCATCTTCTCCCCCCAAGAACTGTTGTTTCTGCTACTGCTCTTGTTTAAAAAAAAGGAATACAGTGGTCTGGCTCCTCCACATAGCGCACACATGGCTGCCCCACACTACACAAGAAAAGTGGAGTTTCTCATATCCTTGGTCAGCTGCAAGCAGGGAGTTTCATTTTCAGGACTGCAATTTCAGCGTGGGAGAGAGCAGGAAAGGAGTGAAAGTTTGGGCCTCACCAGTCGCTTGGTTTCGGATCGGCCAGCCCAGTCGGTGTGCCTGAAAAATGTTGGTGAATCGCTGCCTTGCTAGATTTGCATGCCATTTCCCTCATTTGCATGCGCGGACAGGATCGGCCAGAAGGTTAGTGAATCGGGTCGGGGTCGTAAAGGGGTCGCAAACTGATCGGTACACGATTGGTTTGCTTAGTGAATCTAGGCCTATTTTGGGTACCTACATCGACTAGGTGCACCGATTTAGGTGCAAAACTTTGGGCAGACTTTATAGAATTAGGGCCATACTTGCTCCTAAATCCACCCAGCTTCTTATGGAGTTACCCCTACTATGTCAATATTTATTCCTACATGCACCACAAAAACCCTACTGCCTGCACTGAGAGTCTTTGAGGCTAAATTTCATAAAACAAATGCTGCCCCAGCAAGCTTCATCTGGTGATGCATAAAAGCCTGCTTCTACCGTCAGTTTAATCCTGCTCCCTAGTAGGCTGCCAAGCTCGACTAGAAATAACAAACTCAGCCAAAGAGGCACTGCTGATGTCTTAAAAATTTTCAAGACTTTAGCACGGTGCTTCAGATGGTGAACGTTGCTGCATACACCATGTTTGCTTTCCACATTACTGCACCTATAAGTGGTTATAGTAGCCCACAAAATCAGCCCGAGAGGCACAAGCAGAGAAACACAGAATGCAGAATTATGAGGAGGGGCTGAGAAGTTCTAACTTCTGAGCGTTATTTTGCCACTGTAGCTGAAATGAGTGTTATCTTATTTCATTACGTGCCAATTTGCAGAAACAAAATTCTATGTTTTGACATTGTTTGAGATCATTGATTGAGCCATATCCATGTCATTCTCATCTTGGTTGGGCTGAGAACTTTATAGCGCCCCCACATATTCAATGGTTGAAATGCAGACCCTGAATCTCATTTTAAAAAAGAAACACTAGAAAAGAATTGCCATAATGGGTCATACCAAAAATGCATCTAGCCCAGAATCATTTTTCTAACGGTGGCCTTATCCAGGCAACAAAAACTTGCAAGATTTCATGCTTCTTACCTACAGGGATAAGCAATGGCTTTTCTCTGTCTTAATAACAGTTTAAGGACTTTTCTTCCAGGAATTTGTTTAAACCTTTCTTAAGTGCTTTTACTACTTTCTCTAGAAATGAGTTCAAGAGCTTAACTATGCACTGAGTAAAATACTTCATCTTATTTATTTTAAATGTTCTATTCAATCTCAAGTGCTCTACCCTCACAGAGCCTAAGTACCAGACACTGGAGCAAACCCAGTTGCCTCTCAATAGAAACATATGATTTTTCACTTATGCTGTTTTACTAATATAAATTTATTGACCTATGTGTCTTTTTTTTTCCTCCTTTCTATTGACTGTCAGTTAATTTACTGATATCATAAGAATAGCATACTGGTCAGACCAATGTTTCCTCCCCTCTCACCCATCCCCTTGTGCCTTCCCTCTGAAGCATCTTTCTATCCTTCCATCCCTCCCATCCCCCTGTGCAGCAGAACCCTTGCCCAGCTTCTATCCTTCCCTCCCTCCCATCCCTCATGCAGCAGAACCCTTGCCCAGCTTCCATCCTTCCCTCCCTCCCATTCCTCGTGCAGCAGAACTCTTGCCCAGCTTCCATCCTTCCTTCCCTCCCATCCCTTGTGCAGCAGAATGCTTGAGCACCCGCCGCGCAGCCCAACTGC
This sequence comes from Geotrypetes seraphini, assembly GCF_902459505.1. Classification (NCBI taxonomy): domain Eukaryota; kingdom Metazoa; phylum Chordata; class Amphibia; order Gymnophiona; family Dermophiidae; genus Geotrypetes; species Geotrypetes seraphini. The sequence continues at coordinate 162,939,750 of NC_047088.1, read as the reverse complement.
CGAACCTCCGCTGACCCTCCATTCTTCCCTCCCAACTGAACCCCGCCGACCGCGACCATAAATACCTTCATGCAGAGCAGCGTCGGGCCAGCAGCACTCTAAACAGCTGCTTCATGGCCTTCTCGCCAGGGCTTTCTGTATGCTGCTTTACTGATGACATCATCAGTGACGTGGCAGAGTGAATTCCCCAGCAAGAAGGCTGAGAAGCAGCCTGTTTATAGTTCTGCTGGCCTGACGCTGCTCTGCCAGAAGATATTTATGGTTGCGGTCGGCGGGATTCGGTTGGGAGGGAAGGATGGAGGGTCAGTGGGGGGTTTGGCTGCGCAGTGGGGGCGGGGCGGAGGAAGCGCAGCTGCCAACTAGGGCTTATTCTCAGGGGTAGGGCTTATATTAAGACCTACCCCAAAATCATGCTAGGGCTTATTTTCAGGGAAACACGCAGCAATATTCCATGCTACGGATCCCAGGACAAGCAGTGGCTTCCCCCATGTCTGTCTCAACAGCAGACTATAGACTTTTCCTACAGGAACTTGTGAAAATAAGTTTCAAGTTTATTTAAAAAATTTTATACCGCTCAATCAAACTTCTACCCAGCTACACTAACCACTATTACCACATCATCCGGCAATGGGAGTACCAGAGCTTAATTATTCTTTGAGTGAAAAATATTTCCTCCTATTTGGTAGGTGTGTTGACTGGCCTCTTACTTGCCTCGTTTGATTCTAGCCTTGATGTGACCTTGATCTAGGGCTCATTTGTGCTTCAGTTCGCTATTGATCTTTCTCATAATGAATGCTAAAGTCCACATTTAAGATTTTTGTAATTTGCACTTTTCATTAGCATTTTCGTATCCGTGCTTCTCCCAAGTCACAAATGTCTTAGCTACAGTAATACCTCTTTACCCATTTCAAAAAGTGAGATCATATTACAGCAGACCTAAAACAACTCCATCTTTCAGTCTAGTACCGTAGTTAATAGTCATTTATTTTCAAAACTCATCATGGAGTCGCGCACCTAGTTGCTGAGACATCATTTTTTGGGTTTCTTCCATTATTCAAATTCTTTTTTTCTGTGCCGGTGTGCACCATTTATTCTAGTCAGTGGCCATAAGGGATCTCATTCCTCTACTACAGTGGTTCCCAAACCCTGTCCTGGGGGACCCCCAGCCAGTCAGGTTTTCAAGATATCCCTAATGAATATGCATGAGAGAGATTTGCATACCTGTAACTTCCATTATATGCAAATCTCTCTCATGCATATTCATTAGGGATATCTTGAAAACCTGACTGGCTGGGGGTCCCCCAGGACAGGGTTTGGGAACCACTGCTCTACTACAACCACACCCTGGAATGAACAACCAGCGTTTTAAACTCGCCAACAATTTTTCAGTCTGTTTTAGTGTCTTCCTCCTGCCTGCCGAAGTGTTGTGTTGCATTGCTACCATTTCAGCTACACTGTCTGGTACAGTAGTTCAGTGGCTCCCAGTCCCAACCTGTACCTAGGAGACCCTGCCAGTCAGATTTCCAGGATATCCACAAAGAATATACATGAGATGCAGTGGAAACAGAGTATACAGATATATTTCATACATATTCATCCAACTCCTAGAGTCTGACTGTGGTTTAAATATGACAAAGAAACGGAAAACCACCTTAACCACTACTGGCAGGGCACAAAAGCATGTAACCATCTAATAATGTATGATGAAATTAACTTATTCTGAGCATAAAATTAATGCATTTTATTGAGTACTAGAAGTCGAAAATGGGGTTTAATAATCCTATTGAGCAATCAACAATATAAACGAACAATTCAAAGACAATGAAAGTAATGTCAAAGTGCCAATAGCCTTTTCAAGATGTTTTATTCATTTTAAAAGTAACATATCAACTTATACAATAATACACCTAAATTAGTAACAAATCTTCTAAGATGTACAAAACACTGTGTATTTTATCTAAAAGGTTTATATTAATTTTATAATCTGAATTGCAATCATGATTTATATCCAGAACTTTATAAATATATGGGGGAGGGGGTGGGAGAGAATGTGCAGACTGTAAAACCGATTAGATCATCAGCCAACATGCTTGTTAAAGACAAAAAAAGCACCAAGGCTGGAAGATCCATCGCTCCCTCTCAAAAGAGCTTACAAGAACAAAGGCCATAACTTTCATAGTCATGATGTAACAAACTTCGACGGGATGTTTGTTCTTCACAGATTTTTTTTGAAATACAGATGCAAAACGTGGCGGTGTAACCGATCTGATCATTACCCCATTTTGCAGCCAGTCTTAAAACAAGTAGGAAAACTTTATTTCTTGATTTTTAACAGATGCAATAGTTTCGTAGCCTTTCTGCACAGAAAGATTTGATACCCCCTATTACACTAAATATTGAAAAATTAGCATGCATCTGCAACTTTTGCATGCTCAGTTCTGAAATATTCCAAAAACCATATATAATCGCAAGTCATTTTTCACCAATTCTAAATAAACATTCTTAACTTTTTCTTATCTAAAATAATTAAGCTCTTTTCTTTCTTTTTTTTGAAACTGCATGCTATACCGGAATACTTACGTCTATTCTGGTTCGGATCTGCCAGTCCCACATGCTGCTGCCCTGGCGGCGTTTGCCTTCTCTGTTTTGCCGCTTCGGGGGTAGAACTAAGTGCCGATCCCAAGCACAAGGCTATCAACAGCCCTGTCAAAGGGCTACGGAACATCTTCCCCGGAGACACTCACAATAATACAATTGTAACCCCCCCCCTGGGAAAACAGCTAAGAAGATTTCAACTTGTAACCTGTAGAACCGCAACTTGCATTTCAGATGTCTTCCCTATTAATAACAGACGGGCTGCAAAATTGAACTGAACAGATGAGCCTGCACTTGCAGTGCGAGGCGTGAGCAAGCGGCAGAGCCCCGGCGCGCAGTCCTTTATATGCAGAACACGCGCCAGACTCCACAGCTGGAGGCGGCTGGGCAGCGGCCAGGAGGTGTTTCAAAGCTTCCCCACCGCCCTTGCGTTCATGCTTGGGAGCTTGCTGATTTGCTCGGGCTCTGAGATGACGTCACGGGGAGGGGCTTGCATTATTCTTTGCATAAAGTTAAGGAGAGGGTTGGCAAAAGACGGTTTAGTATACTTTTTTCAGCAAAGCTCCTTTGAGCTCTGGCATCTTTATTATCACATTTTTTTGAATGGGTTCTTCCAAGTCAATGCTGCTTAAAGCTCAGTACTATATTTTCCTATAATTTTTTGTGGTGTTTTGTTTTTTTTTATCACGGACCACAGAATGTGTCCTATTTTCACAACCTTTTCTCCGAATTCATGCCTGTATCCACCAATATTCTTCGACAAACTTTGCTGAGGCACCTACGTGTGCGGTTGGGAAAAGCCATGTGTTTAATGAAAGCTCCGCCTCCGCTTTTTGCTTTTGAAATTTGATCCTTAAAAGTGGCCCTGAAATTGGACTTTGTATTGGTAATTGCAGCACACACGATGGCATCTTTCTATAAAATAATCAGCAGTTTTGCCAAATTTTTTTTTTCCCCAACATTTTATGTTGAAAAGCTTTGCTGTGTGTTTATTATATAGGTAGCAAGGCTTACAACTTAGGTACTGTAAAACACTTAGGAGAAAGAAACCTGTGTCTCACCTTCCCTAAAATCTCAGTACTGTATATTATTTTTATTTGGAAGACTACAAAGTTTGAGATGGTTGGGTCCATGTTAGTACAAAATAAGGCCACCTTGACCCAAGAAGGGGTGAAGCCTCAGAAAGGCCATCCCGCCGCCTTTTTGTAATAGCATCAGGAATGGGCTACCGAAACGGGGAAGAGCCTGAGTCCCGGAACTAATCTCGCACGCGCGCCAGCGGCGGGAGTCTGTCGACAGTCGGCACGGGGTCCTGCTGTTGCCCATCCCCCTCCTCTTCTAAGGGTTGAAAACAGCGCCCGAGGCAGGACGGGCGGTGGCGGTCCCTAAGCGCTTGCTCTTGGTTTGTCCCTGTCGCCCGCCGACCACTTAAGGAGAAAGGAAGGAATGTGCGGGGCGGGGGGAGACAGACTGAGGCAAGCCAAGGGGGAAGAGGAGAGAGTTTTGAGGGGCAGAGACCATAAGGTAGGAAACCGGAATATGGTAATGACGATAGGGGGACTTGAGGGAATTAATTAAGTGGTAGGCGTTGGGGGCAGGAGCAGGAGGAGTTGAAAGCAGGAGTAGTGCCAGAAAAAAAGGCCACCTTTTGCTGTTTATCTTGAAAGCCACCGGTCAGTGTTGATGGTATATGGTGATACGTGCAATGCTTCACAAAGCCACACAATTTGCAGGGAGGTTGGGGATGAGGGCATGAGAAGAATGTAAGGGCTGTGTTGATCTTTAGAAAACAGATGGATATTTTGCTTAACCTTCCTTCAGGCAAAAACCCATCATAGCAGTGTACAATATTAAATGCTAGTAAAAGCAAATGATAAAAGAAGCAGGGGAAAATACAAATAAAAATCAAAACAAATTAAAATATGAAAAGCAAACAACATCATATGTTTTGGTTACCTCTTTATGAGGAAGCACTTGAAAGAGAATGAGGGGCTCAGAGGAACTTGCTCATGAGGCAGCTGTTGTTAGAGGGAAGACATCGATAAGATACTTTTTTGGAATGGGGGAGAAAAATGAAGCAAGCAGAATCTGGAATTTGGAAGACACCAACTATGAGAGTGTGAGACCTACCAATTAAGTGAGTAGAAAGAAAGGCAGTAGAGGGAATGAGCTCAAGGAACAGTAAAATTGAAGGAGGGGAAGGGAGTCCATAGGAATTGTGAGAGTGAAACAAACTGGGGTAGAAAAAGGGGAACAGATAAATAGGTAAACAGGTTGGGAGGTTAGGGTAAAGCTGCCAACTGTATCCATTTTCATAGGACAGGATTGATCCAGTCCTGGGTTTACCTTATTGCATGCACGGACTTCTGTGAGGGGCCGCTGAAAAGTTCTCAGCACAGCCAACAAAGTTGGGGCAGTCTCCATCGAGGGTTATACACATGGGTTCAGATTCTCTAAATGGTGCTGTTTTTCTAGGTGACCAAGCTCAGTGTAAAACGCTATTTAAACATTTTTCAACTGATTTTCAAGGTGCCTAAAAAATCAGTGCCAGAATCAAGCTTCCATAGGCGCTTCATGGTGCCAAATGTCTCTGGCGTTAGGGGCACCGTAAAGCACCTAGAGGTGTGATTTACATCAAAGGCATGCACCAGAAATGTAGGCCTGGAAAACCCTGGCCTACATTTCTGGTGCCTTCTTTTGCAGAGGTGTGATTCTCTAACCAGTGCTGTCGTCTGATTGACCTGCGATCGGCAGCCTCTTTTAAGGCAGCCGCTGACAATGGCACCAGTTAGAGAATCCTGGCCTTAGTCCAGTGATTTTCCACTTTTTTCATTCTGAAAGAAAAATATGGAACGAAAAAAGTGGAAAATCGTTGGACAGGAGTATGGCCCTCGATGGAGACTGCCCCAACATGTTGGTTGGGCTGAGAACTTTTCAGTGGCCTCTCCTAGTTCTGGTAGCTTTCTGCATCAACTTTCTAATCTTTTCATTAATTCCCTTGTTTTGGCTCAGCATTTTTCTCCTCTTAAAGGTTTCCAGCATAGTTGAAACTGGCCTCTCTCTGTTGGAGGCTTGAATGTGGCCGTGGAGATGCCATCGGAGTTCCTGCAGATAATTTTCTTTGACCGTTTTTCATGGTCAAAAGAAAATCAAAGATCTGGGTTTTCCTGGATGAATCCGTCGTAACACCAGGGCCAATGGACGCATTCGTGGCGCGAGGAGTCCAAACCCAACAACCATGAGGATCCTCAGCAATGAGAGATACGCAGGCTGAAGCGTGTGATCTCTCGAGGGTGCCACCTTGTCCCCGGAGGAGTGTAGTCCTCCAATTCATCCCGAAGCAACGGGACATCAGATAGAGGAGGAATCGGCACAGGGTGCTCCTTTCCTGACCCAGCAGAGTGTGGATAATAGCTCTGCATGGAGGGCAGAGGAGGCTATTTCTACAACATTGCAGCGTTCAGAGAGTGAGATGCAGCAGGCTACTGGAGCTGCTGTGGCTACAGGTACATTATTTTTACAGAGGGCTTGGGGAGCAGTGTTTTGCCAATGCAAAGGCCGAAGGAATTCAATATGGAAACACTTTGGGAGGCAATTTCAAATTTACAACTCACTTTGGGAACCCAACTCCAGCAACTTTTACAACACTATACAGCAGTTTTGTCTGTAAATTTGGAAATAAAGAATAAAGTGTAGTTACTTACCTGTAACTAGGTTCTCCGTGGACAGCAGGATAGTCAGCCACATATGGGTGTTGTCCCAACAGCTCCCAATTTACGGATAAGCTCTCCAATAGCTCAGAGAGATTTTTTTTTTTTCTGAGCACGTGCAGTGCCCGGGCACCACTGGGCATGCCCGAGTCCTACCCATTTCCCCCCTGCTTCCCCCTAATCCCCAGGATGTTCCTAGCTGTGGCCGGGTCGGCCATATGGGGAGGCGGGTGGGTTGTGTGGCTGACTATCCTGCTGTCCACGGAGAACCTACGTTACAGGTAAGTAACTACACTTTCTCCTAGGACAAGCAGGATGAGTCAGCCACATATGGGTGACTCCCTAGCCGAGGGATGTACCGAATGGACCTGCGATTTAGCGCTCTGTGCATCCCTCGCCTGGCTGTGGATGCCGAGCCGGGCAGGGTAATCAGGCAAAGCAGGCTCAGTTGTGCAAACAGGTTTCTTTAAAGTGCTGTGTTAAATGGGCAATAATACTCGCCGAACAGTGCAACTGGTCAATAACCGTCAAGGAACAGTGAGAAAAAACTAACTGGTCAACAGTAACAATTCGCAATAGCATGTAAACAGTAACAATTCGTAATTGCGTGTAACAATTAGTACTTGCATATTGAACCTCTAGTCTAGACATGTAGTACTGGCTGGCACTTAAACGGTATCTGTGCCCCCCTACTTGATCAGTGCTTGTCAAGGCAGTGGTAGTGGTTGGTGTCCCTCCCGGGAGGGGAGGGCCACTTGCAAGACTGTTTGACCGAATGCATTCGGGGCGTGGAATGCTATGTCGAGGCAGTAGTGCTTGGTAAAGGTGTGCAAGGAGGACCAAGTGGCTACATTGCAGATGTCCTCTATTGGTGTATGGTGTAGAGGAGCCAGAGTGGTGGCTATGGCTCTGAGCTGGTGGGCGTGGGCTCCCACTGGCGGTTCACGCTGCGCTCTTCTGTAGGTTAAGGAGATGCACTGGGATATCCAGCACGAGAGCGTGCATTTGGTGACCGGCCGTCCTGGCCTGTTATGGTCGTAGGAGACGAACAGTTGTGAGGCTTGTCTGGTCTGTTGTGTCCTGTTAATGTAGGTGGTCAGGGTCCGCACACAGTCCAAGGGGTGTCGCTGTAGTGGCTGCGAGCCCCCCTGTGGGTGAATGTAGAGTGCAGGGAGGATGATAGACTGGTTGATGTGGAACGCTGACGCCACCTTCGGCAAGAATCGGGGGTGGGTTCTGAGCACCACCCTGTCCTCATGGAGCAGTGTGTAGGGGGGGTGATGGACCAGGGCCTGGATCTCGCTGATACGTCTGGCCGATGCAATGGCGGTCAGGAAGAGGGTTTTCCAAGCCAGGAATCTGGGGTCTGCCTTCCCCAAGGGTTCGAAGGGATCGAGGGTGAGCTGATGCAGCACCAAGTTCAGGTCCCATCCGGGCGGCGGTGGTCTGACCGGTGGGTGCAGATTGGACAGTCCCTTCATGAATCTTGTGAATACCGGGTGTCCCGACACTGGTGAGTTGTCCAAGCCAGCGTGGTACGCCGCGATCGCGCTTAGGTGGACCTTGATGGAAGTAGGTTTTAGGCCCATCTGAGATAGGCTCAGTAGGTACTGCAGGATGTCCGGTATGGGGCAATTGTAAGGGTCTCGTTGTGTGTTCATGCACCAGTGGCGGAACCTTCTCCATTTCAATCCGTAGCATTTTCGGGTTGAAGGTCTTCTGGCTGCCATGAGAATGTGCTCCACATCTTGTGGTAGGTTCATCCTCTCAACATCCATGCGGTCAGGGCTAGGGAGCGCAGGTTGTGGTGGAGGGTGGCACTCCCATGTTGTGTTATGAGATCTGCACTGATTGGGAGGTGGAGAGGTGGGTGAACCGCTATCCGTTGCAGGAACGGGAACCATGGTTGCCGGGGCCAGAACGGGGCAATCATGATCACCGTTGCTCTGTCCTGGAGGATCTTCTGCATGACTTTGGGTATGAGAGGTGTTGGTGGATAGGCATATAAGAGTCCGTGGTTCCAACTCAGGGACAGGCCGTCGGGACTGAGATGGCGATGGGTAGGTCTCTTTGAGCAAAAGATCGTGCATTTTGTGTTCAGTTCTGTCGCAAACAGGTTGATGCTCGGTGTGCCCCAGGTGCTGAAGATCTTCTTCGTCACCGCTGGGTTGAGAGACCACTCGTAGGGGTCCAGCTGGCGGCTGAGACTGTCAGCCAGGTCGTTCTGCTCCCCCGGGAGGTAGGTTGCCTGGATGGGGCACTGAATGGCGATGGTGAACTCCCAAATGCGGCAGGCTTTCTTGCAGAGCGAGGCTGACCCTGTGCCCCCCTGCTTGTTGATGTAGTACATGGCCACCTGGTTGTCTGTTTGGATGAGGACTGTCCTGCCTGTCACCCATTGATTGAAGGTTTCGAGGGCATTCCCTATGGCCCTGAGCTCCAGTAGGTTGATATGGAGTGAGGACACCTGGGCAGACCATGTGTCTCTTGTGCGAAGATGGAGAAGGTGTGCCCCCCCATCCATGTTTGGAGGCATCCGTGGTGACCACCAGCTGGTAGGGTGGTGGTCTGAATGGTTTCCCCTTCGCTAAATTTTCTCGGGACATCCACCACTGCAGCGTCTTGTGTATGGGTCGGCGAATGGGAATCTTGGTGGTCAGTGGTTGGGTATGTTGGTTCCAGTGACGTCTGAGGTGCCATTGCAGGCGTCTCATGTGTAGTTTGGTGTGTTGGACAACAAAGACCGCGGCTGCCATGTGGCCCAGGAGACGCAGAAAGGAGCTTGCTGATGATGAGCTGCTGGCAGAGATGCGCTGGGTCAGGGATGTCAAGGTGTCGATCCGGCCGGCCGGTAGAAAGGCCTTGGTCTGTGTGGTATCGATGACTGCCCCGATGAATGATATCCTCTGGGTGGGTATCAGGTGGGATTTTTTGTAGTTGATGAGGAACCCCAGTTCTTGGAGGAGGGTTATGGTGGTTGTCAGGGCTGCCTGGACCTCCCCTGGTGAGCGGGCCACTATCAGCCAGTCGTCGAGATAGGGAAGGATGCATATTCCCTGCAGGCGAAGATGTGCCGCTGCCATGGCCACGCACTTTGTGAACACTCTTGGGGCTGTCGAGAGTCCAAAGGGTAGGGCTTTGTACTGGAAGTGTCTCTCTTTGATCTTGAAGCGAAGATACTTTCTGTGAGCTGGATGGATAGGCACATGAGTGTAGGCGTCCTGTAGGTCCAGCGAGGCTAGCCAGTCGTTGGGCTGTATCAGGGGCAGGACTGTGCCCAGGGAGTGCATCCGGAAGCGTTCTTTGTGTATGCACTTGTTGAGATGACGGAGGTCCAGGATTGGGCATTTGCCCTTGTCCTTCTTTGGCACGAGAAAATACCTGGAGTAAAACCCCATGTTGATCTCTGGTGGCACCGCCTTTATTGCATCTGCCTGAAGCAGGTCCTCTGCTAGTCGCAGGAGAACAGGCTCGTCTGAAGTTGGGTGCCCCGCCCGCTGCAGTGGTTTTTCTGGAGGGCGGGAGTCGAACCGTATGCGGTATCCCCGTTTGATGATGTTGAGGACCCACTGGTCGGAGGTGATTCTGGACCAGGCACTCACAAACAATCTGATCCTGCCCCCCACCGGCCCCTGCTGGTTCGGGGGGTAGTCAAAGGTTCTGCTTTTGCTTTGGGGGGGCAGTCTGCCTTTGATTGCCCCTGTCCCTTGGGCGACGCTTGTCCACGTAGGAGTTTCTATATGGCTGGGAGCGTAGGTTCCGGACTGCTGCCAGCGTGGTGTTGTGGAGTGGCGTCTGTTGGCAGTGAAGGGCTTGCGATTCCTCTGCTGTCTTCGTGGAGGGTCCCAACGTTCTAGGCCGTCAGAAGCGAGGGTTTGAAGGATGGTACAGTCGTTTTTAATGCTGTCGACTGTCTCTTTGACCTTGTCGCCAAACAGGTGTTCTCCTGTGCATGGGGCATCCGCCAGGGGCTCGTGGAGGTCCTCGCGGAGCGCAGATGCACGGATCCAGGCCAAGCGCCGTGCTAGGATAGCCGTTCCCCCGAAGTGGCTGGATGTCTCGAAGACGTCAAAAACCGCCTTGAAGAGGTGCTTGTTGCATTCCCCTTGGTCATGGAGGAGAAATGAGAGAGAGTCCTGTACCGGCTGGGAGGCGAGCTGTAGAGCCTGTTTTATCTTTTTTTGTATGGCCTCCTGGTACAGCATCATCTGGAACTGGTGTGCGGCGATTCGTGCGTTAAGCATCACGCCCTCGAAGGTCTTTCTCCCCATGGAATCTAGGGTTTTCAGGTCCTTCACAGGTGGACCGTTAGAGGCTGATCGTGCCGTCTTGTGTCTCTTGAGCGCTGAGGCTACCACGATGGAGTTGTGTGGCTGCTGCGGTCTGTCAAATCCTGGGACCGGGAGGACCTGGTACTTCGCGCTCAGTATCTTAGATGTGGGAGGCCCTGAGGAGGGGGTCCGCCAAATCTTGTCTCTGCAGTCAAGGAGGTTCGTATGAACTGGGATCGCTATTGGTTGTTTGGGATAGTCCAGGGATTGCAGGAGGCCGTCATCCTCTGGCGTGGGATCCCCACATGGATCCCAAGGAGGGCAGCGAGTTTCTGGATAAACTTGGGTTAGGCTAGGTCCTCCGGTGCTTGTGCAGGGGGCTTCGCTGTCGTCTGTGTTTGCGATGGCGCAGGGGATCGGTCTGAGTTGTAGGCGCTCAAGAAGCTGTCGTCGGATTCGTCCCCCGTGTCGATGTCAGTGGCTCTGTTAACTTGTAGAGCTTGGGCGCTGCTCATCTGGGTGCTGGGCTGCTGCGGTGTTTGGGGGGGTCCCCTGCTGGGCGAGAAGCTGGGTCAGAAGCTGGACCAGTTGTTGATGGTCAACCCCCTGGCCGGTCGTCTGACGCTCAACCCCCTGGCCGGTCGTCTGACGCTCCAGGTGGGGCATTCCCTCCGTGCAGTCCTTGCGTCGCTTGGTTGGTGGTGAGGATGCAGAAGGGCTGGAGGGAGATGGTATGCTGTATGGTCGCCTGCTGCCTCTCCCTCTGGATCTGTGTCCTGCAGGGGAGTGGTGATTGTGCCTTCTGTCACCCCTGCTGCGGCTGTGCTGGTGGTGACGGCGGCGATAGGACTCCCCCCGGGGAGATCGGGAAGCATCCCGATGCCGAGTGTGCTTGTGGGGGGATTGCCGATTCTTCACCCTGCAGCGTGCCTTGTTGTGCCCCGTTCTCAGGCTGCTTGTAGCTGAGCCGGCATCCTGAGTTGATCGGGGAGGCGTGTCCCTGCAATCTCCCTGCCTGCTGATGTCAGGAGGGGTTCCCCGACGAGTTCTCTCTTCGGGGAGGCGGGTCTGGCTGCTGGTTGGCTGGTTGTGCTGGAGGGGCAGCGATCCTCTGCTGCTGGGAGGCGTGGCCGATCGGGGATTGGCTCCTCCGTTGCTAGGGGGCGTGTTAGGCTGGTAGCTGGCTGCTCCTCCATTGGTGGGAGGCGTGGCTGCATGCAGGCTGGTTTCTCCCCGGGCTCCCTTTCCATTTGCTGCTTCCTCGTTGCTGGGGGGCGTGGCTTCACGCTGGATCGGGCTGTGGAGGAGCAGGGAGATGGCTTCGCTTCCGGTCCACACGTGGGGGTAAGTGCGAGACCGGGAGGCGCCCCCAGCGATGTGCCCGCTTGGGCAGAGGCCGATGGTGCTCCCGATGACTTCGGGAGGGGGGGCCGGAGGGCGAACCCCAATCGGCTTCCTGCAGGGGCTGGCGGCTAGCGGCAGCATGCAGGGGCTCCGGGAGAGATTTCTCGACCGGGCAAGTTGCAGTCGGGGGGGTTGACTGAGCCAGGACGTCCTGGAGGCTCCTCACTGGATTCGTCTGTGGATCCCCCGCTGCTACACTCCGATGAGGATGGCTGCTGGAGGAAGATTCTCGGGCCTCACTTCTCTTCAAGAAGTCTCTCAGTGCCCTCTTCCTTAGCTTGCGTGCCCGTGGAGACAGACGGACGCAGTGTATGCAACACTGTTTCTCGTGCGCTGTGCCCAAGCAGCGAACGCACAGGTCGTGAGGGTCCAGTGTGCTCATCCTTTTCCTGCATCCCGGACATTTCTTTGATGTTTCTGGCATCTTTAAGATGGTAAGTAGAACAAGTTTTGATTGTAGAAAAAATGGAGAGCTGTGGAAAAATCCGACCGATGGGAACGGGCGGAAACTAAAGACTGGGGATTAGGGGGAAGCAGGGGGGAAATGGGTAGGGCTCGGGCATGCCCAGTGGTGCCCGGGCACTGCACGTGCTCAGAAAAAAAAAAAAAAAAAATATCTCTGAGCTATTGGAGAGCTTATCCGTAAATTGGGAGCTGTTGGGACAACACCCATATGTGGCTGACTCATCCTGCTTGTCCTAGGAGAAAGTGTCATGTCTTGAGAGTAAAGTGGAAGAACATGGCTCCAGAGTAAAAGCAGTTGAAACCCAGACCTTAACTTGGATTAAGGACGGTGGGAATCTTTACTTCAAGATAGAAATGCTGGAGAATGCCATCAAGAAATGTAATCTTCGGATTATAAACTTTCAAAAAAATTTCCTTTATCAGCACATGACATGTTTAAAATATATTTAACTGAAGTGTTTAGGGTTCCAGAAACTTGATATCCACCTCTCTCAAAAATTTATTACCTTCCTAGGAGAATTAAATCTCAAAATCCTAACCAGCAGAATTTATCTGCTGATAGTTTGGATTTAACAAATTTCTTAGAGAGGTCGGAAACTGAAGTGCAGGATTCAGCTACATTGCTGGTACAGTTTGCTATAGATTCAGATAGGGAATGGATGTTAAAATTATTTTTCAAATATAAAGATGTGCCCTTTATGTCTAATGTTGTAAGGATATTCCCCGATGTATCTCGTACTACACAAAAGGGAAGGAAACAATTCCTCATCTTGAGACCCCAGGCATTGCAGTTGGGCGCAACATGTGTTCTGATGTACCCCTGTAAATGTATTATGGTCTATCAAGACAATCAATATGTTTTTCTATGAACCGCAGCAGCTTTCTAGATTTATATCCACACATGGGCAATCTGTAATTACCAAGTGAACCTGTTTCATCTCAGTATAAGCTCAGAGAGGATATGTTCTGGCACCTACTAACTCCATCTTAATTTTCCTTTGTTAATGTTTCCTTTTAAATTCTCAGTCTATTTACAGCTCCTCCACCATTTATTGAGGACTAACTATACATTGTGATTTATTATTTCATCGTTTAAATTTCCAAGAAGTTTTTCTTGTAAGAAATATTTCTGTTAACATTGTATTTTTTCTCATTTGACTGATGATTATGTCAACGTTTAAAACTTAATAAAGAACTAATAACAACAACAAAAAAAACTTGCCTCTGTTGTGTGACAGCACCATGAGGTCCCATTTGGGGAGGGACAAGCAATATCCTGATTTTGTTATATATATATACTATATATTTCCCACCTAACTTTGGCCTAGATTAACAAAGCAAACCGACCGTGTACTGATCGGTTTGCGACCCCTTTACGACCAAATTTCCCTCCTGCCTGATTCAATTACCTCTCCTGCAATCCGCTTCCAATCCATGTATGCAAAGTAGGCAGGGACGCGATTCACAACACAAAATTTCACATCCAACTGGGCTGGCCGATCAACCGAAGAAGTGACTGCTGGAGAGCAGTCGAAAACGTCTTTCCGACTCTCCTGCTCTATTGAAGCCCTGCTCTCTGCCCTGTCAGCCCTAATCTCCTGCAGCCCTAATCTGCCTGCCCTGAATGCCTCCCACTGCCCCAATCTGCCTGCCCAGATCTGCTTGCCCTGAACGCCTGCCTGACATGTCCTCTCTGCTCCCCCTGGCTCTGCCGCCTTCCCTGCAGTGCAAGCTTTAAACCTGCGGGCTTGCACTGCAGGGAAGGTGGCAAGAGGAGGGCTTGAAAGGGGAGAGCAGGAGAGTCTGCGCACGCGAAAGTTAAAATAAAAAAAGGTCGGGTCTAGATGCATGCTCATGCGTTGGAATCGCAGACCTGCGATCCGTGTCGGCAGATGGGGGCGTTCCTCCGATCGCCCCCATCTGCATATTTGAGTTTAGGGAAAGTTTGTAAATCTAGCCCTTAGTCCCAGCCATAAAAGTGACAATCTTCTCCCTCCTCCCAAGAGGATTTGAAAGGTGCCTTAGCAATCTCCCTCCCTGAGAAAAAACTGACTTTGGAACTAAACTCAGATCCTCTTCATAGCAGTACACATCACTATTGGTGTTTCTATATTACCAACCCTCCTCCCCCCCCCAATACCAAATTCTGGAAATCACTTTTGGCAAATGTACAGTGCTGCATATGCCTTTCAGTGCTATATAAGTGATAAATAGTAGTAGTAGAAGTAGTGGAGAAGGAGAAATATGAGATGAAACAGAAGAAGGGGAATGGATGGGGGGGAGAGGCTGGAATGGTAATGCAGATCCCATTGCTCAGTGCTTTGGGACAATAAAAATTCTCCAGAGGAGACACATTTGGCCTCCTGGGGTAAAGCCATACTGTTTGCACCTATTTCCCATGGAACACAAATTTGGAAACCCTAGTCCTTGCAGACCACAGTAAATAGCTGCGCTGTCTAATTTGCACTGAATAATGAGACTGCATTGCTGTTTTCTCTTTTTCACTAAAACCTTTTCTCACCTGCTTGACAGATTTTAAAAAGGCTCAAGTAAATAGATGACACTATCCTTAAAATCCCCAGCACTGTTTGATCAGTTTGTCATGGTTCAAAGGGAATGAATATTCTCCCACTTCAGCATCTGGAGTGTTAGTTTTTATCACATTAGCACTCTGGGTGTAAAGATAACTAATTCTAATCAAGAGTCTGAGTCACACACACACACCCCATTCTGGGCTTTCAGAAAAAAAGCTTTGATGGATCTAGCCTTAAATGACCAAATGAAATCAATTTTTGTTTTAACTAAAATTCCATAGCAATTTAGGAGAATAGTACAAAAAGTTGAATACACATAAAAAAAGGAAAAAAAATAACAATGGTGAATTGCCGGAAGTAGACTAAGGGCTAGATTCACTAACCCCCGATTACATGTCCTATCCGTGCCCGATAGCATGCAGGCCGACGAATTCACAAACTCCCCCAACTGACCGAACTGATCGCTAGAGCCCTGACAGTAGTGACAGGAGAATCAGCCTCCTGTTACTGCTGTCAGGGCTTCTGCCAGCTTTTTTAATTTTTTTTTTTTTTTTAATCGGGCTGATATTTTGCATTTTTTATACACGCAAACTAACCCGATTAAAAAAAAAATAAAATAAAAAAAAAAAAAGAGGGTTCCCGCTCTCTCCTGCCATCTCTACTATTTCCCCCATCCCCAAAAACAAATGGCAGGAGGGTTGCCAATGGCCTCTTGCCACCCAAGGGACGACCCCTTAAGGTTCCCGGCCGTACCCAACCCCTTCCCTGTACCTTTAAAAACATTGGAAGCAGGAAGGGTGCCCAGTCTCTCCTTCTCCTTAGGCCTTCCGTGATCTTCGGGAGCAGGAGGAAGCGTAAAGTCCTGCTGCTCTGCCAGCCCGCAATGCAAAACCGGCCTTAGGCCTCGCCCCGGTGCATCATGTGATGCATGGAGAGGGGCCTAAGACCATGATTGGCTGAGGCACCTTGGGCTCCTTCCTTTAGATGGGCCTGGGGCTCCTTAGCAAATCAAGGACTTCCTTAGGAAAGAGTCCCTGATTGGCTGCGTGTCAAAGCAGCTCCTGATTGGTAAGGCCCGACTTTAGTGCAGGAAGAGGTGGTCGGAGCATACCTCGAGTGATTTCCTTCACTCGCAGGTGCTCTGGCTACTCTCTCCTGCCCAGTCATTCATGGTTGCAGCCTCTCGCGGTCCTGATCATTTGCGGTTGGAAAATACCGCGAATGAAAGGGACCGCGAATCGCCAACCCCGAATGACTGGGGGAATACTGTATAAGAATTGCCATACTGGGACAGACCAAAGGTCTCAGTATCCTTTTTCCAACAATGGTCAACCCAGCTCACAAGTACCTGGCAATATCCCAAGGAGAAAAAAAAAAAGATTTTATGCTGCTTATTCTAGCAATAAGCAGTAGACATCCCCCAAGCCATCTTAATAATGGCTTTGGACTTCTTTTTTAGGAATTTATCCAAACCAGCGGTGCCCAAATGGTCGATTGTGATCGACCAGTAGATCGCAAAGGCAACGCGAGTCAATCATGTTGCCATTGCGATCTTTACTTTCTTCCTCCCCAGCCAGACATACAAGACATACAAGCGCCAGACATACAAGACTTCACCTCTGACGTCAATTCTGAAGTCGGAGAGGAAGTTCTAGGCCAGCCAATCGCTGCCTGGCTGGCCTGGAACTTCCTCTCCAGCATCTGAATTGATGGCGGAGGTGATGGCTTATGAGCCCGGCACTTGTACACACCAGGTCTGGCTCAGGGAACCAGGGAGAAATCGGTGTGGTGGCTTAGGGGGGGGGCGGCAGGGAGAGAGAAAAAGAATCGGGGAAGTGGAGAAATCGGCGCGTTGGCTTGGGGGGAGACAGGGGAAAGAGAAAGAAAGGCAGGCAAAGGGAAAGAGAAAAAGACAAATAAAGAGGGGGGCAGGGGGAGGGAGAGAGAAAGACAGAAATAAAGGGGGAGAGACATAAAGAAAAGGGAAGGGAGCAGAAAGAAAGAAAAAATATTGGATTTACAGAAGAAAGAATTGCAATTAGAGACTCATGAAATCACCAGACAAAAAGGTAGGAAAAATTGATTTTATTTTTAATTTAGCGATCAAAATGTGTCCGTTTTGAAAATTTATATCTGCTGTCTATATTTTGCACTATGGCCCCCTTTTACTAAACTGCGATAGTTGTTTTTAGCGTCGGGAGCTTCGAGGGGCATTCAGCGCAGCTCCCTGCGCTAAAAACCACTATCACGGTTTACTAAAAGGGGAGGGGGTATATTTGTCTATTTTTGTATAGTTGTTACTGAAGTGACATTGCATATTTTAAAGTCATCTGCCTTGACCTCTGAAAAAAACCCCGAATACAAATGATAATTAACATTTTCTCTGCGTACAGTGTGCTTTGTGTTTTTTAAAATTTTATTGTTGGTAGATCATTTTGACTTGGTCATTTTAAAAGTAGTTCGCAAGCCAAAAAAGTGTGGGCACCCCTGATCCAAACCTTTTTTTAAAAAAACCCAAAACCCTGCTAAGCTAACTGCTTTCATTGCATTCTGTGGCAACAAATTCCAGAGTTTATTTACTCATTGAATGAAGAAATATTTTCTCCAAGTTGTTTTAAATCTACTACTTAGTAGCTTCATCACATGCCCCATAGTCCTAGGGCTCCTTTTACTAAGCTGCGATAGCGGTTTTAGCGCATGCTTAGCATGTGCTAAATTGTCGCACATGCTAGATGCTAACGCCAGCATTGAGCTGGCGTTAGTTCTAGCTGCGTGGCGCAGGTTTAGTATGCTAAAAACGCTATCGCTGCTTAGTAAAAGGAACCCCTAGTCTTTTTCTTAAAGAGTAAACAAGCAATTTGCATCTACTTGTTCCACTCCACTCAGTATTTTATAGACCTCTATCATAACTCCACTGAGCCATCTATTCTCTAGGCTGAAGAGCCATAGCTACTTTAGCCTTCCTTCATAGGGAAGTTGTCCCATCCCTTTTATCATCTTATTCACCTTTCTCTGTACCTTTTCTAATTCCACTATATCTTTTTTGAGATGCGGCGACCAGAACTGCACACAGTATTCAAGGTGCAGCTGCATCAGAGAGTAATACAAAGGCATGATAACATTTTCCATTCCTTTCCTGGTAATTCCTAAAATTTTATTTGCTTTCTTATCCACCGCCGCACACTGAGCTGAGGGCTTGAACATATCCTCAATGATAACACCTAGATCCTTTTCCTCGGCGGTGACTCCTAACATGGAACCTGCCACATGAAAGGCAACTTAAGAAACTGTGGAGCCACGGGGTGGGAGGGGATGTGCACAGATGGATCAAGCACTGGCTGTCGGGTAGACTGCAGAGGGTTGGAGTAAAGGGCCAATATTCTGACTGGCGAGGAGTCACGAGCGGTGTGCCACAGGGATCGGTGCTGGGGCCTTTACTCTTTAACATATTCATCAATGACCTGGAAAAGGAGGCAAAGTGTGAGGTTATAAAATTCGCAGACGATACCAAAATGTGCGGCAGAGTTAGGACCAGGGAGGAGTGTGAGGACCTACAAAGGGACCTGGACAAGCTGGAAGACTGGGCAAACAAATGGCAAAGGCGCTTCAACGTGGACAAATGCAAGGTCATGCATATAGGGAAAAAGAACCCGTTGTTCAACTACAAATTGGGGGGGGTATTGTTGGGAGACAGCAGACTCGAGAGAGACTTGGGTGTGCTGGTGGATGCATCACTGAAGCCATCTGCACAGTGCGCAGCAGCCTCGAAAAAAGCCAACAGGATGCTGGGCATCATAAAGAAGGGCATAACAACCAGAACACGGGAAGTCATCATGCCATTGTATCGAGCGATGGTGCGTCCGCATCTGGAATACTGCATTCAGTATTGGTCGCCGCACCTCAAGAAGGACATGGCGGTACTTGAGAGAGTCCAAAGGAGAGCAACAAAAATGGTAAAAGGGCTGGAACACTGCTCATACGCCGAGAGGCTGGATAGGCTGGGGCTCTTCTCTCTGGAGAAAAGGAGACTCAGGGGAGATATGATAGAGACCTTCAAGATCATGAGGGGCATAGAGAGGGTGGATAGGGACAGATTCTTCAGACTGAAGGGGACAGCAAATACGAGGGGGCATTCTGAGAAACTGAAGGGAGACAGGTTCAAAACAAATGCAAGGAAGTTCTTTTTCACCCAAAGGGTCGTGGACACTTGGAATGCGCTACCGGAGGAAGTGATCAGGCAGAGTACGGTACAGGGATTCAAGCAGGGATTGGATGGATTCCTGAGGGATAGAGGGATCGTGGGGTACTGAGTAAACCAACCTGGTCGTGCATGTGCAAGACCGGAGGGCTAGGACTTCGATAGGAGGGCAGAACTTAAATGGGAAACCAAGGTGGCAGGGGAGCCCCTTCTGAAGATTCAGACAGGCCTTGACCTGTTTTTGGCCACCGCGGGAGCGGACTGCTGGGCAGGATGGACCTGTGGTCTGACCCGGCAGAGGCACTGCTTATGTTCTTATGTTCTAACCCTGTATCATGTAGCTATAGTTCGGATTCCTCTTTTCCAACTGCATCACTTTGCACTTGTTCACATTAAACGTCATCTGCCATTTTGATGCCGTCTCTCAAGGTCCTCTTGCAATTTTTCATCTCTATCCACTTCTGTCTGTGAATGAGGCCTGTAAATATATTTTCCATTCTCTCTTTCCAGGTTGACCCACAGTGCCTCTTCATTACCCTGTAGATCCTACAATTGTGTGGCTTTAATATGATCTTTAACATATAATGCCACTCCCCCTCCTTTTTTTTCCTATCCTGTCTTTCCTGAACAGATAGCCTGGTGGTATAGTGGTTAGAGTTGCCCCAGGTACATTAGATATACTGTGAATCTGCCAGGACAGATAGGGAAAATGCTTTGAGTACCTGATTTGTAACCCATTCTGAGTTCATTTGGGAAGACAGGCTAAAAAATTGAATAAATAAATATCCCAGTCATGGTTCTTTGTGAATCACATCTCTGTGATCACCACTAAATCCAAACCAGCCTGTTCCATCACAGCCTCTAGATCTAGAACCCTGTTTGCCCACAGTAGTACATACTGCTTTCCAGACATTGCCCCTTAGAGGTTGTAACAGCCAGGACACCTGTTGCACTTGAAAAAAAAGGTTTTATTTGTTACAGTTGCCTCACACTCAGGGTTAATCAAGTCCATGTAACACAGAGTCTGGCCCTAGCCAGACCTGGAACAAGAATCTCCACTCTAATAAATAATGGCTTAATGTAAACCCGGTCTCTCTTTCAGTAGAATTTCTCTGACACTTTCTATAGGTAGTCGTGATAACACTGAAGGTTCAGTGAAAATTCCCCTTAAGAGAAGACCAGGTTAACATCAATATTTACTTCACCCAAATTATTGCTTAGGAGGGTGAAATAAAATTAAAGAGTCAGACCTCTGTTAGGTAAGTTCTATTAACATAATTTTATTTGCACTGAAATATGTAAGACAAATACATTTAAATTTATTTTTCGAATAAAATCTTTAGAATTTTATGCCCACTTTTATCAAACCGCAGTAGAGAATTTTGCTGTGGACCAGCAAGGTACATGCTCTGATCAGTGGCGTACCTAGGGTATGTGGCACCCGGGGCCCATCATTTTTTGACACCCCCCCCATGTAAAAAAATATTTTTTGTAATGACCATGAAACGGAATAAATGGTCAGAATAGAAACAGGCAGTGAAAATTTTCTTATATTCCAAACATAACATAACATAAATTATGTCTGAATTGTCATGACATCAGAAGTACATATGGAGTAGTTGCAGGTGATGCTTGGGACAGTTCTGATTGTGTTAGTTCGGTTTTATGTGTTTTTTGAATAGAAGGGTTTTTATTTCTTTTTGAAGGTTTTGCAGTCTGTGGTCGATGTCAATTGGTTGTAGAGTTGGGGGTCGAGTGTTGCAGCTCGAATGGCTAGGAGGTTGTCGAACAGTTTTTTTCTTTGATGTTTTTGTTTGGAGGGTATGTGAATGGTGTGTAAGTTCTCCTATGTCTGTTTGAAGTGGATTGAATTATTTAGCTGAAGAAATTAATTACCCCCTCATCCCACACACATTAATTCTCTTCCATTTTTGTTCCCATTATAAAAAAACACTGATAAGTTCCCAGAAAAAAAATACATTAAAATAAGAAGTGAAAACAAAGGCCCCTACAGATGAGAACATAACATAAGAATAGCCTAACTGGGTCAGACCAATGGTCCATCATGCCCAGTAGCCCATTCTCATGGTAGCCAATCCAGGACACTAATACCTGGTCAAAACCCAAAGAGTAGCAACATTCCAAGCTACCAATCCAGGGCAAGCAGACACTTCCCCCATGTCTTAATAACAGATTATGGACTTTTCCTCCAGGAATTTGTCCAAATCTTTCTTAAAACCAGCTACACTATCTGCTTTTACCATAACTTCTGGCCACTTCATTTTTAAGTTTAGATCTTTCTTTTCAAACAGAGACCTTGCTAGATGTCAAATACAGCACAAGGTAACTTCACATGGACTTAGCTGTGCAGGAAATGTGAATCTCCTCATACACCCACCATATAGTGCAAAAATGTGCAAAGGTCTGTTTTTTTCTTTCGATCACTACATAGCCTAATGCCACACAAGCAGCGCTGTTACAAACATATTCTGTAAGTCAATGCTAAGGATAACAAAGTTTCCTTCCTTGGACCAGAAGGAGATACTAATAAACCACTGGAAGAGATCCCAAAACAACACCCAAAGACCCACTCAGTGTGTGAACCAGTTGAGTGGAGTGGACTAACTGGGGGGTGGAAATGGGCCCGGAGTTTGCTCAGCAGAATTTCCCAGACCACCTCTTCCTCTCAACACATTGACACGCTGCCACCACCACCACTAGGAACACCTCACTGGGTAGGCCAGCTATGCTATAAACTTTATAAAACACATTATTATATTTTCTTATAAAGCACATATTTTAACTGAACTCTCTGACATCCTCAGCCTTTCCATTCACAAAAATAGAAGGAAGAAAAGTTCCCATTTCCTGCTGTCTCATGTCCCCGGCCTATACAATATTTTTTTTCTGCAGACCCTTCAAAAGTCTGACCAAATCCTCATTTCACTTGCATTATAAAGTACTGAGGATGCCATCTCTCCCCAATCCCAGGTCCTAAAGTCTAAGATAGTAGCGCAAACTAATGCTGCCAGATTCAGGGAAAAAAATTTTGATTCGATTCAGCCTATTGAATTAGTTTTTCAATTCGATTTTCCTGCCCAGTTGGGTGATTTTTTTCAAAACTCCTGGTGGGTTTTATAGCTTTTTCACCCCCTTTGACTTCTCCTAACCACACTGGCGCTGTGGTGTAAATAAAATAAAGAAACAAAAAGGACTTTTCCTCTCTCTGTTAAATCCTAGCTCACGTTTGCAGTCCAACACCAGCTCTGGCAGGATACACATTTCAAATCTGACATATTATAATCACAAAACAGAAAATAAAATTAATTTTTCTACCTTTTGTTGTCTGGTTATATTTCAAATCTTGTTGGTCCAAGGCTCTGGTTTTCTTCTGATAACTTGCTTGCCAGGGTCTCCTTCTTTCTTCTTTCTGCGTGCTAACCATCCATCTGCCAACTCTGTCCTCCCTTTCCATTTCCCTTCCCTCCCCAGGAAGTCTGGTATCTTTCCTTTTTTTCATCTCCCTCCACAGATCCACCTTTTCTTAACTACCCTTTCATCCGGCATCTCTCCCTCCTTCCCCACCACCCCAGAGTCCACCATCTTTCCCTTTCTTTTCCTAATTACCCTCCTATCCAGTATCTCTATCCCTCCTCCACACCATCCCTTGTGTCCAATTTCTCTCCCTTTCTGTTCCTTCCCTCCCTAAATCCCATGGTCCATCATCTCTCTCCCTCTCCTCTATTTTCAGACCCATTATTTCTTCCTCCCCCGCCCCCAAAGTTTGGCATATGCACGTCTCTTTGAACAACCCCTTCCCTCCGTGTACTTCTAAACCAGGGTCCCCCCCAAAGGCCTGTCCCCCCTTAAAGGTCTGCCTGTCCCCCCCTTGAAGGCCTGCACCCCCCTTGAAGGCCTGTCCCACCCCCTTGTAGGCCTGTCTCCCCCTTGTAGGCCTGTCCCCCCCTTGTAGGCCTGCCTGCCTATCCCCCCCTTGAAGGCCTGTCCCCCCCTTGAAGGTCTGCACCCCCCAGAAGGCCTGCACCCCCCCGAAGGCCTGTCCCCCCCTTGAAGGCCTGCACCCCCTTGAAGGTCTGCACCCCCCCAAAGGCCTGCACCCCCCAAAGGCCTGCACCCCCTTGAAGGCCTGTCCCACACTTTGTAGGCCTGCCCCCCCCTTGTAGGCCTGTCCCCCCCTTGAAGGCCTGCCTGCCTCTCCCCCCCTTAAAGGCCTGTCCCCCCCTTGAAGGCCTGTCCCACCCCCTTGTAGGCCTGTCCCCCCCTTGTAGGCCTGTCCCCCCCTTGAAGGCCTGCCTACCTGTCCCCCCCTTGAAGGCCTGTCCCCCCCTTGAAGGCTTGACCCCCCCCTTGAAGGCCTGCATCCCCTTGAAGGTCTGCACCCCCCCGAAGTCCTGCACCCCCCCTGAAGGCCTGCACCCCCCCGAAGGCCTGTCCCCCCTTGAAGGCCTGTCCCACCCCCTTGTAGGCCTGTCCCACCCCCTTGTAGACCTGTTCCCCCCTTGAAGGCCTGCCTGCCCCCCTTGAAGGCCTGCCTGCCCCCCCTTGAAGGCCTGTCCCCCCCTTGAAGGCTTGACCCCCCCCCTTGAAGGCCTGCATCCCCTTGAAGGTCTGCACCCCCCCGAAGTCCTGCACCCCCCCTGAAGGCCTGCACCCCCCCGAAGGCCTGTCCCCCCTTGAAGGCCTGTCCCACCCCCTTGTAGGCCTGTCCCACCCCCTTGTAGACCTGTTCCCCCCTTGAAGGCCTGCCTGCCCCCCTTGAAGGCCTGCCTGCCCCCCCTTGAAGGCCTGTCCCTCCCCCTTGAAGGTCTGCACACCCCCCCGAAGGCCTGTCCCTCCCCCTTGAAGGCCTGCCTCCCCCCTTGAAGGCCTGCCTGTCCCCCCACCTTGAAGGCCTGTCCGCCCTTGAAGGCCTGTCTGCCTGCCTGTCACCCCCCTCCCCCTTGAAAGCTGCCTGCCCCACACCGAAGGACTGCTCGCCCCCCGTGGCCTCCCCGCACCACCTATGAAGCAGCACTACCTATGCTCCCGACCTTGCCGTTCAATCCCCCCCACCCCCCCGAAGGACCGCTCGCCCCACTGACCTTCCTGCACCACCTATGAAGCAGCCGCAGCAGAATCGCGACGTCAGCGATCCCTGCGCTGCTTAAGCGCTGCTTCCTGCGCTGCGGTCCCACCCCTTCTCTGACATCAGAGGAGGGGCGGGACCGCGGCGCAGGAAGCAGCGCCCAAGCAGCTCAGGGATCGCTTACGTCGCGATCCTGCTGCGGGCTGCTTCACAGGTGGTGCAGGAAGGTCAGTGGGGCGAGCGGTCCTTCGGGGGTGGCGGGGGGAATGAACGGCAAGGCCGGGAGCACCCCCTCAGGGCTGGCACCCGGGGCGGACCGCCCCTCCCGCCCCCCCCCCTTGGTATGCAATTGGCTCTGATATTCAAAGGAATTGAATGAGTGTCTGAGCATTTACCTCGCTGGCCTGCTGTAAAATGCTCTATTGCAGCTCGATAAAAGGGGCCCTTAAACAATGAGGATTCCTTTTACTAAATTATGCTAGGAATTTACTCTGGGTCAGGAACTGGTTAAGTGGAAGACAAAAGAGGGTAGTGGTCAATGGAGATCAATCTGAGGAAAGGGATAATACCAGTGGTGTGCCTCAATATTGCTGAAGGGCTGTCAAGTAAGATTTGCCTCTTTGCAGATGATAACCAAAATCTGCAATAGACACCCCGGAAGGTGTGAATGACATGAAGAAAGACCTAGTGAAGCTTGAAGAATGGTCTGAAATTTGATAGCTAAAATTTAATGCTAAGAAATGCAAGGTCATGCAATTGGGCTGCAAAACCTGAAGGAACAGTACAGTTTAGGGAGTGAAGAACTTTTGTGCACAACAGAAGAGCGGGACTTGGGTGTGATTGTATGCGATGATCTTAAGGTGGTTAAATAGGTTGGAAAGTTGACGGCGAAAGCTAGAAGGATTCTAGGGTGCATAGGAAGAGGTATGGCCAGTAGGAAAAAGGAGCTATTGATGACTCTGGTATAAGATCCCTGTATAAGACCTCATTTAGAATATTGTGTACAATTCTGGAGACTGCATCTTCAAAAAGATATAAAAAGAATTGAGTTGGTCCAAAGGAAGGCTACTAAAATGGTATGGGGTCTTCATCATAAGGAGTATAGGGACAGACTTAAAGATCTCAATATGTATACTTTAGACGCAGGGATCTCAAAGTCCCTCCTTGAGAGCTGCAGTCCAGTCGGGTTTTCAGGATTTCTCTAATGAATATGCATTGAAAGCAGTGCATGCACATAGATCTCATGCATATTCATTGCGGAAAGCCTGAAAACCCAACTGGATTGCGGCCCTCAAGGAGGGACTTTCAGACATTTGCTTTAGAGGAAAGGCGGGAGAGGGGAGATATGATAGAGACGTTTAAATACCTATGATTCAAATAGAAGAAAAAATAGCTGACACGGTAAAACGAGGAGATAAGATATTTTTTTGATATATTAGTGATAGGAAGAAGTGCAAAAGTGGCATTGTGAGACTCAAAGGTGAAGGGGAGGAATATGTAGAAGCTGATAAAGAAAAGGCTGAATTGCTTAACAAATATTTCTGTTCTGTGTTTATGGCTGAAGAGCCGGGAGCAGGACCACAGAAGAAAAACGTGAATAGGGATGGAGGAGTACCGTAATAGACCCTGATCGATTTTCAGAGGGTTGTGTTCATGAGGAGCTAGTTAAAATAAAGGTAGACAAAGTGATGGGGCTGGATGGTGTACATCCGGTGGTGCTGAAGGAACTTAGGGAAGTTGTGGTGGCACCTGAGTCTCTAGAATCAGGAGTGGTATCGGAGCACTGAAGAAGGGCGGATGTGGTCCCTCTCCACAAAAGTGGACGTAAGGAAGAAGTAGGGAATTACAGGCTGGTAAGTCTGACTTCTGTGGTAAGCAAATTAATGGAAATACTTTTAAAACAGAGAATAGTCAAGTTTCTGGAATCCTGTGGATTACAGGACCGGAGGCAACATGAATTCACTAGAGGTAGGTCTTGTCAGACAAATCTGATCAATTTCTTTGACTGGGTGACCAGAGAATTGGATAGAGGATGTGCACTAGATGTGGTGTATTTAGATTTTAGCAAAGTCTTTGACAGTGCTCCACAAAGACGTCTAATAAATAAACTGAGTGCCCTTAGGATGGGTCCCAAAGTGATGGGCTGGGTCAAAAACTGATTGAATGGAAGGCAACAGAGGGTAGTGATCAATGGAGATTGTTCTGAGGAAAGGGATGTTACCAGTGGTGTGCCTCAAGGTTCTGTTCTTGGGCCTGTTCTTTTTAACATTTTTATAAATGATTTTGCTGAAGGGCTGTCGGGTAAGATTTGCCTCTTTGCGGATGATACCAAAATCTGCAATAGAGTAGATGGTGTGAATAACATGAAGAAAGACTTGATGAAGCTTGAAGAATGGTCTGAAATTTGGCAGCTAAAATTTAATGCTAAGAAATGTAAGGTCATGCATTTGGGCTGCAAAAATCCGAGGGAACAGTACAGTTAAGGGGGTAAAGAACTTATGTGCACAACAGAAGAGCCGGTCTTGGGTTTGATTGTATGTGATGATCTTAAGGTAGCCAAACAGGTTGAAAAAATTACGGCGAAAGTTAGAAGGATGCTAGGTTGCATAGGGAGAGGTATGGCCAATAGGAAAAAGGAGATATTGATGCCCCTGTATAAGACTTTGTTGAGACCTCATTTAGAATATTGTTTATAATTCTGGAGGCCGCACCTTCAAAAAGATATAAAAAGGATGGAGTCGGTCCAGAGGAAGGCTACTAAAATGGTGTGTGGTCTTCATCTTAAGGCGTATAGGGACAGACTTAAAGATCTCAATCTGTATACTTTGGAGGAAAGGCGGGTGAGGGGAAATATGATAGAGACGTTTAAATACCTACATAATGTAAATGTGCATGTTTTGAGTCTCTTTCATTTGAAAGGAAACTCTGTAATAAGAGGGTATAGGATGAAGTTAAGAGGTGATAGGCTCCGGAGTAATCTAAGGAAATATTATTTTACAGAAAGGGTGGTAGATGCATGGAACAGTCTCCCAGAAGAGGTGGTGGAGACAGAGACTGTCTGAATTCAAGAGGACCTGGGATAGGCACGTGGAATTTCTCAGAGAGAGAAAGAGATAATGGTTACTAAGGATGGGCAGACTAGATGGGCCATTTGGCCTTTATCTGCCATCATGTGTCTATGTTTACTAAACCACGGAAGAGCTTCTTACTGCGGGCCAGTGAGATAAATGTTCCGACACTCATAGGAATTGAATGAGCATCAGAGCTTACTTTGCTAGATCACAGTAAGAAGCTCTTCTGTGGTTTAGTAAAAGGAGCTCTTAGGGCTGGATTCAGGAAATGGCACTCAGCATTTAGTACCCCAAAAAATCAGTACTGAACGGTATTCAGTAATGGGCGTTCCAAGATTGATGCACTTTATAGAATAACATGTAGTGCTGGGGTCTGCACTCAGTTTTGGGTGTGAGGATTTACACCAACTGAAACTTGGATTAAATCTTGGCACATAAGTTAGCTGCGGATTCCCGGTATTCAGTAATACTACAAGCATCTACACCACTGAATCGTCCATTACCCTCCCATGGTCACTCCCCCTTTTGAGTTGTACATGTGGAAGCCCCTCTGTCACTTCGCTGTTGGAGTATCCTGGAGGAGGAGAGGTGCAGGGAGAAGAGGAGAGATGCCGGGCAAGAGGAGAGTCATCGGCGCCTACTGACTGCTTATAGGACGTACCTCTCACCGTAAGCAGTCAGCCAGTGCTAGCACCTCTCCTCCTTGGGGCACACAGTTTGTGATACATTGCTCTAGAATATTATGTAACACATAAACACTATGAAAGTAGTAATTGTCTGGATAAAAAACTCTCTTTCTTTTTCAAAAAGACGCCTCAGCCCCACCACTCCACCGCTCAAAGTATTTCATATCGCGGGAAGCATATTGTGGTGCTTCATCATTGGCTATCGTTTTTTGAAATAAAAGTTTTTTTAGTTTTTTATATATAAAGATTTCTTTTTTCTTTCAATTTTAATTAATTTATCTTTAAATATTTCAAGCTAATTGTGCTTCATAGTATCCACTTATATCTTATGGGAAATAAATAGTACTTAGTACTTATCTCAGCCAAAGACCCAGGGAGTCAGACCCGACATGTTTCACACGTCCTGGTGTTTTATCAAGGGTCTCCCAAGGGTGCCGCTGTCATCCGACTCCTATAGTTTTGAGAATACTATAGGAGTCGGATGACAGCGGCACCCTTGGGAGACCCTTGATAAAACACCAGGACGTGTGAAACATGTCGGGTCTGACTCCCTGGGTCTTTGGCTGAGATAAGTACTAAGTACTATTTATTTCCCATAAGATATAAGTGGATACTATGAAGCACAACTAGCTTGAAATATTTAAAGATAAATTAATTAAAATTGAAAGAAAAAAGAAATCTTTATATATAAAAAACTAAAAAAACTTTTATTTCAAAAAACGATAGCCAATGATGAAGCACCACAATATGCTTCCCGCGATATGAAATACTTTGAGCGGTGGAGTGGTGGGGCTGAGGCGTCTTTTTGAAAAAGAAAGAGAGTTTTTTATCCAGACAATTACTACTTTCATATCAATAAAGATTTGACTGGATATATCACATATTAACAATTTTTTGCCACAACTGGTAGCTTTACACATAAACACTAGGCATCTCTCTTCCACTACCCCTCACTCACATCTCCTCTTTCCCTTTCCCCCTCAGTCCTCCAAACTTCCATGTCTTTCAGCAACAGTAATGAAGTTAGGCTGTTAGCAATCAGTTTGGGAGAATTCCTTCTTCTGTCCCTTACTCATGTGGCATTGGAAGTTGCTTCAGAGGAGGCGAGTCATAACTGAGGGAAGAGAGCAAGGGGCAGATGCCAGACTGAGGGACAAGATGTGAGCAGGACAAAAGATGCTGAAAAGTAATAGTTTTTTGTTTTTTTTTTTTTAACCTGGGCATTAGCAAAGGGATCATGAGAAAAGCAGCAACTGATAAGCCACCAGACTAAGGTAGGCCTGAGCCAAAAATAAGTGGACCTATTCCCATCTAGGCTCATCCATAGCTACACCTCTGACTTAGGGTGGTTGGCATAAGCAATACATGTTTGAACTTTTGTTTTGAATTGGAAATTAGAGTTGCTATGAATTGATAGGAAGCAAATGTAATGGCCTTTTGAATTTGTTTCAGCTTCTTTGAGTTGTGAACCGCATAGAACTAGAAGGTAATGCGATATACAAATATAGGTGTTATGTTGAGCTGAAACTACAGTATTAGCAAGGATTGCTAAAACATTCTACAGGGAAGCATCGATGGCCATCTTGTGTGTTTAAGCTGCTGGAAAATGGGACTTGAGCCATGGTGAATAGTGGTAAAGTGGTCCTGTATGGAAAATCCCTGCCTGTGAAGTATGCCTGGAAAAGTTCCTAAAGTGAGTATCCATGACAATACATATACATACACAGAACAGCAGGCTGCATACAAGCTTGCTCCTAGGATTTTCAATCCTGCTGAACATTCCTTCTGACCTCGGACAAGTTCCTTCACCCTCCATTGTCTCAGGTACAGACTTAGGCCCTTTATATATATATATATATATATGTATATATAAAGTAGAACATTTGTGCACTGTTTTACACAAAGGAAAATTAACTGAGGGTTTCATTAACCCACGATACCATGTATTGAGGAATCCTGTAGTAAATTTTATTTTGCATTGCATCAACCCAAAATATCTTATGTTCCTGGCTACAGTAAGATAGTGGGCCCCTAGTCAGTCCTCTTATCTTTCATAGGGTCAGGCTCATAGGATAATGAAAATTGCTCACATAGATCCTAGTCAAAAAATGTAGCTCCCTCCTTTGGCTGAGTGAAACCATTTTGAAGAGGCATTCATTGGGCACTCACCAATAGGTGCAAGTGGGGCTACAGATCTACAATTTTTTAGAAAAGAATTACGAGGTGGGGATGGATTTTGGAGTATGAAAAGGATCAAGAAGTAGGATATTTGAAAGGCCCTGGGACAGGGGTAGGGAACTCCGGTCCTCGAGAGCTGTATTCCAGTCGGGTTTTCAGGATTTCCCCAATGAATATGCATGAGATCTATTTGCATACACTGCTTTCAATGCATATTCATTGGGGAAATCCTGAAAACACGAATAGAATACAGCTCTTGAGGATTGGAGTTCCCTGCCCCTGCACTGGGAAGTAGTTTGTGGGTCTGGCTGGGGTGCTCTTTATTTTCAAATAACATATTATATATGTTATCCTCTAGTTCAGGGGTAGGCAATTCTGGTCCTTGAGAGCCAGAGCCAGGTCAGGTTTTCAGGATATCCACAATGAATATGTATGAGATGGATTTGCATGCACTGCCTCCTTGAGATGGATGGATCTGGGGGGCCACCGCGGGAGCGGACTGCTGGGCACAATAGACCCCTGGTCTGACCCGGCAGAAGCAATGCTTATGTGCTTATGTTCTTATGATTTCTGAAAACCTGACGTGGCTCCGGCTCTCGAGGGCTGGAATTGCCTACCCCTGCTCTAGTCTAACCCATTCTGAGCTTGTTGGGGAGAACGGGATAGAAAACTAATTTAAAAAATAAATTAGGAATCACGTGGGAGGGGCGAATAATGCATGCTATTATGAATCAGGAATTTGCTGGTAAACAGTGTATATCAGGGGTAGGGAACTCCAGTCCTCAAGAGCCGTATTCCAGTCGGGTTTTCAGGATTTCCCCAATGACTATGCATTGAAAGCAGTGCATGCACATAGATCTCATGCATATTCATTGGGGAAATCCTGAAAACCCGACTGGAATACGGCTCTCGAGGACTGGAGTTCCCTACCCCTGGTGTATATGATAGCCTTAAAACAACTGAGTAAACAGACTCCCAGAACTGTAAGACCTTTGAGAGCAGGGAAATACCTACTGCACTTGAATTGCCAATGAAAAGTATAAACTAAATCTACATAAACAAATAATAAATATTATAGCACTTAGAAATAAAAACAGAGAACAATTTGGGAAGAAGGTAAAATTCTCAAACCTAGTAACAAACACATACATCTATTAGAAACCTAAAACCAGATCCTTAGGATTCACTGTATGAGATTGACTTCAGATGTTGAAAGTCAAATTGACATGAAAAAATCCATACAGAGGGCTTCACAGCATGTGTTTTTGATTTAAGGTAAGGTTTTTAGTCAAAAACTTCCTCCTTTCAAACAACCTTGAACTTTACAAGAGTTTACTCTGCAGGATGGGGAGGGAAGATAAGGGGAAAGTTTCTTGGTGTTTTAAGTAGCAGGGGATTTGGGGATACCAGCTTGATACTGAAATAAGCATTGTACAGGAAGAAGGGATAAGTCGCTACTGCTTATTAATGTTGGTTCTTTTGGGAAAATTGGGGAAACATTGAGAGCAGAAGAGAAGCCACTCATCCACAGTGCTTGACACTCAGCAGGATTAAGCCTCATTTGGTGATAGAGAAGCCATGCAGACACCGACAGTGCCCCTGCAGCCCTGCTTCTGTGAAATTAATATAAAATATTTAAACACCAGAGCTGGCATTTAAAATAAATGCTGACTGTGGCATTTTAATGTTGACCTGTTAGAACCTTTGTAAATTTGCCCACATAGCAGACTGAGGCACTTTCACTAAAGCTTAGCAAACACTTATGGAATTAGTGTATTTTAAATGTTAAGAAGCCCACTTTATACCTCTGGACTTCTTAGCCTTTAGTGCATGCTAATTCTGTTAGTGTGTGCTAAGCTATAATAAAAAGGCCTCTATGTGTGGAGTTCACTAATTGGAAAGGGGAAATTTTTAAAATATTTTTTGCAAATATGAGGGGGCCACTGAAAAGTTCTCAACCCAGCCAAGAAGAAAATGATGTGGAGCCATGAAACTTACAAGTTGTTCCACACTTTTCTTGACACTTTTCATTTAATTTCATATCATTGAAACGAAAAGTGTCAAGAAAAGTGTGGAATAACATGTTAGTTTCATGGCTCCACGTTATTCTCTTCTTGGTTGAGCTGAGAACTTTTCAGCGGCCCCTCATAGGGGCCAGACTATGAAATAAATGCATTATAATGCACAAATTTTCATCATTTTTGCGCATTTTGGAGTATTTTGCTTTTTGTTTTATTTGTACATTGGTTCCTTTTGCAAAAATATATTGCATTTTAGTATATAGGCCTCAAGGATTGTGATGTCAGACCTTGCATGTAAATTCTAGGATGAGAAAGAAATTGCACCCTTGGAAAAAACTTGTTCAAAGTCAAGTTATTGGTTTAATGGTTGTTTGGGGCTTGTTTTTAAGTTAATACAATGATACAGTTGTGCCCAGGGTACAATTGAAAATTCCTTTAGCCCTTCTTTTCCTGAAAATGCCTCATTTTTTTTGTTTAAATCTTTATTGATTTTCAAACTTTGATAGTGCAATACAATTGGTAAATCATAAATACTGCATAAAACGTACTAATAACTATACAATTATTACATTAAACAATCATTTACTCCCATCCTCATCTTAATTATTAATACAATACATATGATTTCAATATTATAATTAAATAATTTAACTCCTCAACGCACATTTCCCTACCCCCACCCACCCTCCCTGGGTGTGTAAAGAAATCTAATGAAAAGGAAAGAAACATGACCCTTACTGTAATTCAACAAAAGTAGTCAATGGACTCCATACATCATTAAAGGACTTACTAGTCCCCAAACGTTCTGCCATCATTCTTTCATACTTATATGTGGTATACACATTTACCCACCAAAAAGTATAATTAATCCTGTCATGGTTCTTCCAATTATGTGTGATCAGTTGAACACCTATTCCTGTCATGATCAGGAAAAGGCGACTTTTATACTTGTCTAAAGTAGGCTTAACATGAAGTAACGTACCACAAATTACAGCCTCATAGGATAAGGGGATAGATGACCCAAGAATAAGATTTATTTGTTAAATGCCTCATTTAATCTTTTTTTTCCATTTGGAAGATGAGTCCTTGATAGGTTTGTTTTTAAATTCTACAGACCAGTAGAGTCATTTGAATAAGTAATTGTTTTTGAGAGAGATTCAGGGATTTTTCATATTATAAAAAATCTGCTTCACATTTACAGTATATGATTAGTAGATACAGTGGCGTACCTAGGGGGGGGGCGTGGGGGGCGGGCCGCCCCGGGTACCAGCCCTAAGGGGGTGTTCCCGGCCTTGCCGTTCAGTCCCCCGCCACCCCCGAAGGACCGCTCGCCCCCCTGGCCTCCCCGCACCACCTATGAACAGCCGCAGCAGGATCGCGAAGTCAGCGTCAGCATCCCTGCGCTGCTTCCTGCGCCGCGATCCCGCCCCTCCTCTGACGTCAGAGGAGGGGCGGGACCGTGGCGCAGGAAGCAGCGCAGGGATGCTGACGCTGACTTCGCGATCCTGCTGCGGCTGTTCATAGGTGGTGCGGGGAGGCCAGGGGGGCGAGCGGTCCTTCGGGGTGGGTCGGGGCATCAGGCCTTCAGGGTGGGGCGGGCGGGCAGGCAAGCAGGCTTTCAAGGGGGAGGGGGGTGACAGGCAGGCAGGCAGGCCTTCAAGGGGGGACAGGCCTTCGGGGGGGGGGGGTGCAGACCTTCAAGGGGTGCAGGCAGGCCTTCAGGGGGGTGCAGGCCTTCGGGGGGGGTGTAGGCCTTTGGGGGGGTGCAGACCTTCAAGGGGGTGCAGGCCTTCAAGGGGGGAAAGGCAGGCAGGCCTTCAAGGGGGGGACAGGCCTACAAGGGGGGGGGACAGGCCTACAAGGGGGGGGACAGGCCTACAAGGGGGGGGGGACAGGCCTACAAGGGGGGGGACAGGCCTTCAAGGGGGGGTGCGGGCCTTCAAGGGGGGTGCAGGCCTTCAAGGGGGAGACAGGCCTTCAAGGGGGGGAAAGGCAGGCAGGCAGGCCTTAAAGGGGGGACAGGCCTTCAAGTGGGGGACAGGCCTTCGGGGGGTGCAGACCTTCAAGGGGGGGACAGGCAGGCAGGCCTTCAAGGGGGGACAGGCCTACAAGGGGAAGGGACAGGCCTTCAAGGGGGGTGCAGGCCTTCAAGGTGGGACAGGCAGACCTTTAAGGGGGGGACAGGCCTTTGGGGGGGACCATGATTTAGAAGTACACGGAGGGAAGGGGGTGTTCAAAGAGACATGCATATGCCAAACTTTGGGGGGGGGAAGAAATAATGGGTCTGAAAATAGAGGAGAGGGAGAGAGATGATGGACCATGGGATTTAGGGAGGGAAGGAACAGAAAGGGAGAGAAATTGGACACAAGGGATGGTGTGGAGGAGGGATAGAGATACTGGATAGGAGGGTAATTAGGAAAAGAAACGGAGAGATGGTGGACTCTGGGATGGTGGGGAAGGAGGGAGAGATGCCGGATGAAAGGGTATTTAAGATAAGGTGGATCTGTGGAGGGAGATGAAAAAAAGGAAAGATACCAGACTTCCTGGGAAGGGAAGGGAAATGGAAAGGGAGGACAGAGTTGGCAGATGGATGGTTAGCATGCAGAAAGAAGGAGACCCTGGCAAGCAAGTTATCAGAAGAAAACCAGAGCCTTGGACCAACAAGATTTGAAATATAACCAGACAACAAAAGGTAGAAAAATTAATTTTATTTTCTGTTTTGTGATTATAACATGTCAGATTTGAAATGTGTATCCTGCCAGAGCTGGTGTTGGACTGCAAACGTGAGCTAGGATTTAACAGAAAGAGGAAAAGTCCTTTTTGTTTCTTTATTTTATTTACACCACAGCGCCAGTGTGGTTAGGAGAAGCCAAAGGGGGTGAAAAAGCTATAAAACCCACCAGGAGTTTTGAAAAAAATCACCCAACTGGGCAGGAAAATCGAATTGAAAAACCAATTCAATAGGGCTGAATCGAATCAAAATTTTTTTTTCCTGTATCTGGCAGCATTAGTTTGCGCTACTGTCTTAGACTTTAGGACCTAGGATTGGGGAGAGATGGCATCCTCAGTACTTCTTATTTTAATGTATTTTTTTTCTGGGAACTTATCAGTGTTGCAGTGTTGCAGCTCGAATGGCTAGGAGGTTGTCGAACAGTTTTTTTCTTTTGACGTTTTTGGTTGGAGGGTACCAAAAACGTCAAAAGAAAAAAACTGTTCGACAACCTCCTAGCCATTCGAGCTGCAACACTCGACCCCCAACTCTACAACCAATTGATATCAACCACAGACTGCAAAACCTTCAAAAAGAAATAAAAACCCTTCTATTCAAAAAACACATAAAACCGAACTAACACAATCAGAACTGTCCCAAGCATCACCTGCAACTACTCCATATGTACTTCTAATGTCATGACAATTTAGACATAATTTATGTTATGTTATGTTGGGAATAATGGTTACATATATGAGGTTCAATAAAAGAAAATTTTCACTGCCTGTTTCTATTCTGACCATTTATTCCATTTCATGGTTATTGCAAAAAAAAAATAAATAAATAAAATTTTTTTACATGGGGGGGGGTGTGTGTCAAAAAATGATGGGCCCCGGGTGCCACATACCCTAGGTACGCCACTGAGTAGATATTACATATATCTCTCCTATTGATGCTTTCACTCCCTGTGAGAGCCACAGAATTCTATATCCAGTTTGGTCTACAGATTGATTGACGGATATACTGTACCAATCAGCAGAGCTGTTTCAGTTCTAAGGCCTTTTGTTATGTCCACTGTCTTGTCTACCTGACAGCATGTCTCACTGACTAAGGAAATAAACATTTTTTCTTTAGCATCAAAACCACATGCAAATTAATAGCTTAAAAGTATATCTGGGCCAAATGAAGGCAGTTCTTATAACTGACTTCAAGATTAGAAGTTTACAGTAATGCTCTGTGCTCAGCTATACCAGTCTTGCAGGGGCCTGATTTACAGTAGCTCAGCACAAATAGGTTTAGCTCAGGATCTTGCAAGCTTCATTATGAACAGACTGTCAAGAGGACCAAATGATAGGTTTTAAACTTAACAACTAAGAAAGGCAAAGACACCACATGAATATGCAAATAGAAGTACAAATAAAGGCGTGGTAGCAGCTGCCACACCGCAAATGCTCCAATGCCCAATGAATCCCTATGGGCGTTGGAGCGATTACCACGGCCTGCCGCGATAAGCGCCTTTGTAAAAGGGGGCCTAAATAAATAATAGATATTTTATTTATTTAATAATTTATTCCACATATCCTACAATTCTATGCGGATTACAAATTATTCAGGTACTCAAGCATTATTCCCTAACTGTCCCGGTGGACTCCCACTCTAATGTACCTGGGGGCATTGGGGATTAAGTGACTTGCCCTGAGTCACAAGGATTTGAATCCACAACCTCAGGGTGCCAAGGCTGTAGTTCTAACCACTGCACCACACACAAATACATAACATAATTACATAGTGATTGTTTGCTGATAGTGTCCTGGACAGTCTATCTAGCCTGCCAAACAAGGAGCCCAGAATACAGTCTGGCACTCTGCACAGGTTCCACTTCTTCATGATTAAATTATGGTATACTTTATCTGTCTGTCTGTCGCTCTCACTACCTATTTTGGGGCACAAACCATAGAAGTCTGCTTGGCACCAGACCTACTTCCCAACTACTGAAGTTGCCATTAAATACTATCATGGAAGCCCAGACCAGATGTATTCCACGTTTCAGCAAAGATAGAAAGAAGAAGAAACAAGAGCTGGTATGGCTAAAAGATGAAGTGAAAGAGGCTATTAGAACCAAAAAAACATCCTTTAAAGAATAAAAAAAAGGATACAAATAAAGAAAATAAGAAGAGACACAAGCACTGGCAAGTTAGATGTAAAGCATTAATAAAGCTAAGAAAGAATATGCAAAAGAGGCAAAAACTCATAACAATTTTTTTAGGTACATCAGAAGCAGAAAACCTGTGAGGGAATTGATGGGACCATTGGATGATCAAGGAGCAAAAGGGGCGCTCAGGGAGGATAAGGGCATAGCAGAGAAACAATGAATTCTTTGCTTCGGTCTTTATGGAAGAAGATGTAAGAGATCTACCTGAACCAGAAATGGTTTTCAAGGGTGATGCGGAGGAACTGAAAGAAATTTTGGTGGATCTGGAAGATGTACTAAGCCAAATTGACAAGTTACAAAGTGATAAATCACCTGGACCGGATGATATATATCCCAGTGTACTAAAAGAACTCAAACATGAAATTGTGCCCTGCTGTTAATGATCTATAACCTGTCACTAAAATCATCTGTAGTACCTGAAGATTGCAGAGTGGCCAATGTTAAGCCGATTTTTAAAAAGGGTTCCAGGGGAGATCTGGAAATTACAGACCGATAAGCCTCACTTCAGTGCAGGGCAAAATGGTGAAAACAAGTAAAAAAATAAAATTGTGGAACATTTAGGGCTCCTTTTACTAAGCTGCGATAGCGGTTTTAGCGTAAGCTAAATTGCCACGTGTACTAGATGCTAACGCCAGCATTGAGCTGGCGTTAGTTCTAGCCACATAACATGGGTTTAGCGCACGCTAAAATTCTGCGCGCGTTAAGAATGCTATCGCAGCTTAGTAAAAGGAGCCCCTAGACAAACATGATTTAATGGGACAGAGTCAGCATGGGTTCAGTCGAGGGAGATCTCGCCTCACCAATTTGCTTGACTTCTTTGAAGGTGTGAATAAACAATGGATAAAGGTGAGCCAGTTGATGTAGTGTATTTAGATGTTCAGAAAGCTTTTGACAAAGTTCCTCATGAGAGGCTCATGAGAATATTAAAGTGTCATGGGATAAACATAGAGTATGACGGCAGAAAAGGGCCAGCGGCCCAACAAGTCTGCCCACTCCAGAACCCTCCCTCCCACAAGTCTGCCCACTTAATTAATACGAACCCTCCTCCCTGGGGTATCCATCTTTTTGGCATAGTTCTGTGGTGCACCCACCTGTTTGTCCCATTGTCTCTTGAAGTCAAGCACGCTACTGGCCTCGACCACCTGGCATGGAAGATCATTCCATCGATCAATAACCCGTTCGATGAAAAAGTATTTCCTGGTTTTAGCAGATGCCCTCTTGTTGCCGTGGAACCCTTTAGAAAGAAGATTTCTTCCAACAATTTAATGCGACCCGTGATGTATTTGAATGTTTCTCTCATGTCCCCCCTTTCTCTGTGCTCTTTGAGAGAATATAAGCGCAGTCTGGTCAGACGTTCTCCATGTCTTTCAGTCCTGAGACCATCCTAGTGGCCATTCTCTGGATTGACTCCATTCTCTTCACATCCTTTTGATAATGTGGCCTCCAAAACTGGACACAGTACTCCAGGTGAGGTCTCACCATGGCTCTGTATAACGGTAGTATGACTTCAGGCTTTCGGCTGACAAAGCTTCTTCTGATGCAACCCAGCATTTGTCTAGCCTTTGCTGACGTTTTCTCCACCTGACTGGCAGCTTTCATATCTTCCCGGATGAGAACTCCCAGGTCTCTTTCTGCAGTAGTTCTAGTTAAGTTTTCACCATTCAAGGTGTATGTTCTGCATGGATTTCCGCTCCCAAGATGCATTACCTTGCATTTTTTGGCATTAAAGTTTAATTGAGCACATATACTACAAATAGACCCTTTACTAAAAACCAAATAATAAATATATCTATAGAGCAATTGTTGACATAAATAAATTATGTATAATAAATATAAATATATATAATTAATGAATATATTTCAATCTTTATTAATCTTATGAACCTCAAAAAAATATATTAAAAACTATACACATAAACATAATTTAACAAACATAATCAAACAACAAACCAAAAAAAAAAAAAAAGTGCATAATAGTCTTTGAACAAAAATAAACAAAGATTGCTGTATTCAAGTCAATAAAATGTAGTATACTTATCTTGGAGCAATCCAAACACAAACGAGTGAAATCTTGAGTAAGATCCAAAATGGCAAGTAAAACTTGTGAGTACGCAGTTCAAAGTGCAAGTGCAAAATCATGTGCAAAAAAGTCTATATGTCAACAATTGCTCTATAGATATATTTATTATTTGGTTTTTAGTAAAGGGTTTATTTGTAGTATATGTGCTCATATAATTTGGAACCCTTATTCTTTAGTACGTGGTCTCTCATTTCTTTTGTTGTTTGTTATTAAAGTTTAATTGCCAAGTACTGGACCATTGTTCCAATAAAAGCAGGTCCTGCTCCATAGTGCTGGGCCTGGTTGCGCTGTCAGGTTCTGTTGCCCTGCCCACAATGTTGCATAGTTTAGCGTCATTGGCAAATAATGTAATTTTGCCTCGAAGTCCCTTAATCAGATCCCTTATAAAGATATTAAATAGCATCGGGCCCAAGACCGAGCCCTGTGGCACTCCACTGGTCACTTTCGACATTTTTGATGGAATACCGTTAACCATTACTCTTTGAAGTCTGCCGTTTAGCCAGTCTTGTACCCATGCTGTCAGTGTTTCTCCTAGTCCTAATGATTTCATCTTGTTCAGTAACCTCTGCTGTGGAACACTATCAAAAGCCTTGCTAAAGTCCAAATACATGATGTCCAGGGACTAACCCCCATCCAGTTTTTTTTGTTACCCAGTCAAAGAAGCTTATCAGGTTGGATTGACAGGACCTTCCCTTTGTAAAGCCATGCTGGTGGGGATCACTTAATCTTTCATCGTCCATAAACGTGTCCAATCTGTTCTTAATCAACTTTTCCATGAGTTTACTCACTATTGATGTGAGACTCACCGGTCTATAATTTTCAGCCTCTGACCTGCATCCCTTTTTGTGGAGCGGGATAACGTTGGCAGTTTTCCAGTCCAGGGGTACTTTTCCCTTGCTAAGGGAAAGGTTGAATAGCCCGGCTAACGGCTCTGCCAGGACATCACTCAATTCTCGAAGTACTCTAGATTGTCCGGGCCCATAGCTTTGTTTACTTTTAATTTTGTTAGCTCTTGGTAGACTTCGCTCGCAGTAATTTCCATGTCCCAGAATGGGTCCTTCTAACTTCCCTTTGTCTGTAGCTGTGGACCAGATCCCGGTGCTTCGCAGGTGAAGACTGAGCAGAAGTAGCTATTGAGTATTTCTGCTTTGTCTACATCCGAGTCTGTAAAGCTGCCGTCAGATTTCTTTAGGCGCCCAATACCACTTGTGCTCTTCTTCCTGTCGCTAACGTATTTAAAAAAGGATTTCTCCCCTTTCTTTACCTGCCTAGCTATGTTTTATTCCATCCTGAGTTTGGCCTCTCTGACTGTCGTTTTAACTTTTCTGGATTTAGCCAGATAGGTTTCTTTAGCTTCCGGTCGTTGTAATTGTTTGTAGGTAACGAAAGCTTTCTTTTTTTGCTTTACTAGTTCTGAGATCTCCGCAGAGAACCACTGTGGTCTATTGTTTCTGTGTCGTTTACTCACTGTTTTTATGTATATGTTAGTTGCTTCATGCAGGGTAGACTTCAGAGTACACCATAGTTCCTCTACATTGTCCATCGTGCTTTGGTTTTGCAGCACTTTGTAGACGTAGTCCCCCATGCCCTGAAAGTTAGTTCCTTTAAAATTTAGGACCTTAGTCAATGTCTTTGACCTAGTGGTTCCTTTTTGGAGGCGGAACCAAACCATGTTGTGGTCGCTGGATGCCAAGGTGTCACCCACCGTTACCCCTGTGATACTGTCTCTGTTGGTGAGCAACAGGTCCAGGACTGCCTGGTCTCTGGTGGGTTTCAATACCATCTGCTTGAGGCGTGCTCCTCGCATGGAGGCTAGTAGCCTCTTGCTGCCGCTGGATGTAGTGGAAGGTTTGTTCCAGTCCACATCGGGCATATTAAAGTCTCCCACCAGCACTGTGTCCCCACGCAGTGTGATGGTCTCAATATCTTCCATTAGTTCGTTGTTTGCGTCCTCCTTTTGTCTAGGTGGTCTGTATACAACGCCAAGATACAGGCATTTGTTATTGCCCCTGGCTAGGTTCACCCAGAGGGATTCTCCCGTATACTTGATGTCTGTGATTTTGGTAACTTTGATGTCATCTCTAATGTACAGAACTACCCCTCCTCCTGATTTGCCTTCTCTGTCTCGGCGGAGTAAGTTATATCCCGGTATGACCATATCCTATCCGTGGGACTCCGAGAACCATGTTTCTGATATCGCCACTACATCCAGAATGATTCTCATTTCCATTTCCAGTTCCAATATTTTGTTGCCTAATCTTCGGGCGTTAGCATATATGGCTGTCCATTCTTTCTGTTCTTTCCCTTTGCATGGAGAGTTGGCGTGGGATAGATGGCAAAGTTCAGTTGTGGAGTAGGAATTAATAATTGGATAGAAAACAGAGAGTAGGGTTAAATGGTCATTTTTCTTTTTTTTTTTGTTAATTTCTTTATTAAGTTTTCAACTATAATTGTGCAACAAATGATTCACAAATATGAATAATTCAAAACAAACACAATGGAGCTTACAGACTTCAACGTACAATTATATTATCCCCACCCTCCCACCTAATACATAATTAAAATAAAACCTTTACAAAACTATTCATGAAATCCCTAAATCCAATTCCAATTCCATTTCCTCCCCCCACCCCCCACGGATGTGTATGATTACATGTCTATAAAATAAACTCATTTATTCCTCCTTACATAATTTAGCCAATGGCTCCCAAACATCCAGAAAATTCCTGTAGCGTCCCTGCTGTATGGCCATGCAACGTTCAATTTTAAAGGTGTAAAATAGAGATTCCCACCAGAATGTATAGTTCAACCTATCCCAGTTTTTCCAATTTCTTAAAATGAGCTGCATGGCAACCCCTGTCATTACAAAAAGTAGCTTGTTATTGCTCACAGATAATTGATTCATAGCTCTCATAAGTGTACCAAATAAAATAGTATCATACGATAAAGCCACTGGATTCTCTAATAATTTATTTACTTGGTCCCAAATTGATGTAGTGTATTTAGATTTTCAGAAAGCTTTTGATAAAGTTCCTCATGACAGGCTCCTGAGAAAATTAAAGAGAAATGGGATAAGTGGCAAAGTTCAGTTATGGATTAGGAATTGGTTATCAGATAGAAAACAAAGTATAGGGTTAAATGGTCATTTTTCTCAATGGAGGAGAGTAAACAGTGGAATGCCTCAGGGATCTGTACTGGGTCGGTGCTATTTAACTTATTTATAAATGATCTGGAAATTGGAACGACGAGTGAAGTGATTAAATTTGCAGATGACAGTGGAAGAAATTCTGGCAAAAAACATTAAAAAGGGGAACATTAGTGACAGAAAAAGGAATACAGGCGGGATAGTACGCCTTAGAAGACCGGACGGAAGTTACGTGGTAGCAGATTCCGATAAAGCCGAACTACTGAATGAATACTTCTGCTCAGTCTTCACCTGTGAGGCACCGGGACACGGTCCTCAGTTGAAGGCAACACAAAGCACAGAAGACCCGTTTCAGAATTTTGAGTTCACACCAGGTGAAGTTTACAGTGAACTGGCAAGACTCAAGGTGAACAAAGCCATGGGACCAGATAATTTGCACCCAAGAGTGCTCAGAGAATTGAGCGATGTCCTGGCGAAACCGTTGGCTGAGCTATTCAATCTCTCCCTAAGTAAGGGGAAAGTTCCCCTGGACTGGAAATTAGCTAATGTCGTTCCTCTGCATAAAAAGTGTTGCAGGGCAGAGGCTGCGAATTATAGACCGGTGAGTCTCACATCAATAGTGTGAAAACTCATGGAAACACTAATTAAAAGCAAATTGGACACGATCTTGAATGAAGGGAATCTTTGGGATCCCAGTCAGCATGGATTCACCAAGGGTAGGTCCTGCCAATCCAATCTCATCAGCTTCTTTGACTGGGTAACAAGAAAGTTGGACTTGGGAGAGTCTTAGGACGTCGTGTACCTGGATTTCAGTAAAGCTTTTGACAGTGTCCCACACCGCAGGCTGCTAAGCAAGATGGAATCGATGGGGTTAGGAGAGACACTAACTGCATGGGTCAATGATTGGCTGAGTGGCAGACTTCAGAGGGTGGTGGTTAATGGTACCCTCTCTAAAACATCGGAGGTGACCAGTGGAGTGCCGCAGGGCTCGGTCATGGGTCCACTCCTTTTCAACATATTCATAGGAGATCTGACTCAAGGGCTTCAAGGTAAAATAACACTATTCGCCGATGACGCCAAACTATGTAATATAGTAAGTGAATGTAGTTTACAGAATTATATGGCGCAGGACCTGCTTACATTGGAAAGTTGGTCCTCAACCTGGCAGCTAGGCTTCAATGCTAAGAAATGTAAGGTCATGCACCTCGGAAGTGGAAATCCATGCAGGACGTACTTCTTGAATGGAGAAACTTTAACTAGGACTTCAGCAGAACGAGATTTAGGAGTAATCAACAGTGCAGACATGAAAACTGCCAATCAAGTGGAGAAGGCTTCATCTAAGGCAAGGCAGATATTGGGTTGTATCAATAGAAGTTTCGTCAGCCGAAAGCCTGACGTCATAATGCCGTTGTACAGGGCCATGGTGAGACCTCATCTGGAGTACTGTGTGCAATTCTGGAGGCCACATTACAGTAAAGATGTGCGCAGAATTGAATCGGTTCAGCAGACGGCCACCTGGATGATCTCGGGGCTCAAGGGTCTCTCGTACGAAGAGAAACTGAACAAATTGCAGCTCTACACTCTCGAGGAACGTATGGAGAGGGGAGACATGATCGAAACATTTAAGTACCACACGGGACGTGTCGAAGTGGAAGATGATATATTCTTTTTCAAGGGACCCTCGGCCACAAGAGAGCACCCGCTCAAACTCAGGGGTGGAAAATTTCATGGCGACACCAGAAAGTATTTCTTCACAGAGAGAGTGGTTGATCATTGGAACAAGCTTCCAGTGCAGGTGATCGAGGCAGACAGCGTGCCAGACTTTAAGAATAAATGGGATACCCATGTGGGATCCCTACGAGGGTCAAGATAAGGAAATTGGGTCATTAGGGCATAGACAGGGGGTGGGTAAGCAGAGTGGGCAGACTTGATGGGCTGTAGCCCTTTTCTGCCGTCATCTTCTATGTTTCTATGTTTTATGTTTCTAAACTGTTCAAAGTTGTTAAAACGCATGCAGATTGTGAAAAATTGCAGGCAGGCCTTAGGAAATTGGAAGACCGGCCATCCAAGTGGCAGATGAAATTTAATGTGGACAAATGCAAAGTGATGCACATTGGTAAGAATAACCCATATCACAGATACCAAATGCTAGAGTCCACCTTAGCGCCCAAGAAAAGTATTTGGGTGTCATTGTAGACCATTCAATTAAACCTTCTGCCCAATGTACAGTGGCGGCCAAAAAAAACAAGCAGGATGCTAGGAATTATTAAAAAAGGGATGGTTAACAAGACTAAGGATGTTATAATGCCTCTGTATCGCTCCATGGTGCGACCTCAACAGGAGTATTATGTTCAATTCTCCTTATTTCAAGAAAGATATAACGGCACTGGAAAAGGTTCAAAGAAGAGCGACCAAGATGATAAAAGGGATGGAACTCCTAAAAAATCTAAAAAGGTTAGGGCTCTTCAGCTTGAAAAAGAAACAGCTTAGGGGAGATATGACTGAAGTTTACAAAATCCTGAGTGGAGTAGAACGGGTACAAGTGGATCGATTTTTCACTCCGTCAAAAATTACAAAGACGAGGGGACACTCGAT
The DNA here is from genome assembly GCF_902459505.1 of Geotrypetes seraphini. Taxonomy (NCBI): domain Eukaryota; kingdom Metazoa; phylum Chordata; class Amphibia; order Gymnophiona; family Dermophiidae; genus Geotrypetes; species Geotrypetes seraphini. The sequence goes on along the minus strand of NC_047088.1, from coordinate 162,894,789 downwards.
GAAGTTACAGGGAAATACTTTTAAAACTAATAGGACAAAAAAATTTTCACTCAGAGAATAGTTAAGCCCTGGAACAGAAGTAGAAAAAATGACCTTCACTCCGAGACCAGCACACTCCACGCATCAATGCCAAGATGATCCCTGTAATACTGACCAAATATGGAACTTCTTCACACCTTTAACGATCTCCAAGACAGGAAAATTACTAAAAAAAAAAAAAAGCTATTAACCCCTAGTAGCCTCCTAGACAATTGCCTCTTTTACCTTCTCGTACCGTACCAGAAACTATCATCATGTGGATCACCAAATTTCTAAACAACATCCTAGATCATGATCAAACCCTGGCAGAAATGGGAAAAATAGCACTAACACCAATACTAAAACTACAGAATACAGATCTCTCCACTTCCTCAAATTACAGACCTATTGTTGGCTCCTGGAAACCCATGTAAGCAAACAACCTGCAGCCTATATTGAACAACACTCCAGCATACACCTGTCACAATCGAATTCTGACCACAGCTCCAAACTTCAGCTTCTAACTCTGACTACAAAAATCAAACGGTAGCAGGTCAAAAGCGCACGACGACAAAGGCGCGCCGACAACCCAGCGCAGACAACTGAGCGCAAGGCGGAAGCACGCCGAAGAAAAACAGTATTTTCAGGGGCTCCAACGGGGGGTGTTGGTGGGGAACTCCCCCCACTTTACTTAACAGAGATCGCGCCGGCGTTGTGGGGGGTTTGGGGGTTTGTAAACCCCCACATTATACTGAAAACTTAACTTTTTCCCTAAAAAAGAGGGAAAAAGTTAAGTTTCCAGTAAATGAGGGGGGTTACAACCCCCCAAGCCCCCCACAATGCCGGTGCGATCTGTATTAAGTAAAGTGGGGGGGGGGGGGTTCCCCACCAACACCCCCCGTCGGAGCTTTTGTCTATGAACCAAATCAAACAGATACTAAGCACAGGCCAACAAGCAGCTCTTCTCCAATTTGACATCTCTACAGCCTTTGATTCAGTAGATCGCCATAAGAGAATAACATTCACGTTGTAATGTTATTCCCTTATGTTTTTGTCCTTCTTCGTTCTCTTTCCTATATTGATTGTAGTTCTTCCCATTTTCCTTTTGTTTCACAGTCTACCTTTGCCGTATTTAGGTCACTGTCTCCCAAACAAATTGTCTTCCCCATTTTATTGTATACTAGCTGATGCCCCGGCGTTGCACGGGTATTTAATTATAGCAATAACACTCTAAATGGATTCAAATAAAGATACTTTATAGTGGTGAATGAAATTATTTTTTTACAGCTTTATAAAAAGTACAATATTCAAATTATAATGTGAAATATTTGAAAAAATGAATACAATACAACTAACACAAAACTTGATTATAAACAACATTTTTAGTTTCACCTCCAGGAGCAAGAACATATAAATTCTTGGGTGAAGAGACCCCCAGAACATATCACCCCAGTTAGTGAGGGATCTGCATACCAAGTTTCGTTCAAATCGGTCAAGCCGTTTTAGATTTACTGTGAAAATGGCAGCTATTTACATTTTTTCCATTGACATGAATGGGTGAAATCTGATTTTCTGTTTGTAGCTCCGCCCACGTGTGCAGGTGGGCCGCGAGACCCCCAGAACATATCACCCCAGGTAGTTGGAATTACTGTGAGAATGGCAGCTTTTTACATTTTTTCCATTGACATAAATGGGTGAAATCTGATTTTCTGTTTGTAGCTCCGCCCACGTGTGCAGGTGGGCCACGAGACCCCCAGAACATATCACCCCAGGTAGTGAGGGATCTGCATACCAAGTTTCGGTCACATCGGTCAAGCCGTTTTTGAATTACTATGAGAATGGCAGCTCTTTACATTTTTTCCATTGACATGAATGGGTGAAATCAGATTTTCTGTTTGTAGCTCCGCCCACGTGTGCAGGTGGGCCGCGAAACCCCCAGAACATATCACCCCAGGTAGTGAGGGATCTGCATACCAAGTTTCGTTCAAATCGGTCCCACAGCTTTTTACATTTTTTCCATTGACTTGAATGGGTGAAATCAGATTTTCTGTTTGTAGCTCCGCCCATGTGTGCAGGTGGGCCGCGAGACCCCCAGAACATATCACCCCAGGTAGTGAGGGATCTGCATACCAAGTTTCGTTCAAATCGGTCCCACAGCTTTTTACATTTTTTCCATTGACTTGAATGGGTGAAATCTGATTTTCTGTTTGTAGCTCCGCCCACGTGTGCAGGTGGGCCGCGAGACTCCCAGAACATATCACCCCAGGTAGTGAGGGATCTGCATACCAAGTTTCGTTCAAATCGGTCCCACAGCTTTTTACATTTTTTTCATTGACGTGAATGGGTGAAATCTGATTTTCTGTTTGTAGCTCCGTCCACGTGTGCAGGTGGGCCGCGAGACTCCCAGAACATATCACCCCAGATAGTGAGGGATCTACATACCAATTTGCGTTCAAATCGGTCCCACAGCTTTTTACATTTTTTCCATTGACTTGAATGGGTGAAATATGATTTTCTGTTTGTAGCTCCGCCCATGTGTGCAGGTGGGCCGCCAGACCCCCAGAACATATCACCCCAGGTAGTGAGGGATCTGCATACCAAGTTTCGTTCAAATCGGTCCCACAGCTTTTTACATTTTTTCCATTGACTTGAATGGGTGAAATCAGATTTTCGGTTTGTAGCTCCGCCCACGTGTGCAGGTGGGCCGCGAGACCCACAGAACATATCACCCCAGGTAGTGAGGGATCTGCATACCAAGTTTCGTTCAAATCGGGCAAGCCGTTTTTGCGTTGGCAGCTTTTTACATTTTTTCCATTGACATGAATGGGTGAAATCTGATTTTCTGTTTGTAGCTCCGCCCACGTGTGCAGGTGGGTCGCGAGACCCCCAGAACATACCACCCCAGGTAGTGAGGGATCTGCATACCAAGCTTCGTTCAAATCGGTCAAGCCGTTTTTGATTTACTGTGAGAATGGCAGCTTTTTACATTTTTTCCATTGACATGAATGGGTGAAATCTGATTTTCTGTTTGTAGCTCCGGCCACGTGTGCAGGTGGGCCGCGAGACCCCCAGAACATATCACCCCAGGTAGTGAGGGATCTGCATAGCAAGTTTCGTTCAAATCGGGCAAGCCGTTTTTGCGTTGGCAGCTTTTTACATTTTTTCCATTGACATGAATGGGTGAAATCTGATTTTCTGTTTGTAGCTCCGCCCACGTGTGCAGGAGGGCCGCGAGACCCCCAGAACATATCATCCCAGGTAGTGAGGGATCTGCATACCAAGTTTCGTTCAAATCGGTCAAGCCGTTTTTGCGTGATCGCGGCACATACACACATACACACACACATACATACCTCCGATTTTATATATATAGATTGCTTTGAAATTCTGAAAAGGCAATTTAATCAAATTTTTAAATAAACTTGAAACTTCTCCTAATGAACCTATTAGAAATAGAAATCACATGTACCCCACTAAATTGGTTTAAAGATTTTATTGGAAAAAGAGAATACCTTGTCAGAAAAGACAAGCACCTGGAAAACCTTCTGCGGAGTACCCCAAGGCTCTCTCCCCTCTTCCTGATTCTTTTCAATCTGTTTATGAGCTCCCTTGTCAAACTCAAATTCAACAATGATTGCATGTTATCATATGAAAATGACATCCTCCTCCTCATCCACCAACCTGAAATAAACTGAAAATATCTAACAGCATATACAAGAAACAAACATGGGCCACAATCAACAAACTCAAATGCATCTAAAACCAAAATTCTCTGGTTCCACCCTCCACAACAGACAGCTCTGAAAAGAATCAACCTTTCATCAGGAACTACCATAGAGGTAGAAAAATCCTCAAAAATGCTAAATGTAATACTAGGCTCCACATTATCCCTAAAACCACAAATTTGCAATCTGTGGAAGAAAACCTTCTTCACTATGAAACAGCTGAGGCTCATCAGACCTCAGTTCCACCAATGATACTTCGCAGTACTTGCACAGATGCTAATCCTAATACAACTGGACTACTGCAACTCCATCTATGTAAACATCAACACCACCCTAGCCTGCAAACTTCAGCAATAAGACACATAGTCAAGCTGAAGAAATATGATTCAATCTGTATCTACTGCAAATAACTACAATGGCTACCAATCCCAGCCCAAATAAATTTCAAAATCTCCTGTATAATGTTCCACATACTCAACGGAAGCTCTGCCGCCCCACTTATTCACTTATTCTTCTCGACATGGCCCTCTTCGCACAGAAATCTCAACAAACTGCAGCAAAATCTCCCCTCAACAAAAACCCCCAAGTATAAATGCATATTTAACACTACATTCACATATACTGGTACAAAAGCATGGAACAATCTCCCAATAAACATCCAAACCGAACCGAACTATCTAGCATTTCAAAGGAAGCTAAAGACCTACCTCTTTGACTCTGTACTCCAGTGCCATTTAACTATCAGATCCAACAAAGTACCCCTATCTCATCGGTACCTATACTATGCAACTTTAACCATGGAATATATTGGTATTTAAAGATGACAGCAATGCTGGTGGTTCTCATATGCTGCTATAGTTCAGGACCTATGGTAATCAAATAGTTAACTGAAATTTACTACTGATACTGTATGATGTAAATGTTACATTTATTTATTTGTCTACTAGGAAAATCAAACTTCAGGCAAATGCAATTAATTAGGCTGATGTCTGAGATTGGTGTGGAAGGGAACATGAGGTATAATAGAATACGTATATTAATGCTAAAAATGTTAATTACACAGATAGTTGTCCTTTACTACTATAGCTGTGTTAGTATTAGTAAGAGAATTATAGTAGGAGTTCTTTATTGCATGGTAAAAGGAAAAAAAGTGCTATATATTGTTACTGGTTATTTAGGTAGAATTGACTTATGATTACCAATAAAATAATATTTCTACATTTGATATGGAAATTCATATGTCTGGGTAATGGTGGGAAGGAGAAAGACATGTACTAAAGATGGTATAGTAAATCCTTAATAAACAATATAACCTTGCAAATCACTCATGAAGGAGGAGGCAGTATATAACATAACTAGATCTTTTATCTTTAGGTGTTAATTTTCCTGCTAAATAGGAGTTATTTGAAGGTATAAAAATTGGTGTTTTCCCACCACAGGTACTATGGCTAGGTACCTTTACTTGTGGAATCAAATATTTACATTTGTGTCACTTAGGTGTCCAAATCCAGATGTGACATTGAGCTTAACTGACTACTGATGACCACACAAAGAGGCCCCCCCTCCCCAGTTTTCTTGGCATCTTGTGATTTTGCCATTGCCTTTTCTTATGCATTTAAGGCACTCACTATGTTCCTCCTGCCCAACATGGACGGGGGTGGGGTGGGGGGAGGGGCGCAGTGGTATGGCTAGGACTGAATGGATCCTGGCTGGAAAAATTAAGACAGGCCCCGTATAACACCATCTCTCCCAAGGCAATAGGGACCAGGGAGGGACGGTGGAGAAGAAACCCTTCAGAACTCCAATCAACAAACCATACAGAAAGCAAACACATTCCAAGCCTGTTCTAGTAGAAATAGAAACTGAAATGCAAGATATCAGAGATGCAGATTTTTCAAAGCTGACATATTGCATTGAATACATTCAGAGAAAAATCCATCTTTCCTCTGTGTCCCTTATTCATCCCATCCAGCATTTCTCTCTATGCTTTTTGTCCCTATTCTCCTCCTGTTTCCAACATTGTCCCTCAGTGTTTTTGTTTCTATGTTCCCTCCATGCCCATCATCTCTTTTATGTCCCTTTCCCTCCCCATGTCCAACTTCTCTCTCTTCCCTTTGTCCTGTACCCCAACCCAGAATCAGCATCTTATCCCTCTACTATCTTTGGTACCCCTGCCTCTGCCTCCCACTTCACCCTATCCCAAGTCCAGCATCTTTCCCTCTTTTACGTTGACCCTTCCTTCTACTGTGATCCACTACCTCTCTGTTCTTCCCTCTGTTGGTCCAACATTTCTCTCCTTCCCTCCCTCAGGTCCAGTCTCTCTCCTTTCACTCTGCTTCTCTCCTAGATCCAGTATCTTCTCTTCCCCCCTTTGGTCCAGGTATTTCTCCCCTTCTCCCCCCTCTTTTAGTCTAAATATATCCCCCCTCCCCTTTTCTTCACATCCTTTTCCCTAGGTCCTGTCTCTATTCTTTCTTCCCCTCCCTGGAGGCTTAGCACCTCCCAATCCCCTTTCCATATGGGTCTGGCATCTCTCCCTTCCTCTTTCCTCCTCCCTCCATGGCTCTGGCATCTTGTTTCTAGTCCCTTGACCCCATGAACCTCCAAACCTTCTAGTCCCTTGACCCCATGAACCTCATGCTGGCAATGGCAGCAATATATACCAGTAGCTATGGCTGGCCCTATCTAGGCCTTTCCTGTACCACATCTCACCTCTTCTAATGTAACTTCCTATGGGTGGGGATGGCCAGAGGCTACCAGTTTACATTATGCCACTGCCACTCACAAGTTTGGAAGTCCCCTGGGGGGGGAGGGAATGGAACTAGAGAGACTCCAGACCTGCAAAGGGGAGAGGAAGATGCTGGACAGGAAGCAGGCCCTATCATTGGGCAGCCTTGGACTTCTTACTTTTTGCCAGGCTTGCCAAATGGTAGGGGGAGGGTATTGACCTGGACTCGTATTGTTGCCAGAACCTGCCCAGCATTGAACTCAAGGCATTGGAATGTTAAATTAGTTGCCAAGATCACAGGGAGCTGCTGTAGAATTTGACCTGGGGCCTTTTAGTTCTCAGTCGGCTACGCCTCCACTTAGGAGTAATGGAAAAGCATAAAAACTGAGTGAAGAATACAAGACGAGCTAGGAACATACTTGTATGCTCACCAATGGAACAGAATTAAATAGTATTAGAGGAAAATACGTTTCTCTTGTATTTATTCAATAAACACCTATTTAAATTTTTTGGCATTGGAGGTGTTCTGTCACTTTTTGTTGTTAAAATTTAAAATCAGAAACCTTAAATATAAGTTACTCAATTATAACATATCCTTTTGCCTCTTTTGTGATCAATGAGAATAAAAATAGTATTGTGCTCTCCATCAAAACATTACTATGTTGATATGGAATTAAGAACTATTAACTTGCCATAGGTAAATGCTCAGCTGGAGACTGGAAGAAAAAAACATTCAAGCTGGTTTCATTTCTTTTCTTTATCTTTGAAGTATTTTAAGTGTATAGCATTTACATACTGGCCGGTGTCTTTAAATTACAACATAAAATTATGCATTGGCAGAGTGCTACCTTGAATTTACATACATTAAATTACATGTCTCTCTCTCTCTCTCTCTTCCTTCAGACACACAAAGACCATTCAGAAATATAGCATGTTCAAACTTGGACATCCAGACATTGAAACTGATAGGTGAGACTGAGTTTTCTGCCTTGAAAAGGAAAGTTAGCGTAAACAGCTGTAATTGTCCTGCTCTTCCACAAGTGAGAAAGGAAATTCTCATCATTGCAAAACCTAACCCAGATTGTAGGGTTTGCCTAATTTCCAAAACTGGCCTTGTAATGAAGAACAAGAATAAGTGTAATCGGTTGGTTCAGTGGATTAACACAGGGATGGCAGAGCAGGGCTGACCGATAGGTACTGGATGCCCTAGGATAAGAGTGAACAACCTTGGTCCTGAGGGCTTCAAATCCAATTGGATTTTCCCAACAAATATGCATGAGATCTATTTGCATGCATAGCCTCCTTTGTATGCAAATGATTGTCATGCATATTCACTGGGAAAATCCTGAGTATCTGCCAGGGTTGCATCCCTGAAAGAAAAACGTTGTCCATCCTTTCTTCCTGTAGAGGATAGCGTTCTCGGAGATCCTACCAGTACCGAGGGCTGATGTGAAGAGGCAGACAGAACTACAATCAATAAATGCTTGGCTGAGGAGATGGTGCGAAGAAGAGGGATTTCACTTCGTGAGGAACTGGACAACGTTCTGGGGCAAGAACAAGCTCTACAGGAGAGATGGACTACACCTGAGCACGGCGGGAACTAGACTACTAGCAAACAACGTCAAGAGAGGAATAGAGCAAGTTTTAAACTGAGAGGAAGGGGAAAGCCGACAGTCAACCAGGTGTTGATGATTCAGAAGACAGTATCCCGAAAGGATACCGAGTGGGGAAAGTGCAGGGAAGACACCAACAACGTCAAAGAAGCAACGGAATACCGGCGGAGCCAGACAAATCAGGAAAGGGATAGGAGGAATCTACTACATGGGGAAGTCAATAAGGGGCAAGAAGAAGAAAATGAACGTAGCTCACACTGGTGAAGATTTAAAGAGGTACGGGGCTGGAAAGTGACATTGGGGGGGGTACGGAAGGAGCAGGGGAATAGGGAAGAGAGCGTGGGGGGGGAGGGGGCGCCACTGCTCCTGGTACCTTCTTCCCTCACTATGCTACTGGCTATACTTGTCATTGTATGGTCAAATAGAGACCTCTACTTCCAATGCTATTAATCTGGTACCAGTAATATGTTCACAATGGGGCAGATTTCACTCTCTAGAAGAGGTGGAAAGGACTATAAATGTCTCCTGAAGAGAGATTCCAAAGTAGCTCTCACCACTGAACAGAATACAAGAATTTGATTAACCCCTGATTTTGTGCTTTTGATAGTGAATATTTCTTGAATATCCTCACACCAAAAAGATGATAGAGGTCAGTCCCCAGTCAGTCTAAAACAGTGGTCTCAAACTCAAACCCTTTGCAGGGCCACATTTTGGATTTGTAGGTACTTGGAGGGCCTCAGAAAAAAAGAAATTCCTGAAACAGCCCTAACTTCAAACTTCCCCCCTCCCTCTTCCCGCCACACGGAAACTACATAACCCACTCTCTAGAAAAGACAAATGTTCTTCCATTGTAACCCTCCATTTTTTATCTCTTATGTAATCTGCATTGAACTGCAAGGTAATGGCGGAATAGAAATCTCTAATGTAATGTAATTAAAGAAATGAAGTAAAACTCTTTATAGTTTATAAATCTTTCCTTTTGGTTAAGTCTTAATAATAATATTGTAATTTATAGCTAAAGAGACATATGATCAAGAAACTGTTTTACTTTTGTGATTATGATAAACATAATGAGGGCCTCAAAATAGTACCTGGCGGGCCGCATGTGGCCCCCGGGCTGCGAGTTTCAGACCACTGGTCTAAAACAACAAAGCAAGAAAGACATTTGTATCTCACAGCTTAGCTGATACCATCCCTTTCAACCTCCCATGACACTTCATATACAAGTTTTTCACAAGAATAATATTACATCTGTCAAGAATGGGGAAGAGAATCTTGTAGGGCAATGCATAGTGTCCCAACAGTTATTCAGGAGAAAAGCTGGAGGAAAGTATGGCTGGGTGGACTGGACAGAGGTTGCTGAACGGTCATTTCCTGATTCAGCTGAGTCAACAAATAACATGTGATTTCAACATTTTTAATCTCCTTCATGCTCCATAAAGTGGGTGTAGCAATGGAATTCTAGGGCCTAATTTTTTTACACAGAATTATATATATATTATATATATTGGGAATAATTCTATACTGTATGCCAAAAGTTAGGCACAAATTAGACACTTAACTTTTGGTGTTTGAATGGAAGTTAATGCTAATTAAGGACTAGGGTTACCATATATGTGAAGTCGAAAAAGAGGACACATCTCTCCACCCCCTTGCCCTCTGGCTCACCCTTCCCCTAGGCGGTTGCCAGCTGTGTGCAGTCAGGGCTGTAGCAAGCTATAATTGCACTCCATGTGACTTTCCATCCATGGTATCCCCATCCTTTCTTGTGCTGCGCCTAAGATATATCAGACTTTCAGTTGTGAGTCTATAAAATCCTGAGTGGAGTGAAATGGGTAGACATGAATTGTTTGTTTACTCTTTCCATTTAAATACAAGGACTAAGGGACATGCAATGAAGCTACTGGGTAGTAAATTTAAAACAAATTGACAAAATCTTGCTTCACTCAACATGTAAATCAGGGATCTCAAAGTTCCTCCTTGAGGGCCGCAATCCAGTCGGGTTTTCAGGATTTCCCCAATGAATATGCATTGAAAGCAGTGCATGCACATAGATCTCATGCATATTCATTGGGGAAATCCTGAAAACCCGACTGGATTGCGGCCCTCAAGGAGGGACTTTGAGACCCCTGGTGTAAACTCTGGAATTTGTTGCCATAACAAACAAAGCAAAGTGGGATCGGACAATGAACACTCCAAGAGCAAAAATTGTAAAAACAATCTTGTTTATTCAAATACAAAAGGACGAACATCAAGGACCCGACACAGTACTGTGTTTTGGCGACGCAAGTCGCTTGCATCAGGGATCACTGAGATGTAGTAATACACTGGTGAATAAGTCCTTTGTTAATACGAAGCTTGTATGTGGAGAGCCGTCCAAACAAATGCTGTGGTACAGTAACTAGGCAGTCCGTGCTGAACGCTGCAAAAATGAAAGGTGAGCACCGTTAATACATAGTGGAGAAAAGACCTCAATTAAACTTTCTCGATCTACCAACATGATGGGCTGCAGTCTTCCATCAGAAAATTGTTTTAATGATTTGTAATCTATTCCAACTGGCCACTGACACTGACAATCTGATCAAAACCTGACAGGGTGTGTAGATGCTGATGCTGGCTTATTCCCTGCTCTTGTCCCATTCACTTACCCCTCCCCCCCATCTCCATCCCCAGCCCCAAAATGTCTCCTCACCTTGAGCAGCACTGTGGCACTGCAGGATCACAGTTTCACATACAGCAGCACATGCTTAGTTTCTTATCTTCCCTTCGCCATGTGTTGTGTGTCACTGGAGGGCTAATGCTGCAGCAGGTCCTGGTTGGCTGGTCCTCCTTAGGGTTACAAATATATTAGGCAATAGTGCGCTACTTTTCTAAGGTTAATATCAGATATCAAAAATACAAGCAACCTTAGATCAGGGGTGCCCAATAGGTCGATCGCGATCGACCAGTAGATCGACAAGGCAATGCGAGTCGATTGCGTTGCCTTTGCAATCTTTTTCTCCCTGCTGCTCCCCAAGCCAGGCCTAGCACGTACAAGCGCCGGACTTACAAAACTTTGCCTCCGACGTCAATTCTGATGTCGGAGAGGAAGTTCTGGGCCAGCCAATCGCTGCCTAGCTGGCCTGGAAGTTCTTCCCCGACCTTAGAATTGTTGTCGGAAGTGAAGTCTTGTGGGCCTGGCACTTGTATGTGCCAGGCCTGGTTCAGGGAAGCAGCAGTAAAAGGACAAACCCGGAGAGGAAGGCAGCATGCCTGCCAGCATATTCTCCACATCTGCCTCTCCCTGCATCTTTAACTCACCAACAGCCTCTGCTGAACTAGAAGGACGCACCTCTACCACCTACGAGAGCGCCGCCTTCTTATCCTCAAGCGTGTCTTTCATGTGGGGAATCAGCACGCACTCCAGAGCCAACAAAGCTGCCGCCGTTAGTCCCCTGAGCAAGCAGCAGAATACACTCCCGAAGGCGTGCAGCGCTGACCACACCGTGAACAGCGCTTAATCACTTCCGCCGCCATGATTCCAAACAAAACAGCTGTACTCACGATCCTCCTGAATCTGAAAGGCAGAGTCCTTTTACTACCGCACAAATCCTGTGCAGGTGAAACCAGGTTTGGTGAAGGGTTGGTGGCTTTGGGGTAGGGGTAGGGAAAGAATCGGGGAAGTGGAGAAATCGGCACAATGGCTTGGGGGGCAGGGGGAGAGAAAGAAAGGCAGAAATAAAGAGGGGGGCAGGGGAGAGAGAAAGAAAGGCAGAAAGAAAGAAGGGGGTGTAGGGGGAGAGAGAAAGAAAGGCAGAAAGAAAGAAGGGGGTGTAGGGGGAGAGAGAAAGAAAGGCAGAAATAAAGAAGGGGGCTAGGGGAGAGAGAAAGAAAAGCAGAAATAAAGAGGGGGGGGGCAGGGGAAGAGAGAAAGGCAGAAAGAAAGAAATATTGGCTGTACAGAAGAAGGAAATGAAACCAGAGACTCATGAAATCACCAGACAAAAGGTAGGAAAAATGATTTTATTTTCAATTTAGTGATCAAAATGTGTCCATTTTGAGAATTTATATCTGTTTTCTATATTTTGCACTATGGCTCCCTTTTACTAAACCGCAATAGCGGTTTTCAGCGCAGGGAGCCTATGAGCATCGAGAGCAGCGCAGGGCATTCAGCACATCTACCTGCGCTAAAAACCGCTATTGCGGTTTAGTAAAAAGGCAGGGGTATCTTTGTCTATTTTTGTATAGTTGTTAGTGAGGTGACAGTTCATAGAGTCATCTGCCTTGACCTCTGATTAAACCCCCGAATACAAATGATAATTAACATTTTTTCTGCATATAGTGTGCTTTGTGGTTTTTTGTTTTAAATTTTATTGTTGGTAGATCATTTTGACTTAGTCATTTCAAAAGTAGCTCGCAAGCCCAAAAAGTGTGGGCACCCCTGCCTTAGATAGTTTCAGTTCTATTCCACTTAAGACTTCAGCGATGCAGACTGAGTAGATTTCATTCACAGTGTTATTAGCACCAGCATCTTCATCGGTCTGTTTTTTATATATATATAATTTTTCTATTCCTATATAGTTTAGTTTAAATCAAGTACTCATCTCTTTAATGAAGCATAGCAGGGGTTCTTCATTCCAACATAGACTATGTTTCACCCAAAGGGTTTTATCAAGGTATTTCCCCTGACAAGAAAAAGAGATATAGCATAAATACATCTTCAGCCAAAGCGGCTCTTCTAACAATTTATCGATTATCCCATTGGGACATAACTTAAAGTCCATACAGGCAATCTATTAAAATTAGATAAATACATTTAAACCCTTGAGTTTCTTATTAGATACCTTAGTTATGCCAGCACCATGAATGCTTTGTCGTTAGTCTTCTTCAGCAAAACATGGCCGTAGCGTTTTTGTAACAGAAATATACGCAATGATCTCATACATACGTAACCAATCAGATTCAAGAGAAAACACAGAACTATGTCATCCATTCCACTTCCGCATTGAGGCCATTAAGTTTAACTGTATTTAGTAAAAAAAAATCCATTTTTGTTCCTTAAAGTTTAAACGTTTCACATGGTTTCCACCCTCCCACCCCACTTCAGTATAATCAATAATTCTCCATTTAAGATCAATAATTTTATGCCTCAGTGTCTGCCAATGTTGAACAAGAGGTGCTCCTTAGGGTTACCAGATGTCCAGGGAAACCCGGACATGTCCTCTTTTTAGAGGACTGTCTGGGTGCCCAGAGAGATTTTCAAAACCTGGCATCTTGTCCAGGTTTTGGAAGGCCCCGAGCTTGGTGCTGCGTCTGGATGGCCTCTACGCATGCATGGATGTTGTTGTAATGACATCACATGCAATCGCACATGTGGGTGGGCGGAGCTGGGGTAGAGAGGAGTGGGGATGGACTGGGGGCAGAACTGGCTAGAGTTGGAGGTGGAACAAGGTGGGCCATGGCCCTTTTCTGCCGTCATGTTCTATGTTTCTATATTTATATGTTACTGAAGAAACTGTGGAGCCACGGGGTGGAAGGGGATGTGCACAGATGGATCAAAAATTGGCTGGCGGACAGGAAACAGAGGTTAGGATAAAGGGACACTACTCTGACTGCAAAGGGGTCACGAGTGGTGTGCCGCAGGGGTCAGTGCTGGGACCGCTGCTGTTCAATATATTCATTAATGATCTGGAAACGGGGACAAAGTGCGAAGTTATCAAGTTTGCGAATGACACAAAACTCTCCAGCAGGGTCATAACTGTTGAGGAATGGAAAGAACTGCAGAGCGACCTGAACAAATTGAGTGAGTGGGCAAAAAGATGGCAGATGAGCTTCAATGTGGAGAAATGTAAGGTCTTGCACATAGGGAAGGGGAACCCCATGTACAGCTATACGATGGGAGGGAGGGTACTGGGGGAAGGCAATCTAGAAAAAGACCTGGGGGTATTGGTGGATAAAACAATGAAGCCGGCGGCACAATGTGCAGCGGCCTCAAAGAAAGCGACCAGGATGTTGGGCATTATCAAAAAAGGGCATGGAGAACCTTTCATATGCTGAAAGGTTGGACAAGCTGGGGCTTTTTACCCTGGAAAAGCGGAGACTGAGAGGGGACATGATAGAGACTTATAAAATCATGAAAGGCATAGAGAAGGTGGAGAAGGACAGATTCTTTAGACTAGCGGGTACAACAAAAACAAGAGGTCATTCAGAAAAACTGAGAGGAGACAGATTCAAAACGAATGTAAGGAAGTTCTTCTTCACTCAGCGGGTGGTGGACACCTGGAACGCGTTTCCAGGAGAGGTGATAGGACAGAGTACAATATTGGGGTTCAAAAAGGGACTGGATGACTTCCTGGAAGTGAAGGGGATTACAGGGTACAGATAGAGGGTTACTTACAGGACATTAGGCGACTAGGGTATGAACGTTTTAGGTTAGAAGCACTTACAGGCCATGGACCTGGTGGGCCGCCGCGGGAGCAGACTGCCGGGCACGATGGATCCCTGGTCTGACCCGGCAGGGGCAATGCTTATGTTCTTATGTTCTAGCCCTTAGTATAGAAAGAGGAAACTACAGCTGCAAAATCTTTTTTTTTTTTTTTAAATGATGGTTGAGATAAATTTCTCCCAGGGAAAAGACCTCAGAATAAAAGCTGATTACTCCTGCAAGCAATGGAGGAAGTGAAATGGAGCATTTGTGCAATTTACTTACTCTGTCATTCATCATGTGCTTTCCTTTTCTTGTGCTTCTTCTGTTACCACCCGTTTGAGCCAGCATTCTCAGTTTCTTCTCATGTCACACTACTGGCATGCAGTATGCATACTCCATACAATAGTCTTCTCCCTACTCCAAATGCTGCTGACAGTAGAACAACTTTGCATAAGCCTCATTATTCCTTTTCAGACATGCATAGAGTAAGCAAGCTGATTATGTATTATGTTTCAGAGTATGTGAGGGGGGATTCAGCTTCTCTGAGATATACAGGGCTTCTTGGCTGCATTCCTCAAACACAAGGTAAAATTATTTGTATTTGCTCTATGTAATAAAAAGTAATATTCAATGCCGATTCATGTCCAGGAAGCTACCAGGAAGCCACCTGGAAGCTAACTGCATACTGGTTGATATTTCCACCAGTGTGTGATTAGCTTGACAGATAAAAAAATGAGGTTGCCATATAGCTTATTTTAAAGAATTTGAAAAACTGGGATAGATTGAACTATTGGTGGGAGTCTCTGTCACGTTTTTAAGATGGAACGTAATATGGCTATACATCAGGGACATTCTAAGAAGTTTCTGAAGATTTAGGAACCATTGACAAAATTTTGCAAAGAGTGATTGCTTTGGTCATACACGTCCAGGGTGGGTGGAAGGGAGGGCGGGTTGGAATGTATTTTTCAATTTCTCAATTTGAGTGTACTTTTTAAATATAATTGGGGGGGGGGGGGTGATATATTTATTGGTCATAGATTGTAATTGTATTTAAGTGCTTTTATAGAGTTATATGATTGTATCATATTTTGCACTTACTTATGGCTTTAAAATGAATAAAGAAATTAAAAAAAAAATGAGGACAGCTTTTTATTGTTATCCGCTTTTAACAGGTTAGCATACTGAATATCACTACTAACCAGTTATGTACTGGCTCCACCCAAGCTCCATCCATGGACTGCCCCAGCCCTAACTGGACATTGCTGCGGCAATAAGAGCTGATATTCAACTAGCATTTGTTTCTTGATATATCATCTTTTGCAGGACAACCAGAGTGATTTACATACAGGTTCTAAATTTTCTCTGTCCCTAGTGGACTCACAATCTAAAGGGTTGTTTTAGTAAGCTGCAGTAAGCACTAGCATTCAATTGTTATTGTTAGGTGCCATTGGCTTGAGCTCGAGTCCTAGCGACTTGATAAATTGCGGATCTACAAAAAAAATCAGTTTTGTTCTAGTCTGGAAAGGTCCTCCAACGTCATTTAAAGCTTCGGTACACTAAACTCTGGGCCACGCTGGAGGGCCTCCAGACAGGGACCTGAGCTTGCTAAACCTGGGAGGAGATGAGGATAGGCACCAGCGAGGAGGAAAGGTACCAGCACCAGCTGACTGTTGACAGGATGTGCCTCTTGCCGCAAGAGGCACATCCTGTGGGTAGTTAGCCGCACCAATGCCTCTCCTCCTCACCAGCATCCCGCGGCTCACCCTGAATCTCGCTGCAGCACAGTTTGCGATACACTGACTTAGAGGGAACAGTGCCTTGCAGGATCTTCTGGATCTTCTTCCAGATCCTTCTTACTGCTGCTTGGAGGTTCCTTGCAGCTTCTCTCTTGGAAGAGGCGCTCCTCATTTTGCATGATGAGGAGTGCCAAGAAGTTACTTTCTTTCCCCAAGAAATTGCATTCCCTTCTGTCCTCTATCTTGCATATTCATGAGGAGGATCTGATAGTGGGCACTGTACCTAGTGTGAGGCCTACCTGAATTTAATCTATGTGGAGCCCTTTGGCTCAACTAGGCAGTGCCAGGAAAAGGCATGTAAGTGCTATCTGGCATAGCATTCACATGGTGAATATCCATGTTTATCACCACTACTAGAAGCTGAACAGAAAACTGCATGGCCAGCATTACACACGTATGGCTGCTTCTGGACCCAGGCACATGCTTTCCCCCCTGCAGATGCTACACAGACATCTTTCACAACCAGGCATCCCTCATAGCCACTGTGTACTGCACATGCATGAGCCAGACATGAATGTGTTTCTCTATCTGGATCCATATTTAATATCCCCCTTTCACGATATTCAAGATTTGCCCATGTGTCATTGCAGTATTTTGCAAATATCTATGTTTATCCCAGGACAAGCAGGCAGGTATTCTCACTAGTGGGTGATGTCATCCGACAGAGCCCCGAGATGGACATCTTGCAAGCATGTCTTGCTTGAAGAAACTCAGAAGTTTCGAGATGCCCAAACCGCGCATGCGCCAGTGCCTTCCCGCCCGATGGTCCGGGCGTGTCTCCTCAGTTCTTTTTCTTCCGCGGAGCTGAGAAGTCTATCTTCAATTTGCGCCCATTGAATCTCTTTTTTGCCTTCTATTTTGCGGCGGGTTGAGTTCTTTTGGCTCTCCTGTGCATTTCTTTCTTTCTTTGATTTCTTTTTTCAAAAAAAAAAAAAAAAAAATTTTTCCTTCAGATACCGGGTCGGCCGCGTGGCTAGGGCTCCGCGCCTTCGACCTTGCGGCGGAGCTTTTCCGGCCTATGTCCCGGCCGATTACCGGTTTTAAAAAGTGTAGCAAGTACCAGCGCGCGATTTCACTCACGGACCCTCATCGACGCTGCTTACAGTGTCTGGGACCGGATCACTTCCCGAAATCGTGCCGGCCTTGCTCCACTCTGACGGCGAGAGCGTTTAAGCGCCGCTGTCTACTGTGGGAGTCCATGTTCAAGATGGAAGCTTCATCGGATCCTGCAGCTTCGACATCGACATTGACGGGTGCTTCGACTCCTTCCGCGAAGCCCTCTGCCTCCCCGGCTGCTTCGGGCCTCCTGAAACCGGCATCGTTCACACCGGTTTCGGCCCCGGCTTCGGCGCCGGAGCCTTCCTCTGTCTCCTCAGAGCAGGTATCGACCCCGACAGTTCCACCGGTGGTGCTCAAGGTGCCGAAGACTGGCAAGCAGAAGCACGCAGCACCGAAGGAGCGCGGAGACCGTGCGGAAGGGCCCCCTTTTGGTGCGGATCCCTCCATATCGGCTTCGTTGCGGTCCCTTCTGGAGGCTCAGTTCGTGGAGCTCATACAGACCATGGGGCCTCGGCTGATTGCCACCATCCAGGGTGACCTCCCAGCTTCGGCTTCGAGGGGCGGACCGCCCCCTCCTCCTCCTCCTCGCCGCACGACCTCGTTGCTCGGCGAGGAGGAGCGGCGAGCGGTGTCCGGGTCCTCGAGGAGGTCCTCCGTTAGTGCTATGCCTCCTTTGGAACCGATTCCCTCGAGGAGGGCCTCCCTTAGTGATATGCCTCCCTTGGAGCCCATCCCCTCGAAGAAAGCCTCGTTTAGTGACCTGCCTCCCTTGGAACCGATTACTCCGCCCCATGACTCAGTGTGGGGTCCACCTTCGGGGCCACCCAGTCCTGGGCATAGCAGGAAGGAGGACGAGTTCTTCCGAACCCCCTATCAAACCTGGGCGTCGTCGGGGGAAGCGCCGACTCTTCCGCCTCTGCGATCGACGGCATCGAGTCCGATCTGCTCCTTGGAGGCGTCTGACCCAGTTTCTCACAGACGGACTTGATCCCCTTCCAGGCATCGGGAGGGGCATCGATCCAGACATTCTTCGAAGCATTCCTCTCGGCACTCGACCGTCTCGCCTCAGAAGAAATTGACTCGGTTGGGGTATGCTGCTTCGACTGGGTCTCCTCCTCCGGGCCCGGAGTTCGAGGACCCCGAGGTTTTCTACTCGTCCTGTTGCTCGCAGGCCCTCTGGAGCCTGAAGCCTCTTCTTCTAGTCCGTCTCGCAGACCGGCGACGGCGGACCAACTGTCCTTTTCATCGTTCCTCAGGCAGATGGCAGATGACATGGACATTACTCTCGATGTTGGGTCTCGATATTCCAATGATTACCTCGATACCATGCACTTGCCTCGTCCTCCGGCAGAGTCCTTGCGGCTTCCCCTGCACAAGCTCCTCGACCAGACCTTCATGCGATGCTTCGAGTCTCCTTACTCTATCCCTGCGGTCCCTGGCAAATTGGATGCGCGGTACCGCACGGTGCATCATAAAGGCTTCGAGGGTCCTCAGCTTTCTCACCAGTCCCTCCTGGTCGAATCCTCGCTCAAGCGGTCTCATCCTGGCCAGGTCTATGCTTCAGTGCCTCCGGGCCGCGAGGGCAGAACCATGGATAAGTTTGGTCGACGCATCTATCAGAATTCGATGATGGCGTCTCGAGTCCTGAATTACAATTTCCACTTTGCAGCCTACTTGAAATTTTTTCTACCTGTGCTTCGGAAGTTCACACCATACATCGAGTCCCAGGCTAGGTTTGAGTTTGAGGAAGTGGTTGCTTCGCTGTCCCAACTTCGGCTTCAGTTGATGCAATCTGCCTATGATGCGTTCGAGCTCTCAGCCCGAGCGGCGGCCTGCTCGGTGGCGATGCGCCGGTTGGCCTGGTTGCGGACCATTGATATAGACCCGAATCTTCAGGACCGCCTGGCGAACGTCCCGTGTGCTGGGGTGGATCTTTTTGACGAATCCATCGAGACTGTCACGAAGAAGTTGTCTGACCACGAAAAGTCCTTCCAATCTATCCTTCGGCCGAAGCCTAAGCCTCAGCAGTCTCGACCTTCTCGTCCGCCGTTGATTTATTAGAGGCATTATCAGCCGAGGCAAACTCCGCCTGCGAGGCAACCGGCGAAGCGTCAGCCTCCCCAGAAGGGTCAGCCTAAGTCTCAGTCGCCTGCTGTCCCTAAGACCACTCAGCCTTTTTGACTGTCTCGTCGAGGGCATAACCAACCTCGTTCTGCCTCCCCCTGTTTTTCCCATCGGAGGGCGCCTCCATCATTTTTATCATCGCTGGGAGGCAATAACAACCAACCTCTGGGTCCTTACTATCATCAAGGAAGGATACTCTCTTCATTTCCATCGGGTCCCTCCGGACCACCCTCCAAGAGAGTATCCTTCCAACTTGACTCAGACCGCCCTTCTTCTTCAGGAAGCTCAGGCTTTGCTCCGGCTTCGTGCCATGGAGCCGGTCCCCGACGGACCAACTGAACCAGGGGTTTTACTCCCGGTACTTCCTTGTTCCAAAGAAGACGGGCGACCTGCAACCCATTTTGGACCTCAGGGTCCTCAACAAATTCCTAGTCAAAGAGAGGTTTCGCATGCTGACACTTGCTTCTCTCTACCCCCTCCTCGAGCAGAACGACTGGTTATGCTCTCTGGATCTCAAGGAGGCCTACACTCATATTCCCATTCATCTGGCCTCTCGCAAGTTCCTCAGATTTCGGGTGGGACATCTCCATCTGCAGTATCGAGTGCTTCCATTCGGCCTGTCTTCGTCCCCCAGAGTCTTCACCAAATGTCTGGTGGTGGTGGCCGCGGCCCTCCGGAACCAAGGTCTTCAGGTATTCCCCTACCTTGACGACTGGCTGATCAAGGCTCCCTCGGCCTCGGGGGTCCTCTCAGCGACCCTGTCAACGATTCTGTTCCTGCAGAGTTTGGGATTTGAGATCAACTTTCCCAAGTCTCATCTACAGCCGACCCAGTCTCTTCCCTTCATCGGGGCTGTCTTGGATACCGTACGTCTCAGAGCATTCCTTCCTTCTCAGCGCATGGATGCTCTTCTTCATCTCTGCCAGTCTGTGTCTTCTCGCCAGACCATCTCAGCGAGACACATGATGTTCCTCCTGGGCCACATGGCCTCTACAGTTCATGTGATGCCGTTTGCCAGACTCCACCTCAGAATTCCTCTGTGGACCCTGGCATCTCAGTGGACTCAGGTGTCGGATCCGTTGACTCGACACATCACAGTCACTCCTGCTCTTCGGCAGTCTCTGCTCTGGTAGATGACCTCTTCGAATCTATCCAGAGGTTTGCTGTTTCATTCTCCTCCCCACCAGAAGGTTCTCACAACCGATTCCTCGACCTATGCCTGGGGAGCGCATCTGGATAGGCTTCGCACTCAGGGATTCTGGACCTGTGCGGACCGACTCCATCAAATCAATCTTCTGGAGCTCAGAGCCATCTTCAATGCTCTTCAAGCTTTTCAACATCTGCTTCACGACATGGTGGTCCTCATTCGCACCGACAATCAGGTCGCCATGTATTATGTCAACAAGCAAGGGGGCACGGGCTCGGCCTCCCTCTGCCAGGAAGCTCTCAGAGTCTGGGATTGGGCGGTTCGCCACAACACCTTCCTCAAAGCTGTCTACATTCAGGGGAGGGACAATGTCTTGGCTGACAAACTGAGTCGTCTTCTCCAGCCTCACGAATGGACACTCCACTCCAAGCCCCTTCATCAGATCTTTGCTCAGTGGGGAACGCCTCAGATAGACCTCTTTGCGGCTCCCCACAATTTCAAGCTGCCTCAGTTTTGCTCCAGGATCTACGCTCCTCATCGCCTCGAGGCAGATGCTTTTCTGCTGGATTGGGGGAATCGCTTTCTGTATGCGTTTCCGCCATTCCCTCTCATTCAAAAGACTCTAGTCAAACTGAAGTCCGAACATGCCACCATGATTCTAATAGCTCCTCGGTGGCCCAGGCAACCTTGGTTCTCCCTTCTACTTCAACTCAGCAGTAGGGAACCGTACCTACTTCCAGTGTTTCCTTCACTGCTTACTCAGCATCAGGGGTCTCTGCTTCATCCCAACCTGCAGTCTCTCCACCTGACAGCTTGGTTCCTCTCAATGTAACTCCGCACCAGTTTTCCCAGGCGGTGAGGGATGTCTTGGAGGCTTCCAGGAAGCCTGCTACTCGTCAATGCTACTCCCAAAAATGGACTAGATTTTCTTCATGGTGTATTTCCAATTCTAAGGAGCCTCAGCGAGCCTCCCTATCCTCTGTTTTGGACTATCTTTTACATCTGTCTCAGTCTGGTCTCAAGTTGACATCTATACGAGTCCACCTGAGTGCTATTGCGGCTTTCCATCAGCCTCTACAAGGGAAACCTCTCTCTTCTCATCCTGTGGTTTCCAGATTTATGAAAGGACTTTTTCATGTCAATCCTCCTCTCAAACCGCCTCCAGTGGTTTGGGATCTAAATGTTGTCCTTTCTCAGCTTATGAAACCTCCTTTTGAGCCTCTGAGCAAGGCTCCACTAAAGTTTCTCACTTGGAAAGTGGTTTTTCTGGTGGCCCTCACATCTGCTCGCAGGGTCAGTGAGCTTCAGGCCTTGGTGGCGGACCCACCTTTCACAGTATTCCATCATGACAAGGTGGTCCTCCTCACTCACCCGAAATTCCTGCCTAAAGTGGTCTCTGAATTTCACCTCAACCAATCCATTGTGCTTCCAGTGTTCTTTCCAAAGCCTCATTCTCATCCTGGAGAATCAGCTCTTCACACTCTGGACTGTAAACGTGCTTTGGCTTTCTACTTGGATCGCACCAAACCACACAGAACTGCTCCTCAACTTTTCGTCTCCTTTGATCCGAACAAGTTGGGACGACCTGTATCGAAGCGCACCATCTCCAACTGGATGGCGGCTTGTATCTCTTTCTGCTATGCCCAGGCTAGATTACCCCTTCCCTGTAAGGTCACAGCACATAGGGTCAGAGCAATGGCAGCCTCTGTAGCCTTCCTCAGATCGACACCGATTGAGGAGATTTGTAGGGCTGCCACTTGGTCCTCGGTTCATACGTTCACCTCTCATTATTGTCTGGATACTTTCTCCAGACGGGATGGGCAGTTTGGCCAAACTGTGTTACAAAATTTGTTCTCCTAAGTTGCCAACTCTCCCTCCATCCCATTGAGGTTAGCTTGGAGGTCACCCACTAGTGAGAATACCTGCCTGCTTGTCCTGGGATAAAGCAATGTTACTTACCGTAACAGTTGTTATCCAGGGACAGCAGGCAGATATTCTCACGTCCCACCCACCTCCCCTGGGTTGGCTTCTCTGCTAGCTACCTGAACTGAGGAGACACGCCCGGACCATCAGGCGGGAAGGCACTGGCGCATGCGTGGTGCGGGCATCTCGAAACTTCTGAGTTTCTTCAAGCAAGACATGCTTGCAAGATGTCCGTATCGGGGCTCTGTCGGATGACATCACCCACTAGTGAGAATAGCTGCCTGCTGTCCCTAGATAACAACTGTTACGGTAAGTAACATTGCTGTATCTCCTGATCATTTTCTCTCCTTTCTCTACATTTTTCCCAGGGAGTGGAGATATGTCTATTTTACATGGCACATACATGTGCAGCCCTCGTCTTGTAAAATATGTCCCATCTTATGCAGGTTTTTCACCCCCATGTCAATATTCACATATCCACAGACTAAAATGGCACTGAATATTGCTTTATGGTATTGTTTATGTGACTGGTAATTTATGATATAACTCTCCAAATTGTTGTGAAACACACAAAAATCTTTAAGACTTGGCTGAAGTACAAGTCACAACTACCCACAACAGGTAATATAGAGAGGTACCAGGGGTCTCAAGCGCTTACAGCTAAAAGCCCGATGTTTTTTTCAGGCTAATAACTACAATGTGAGCTATCATTAATCCCATACACTCTCTTTTAAATAATTTTTATAAGTTTTTTATATATTTTTTTATTTATATGATTTAGTGATTTCTTGTGCAATATTCTCTCATTATAAGATTTGATATAAAAGTACTTAGCTTCAATGTGTAATCTTAACAGAAGTACTTAGCTTCAATGTTAAGATTACACATTGAAGCTAAGTACTTTTATATCAAATCTTATAATGAGAAATATTGCACAAGAAATCACTAAATCATATAAATAAAAAAAATATAAAAAAACTTATAAAAATTATTTAAAAGAGAGTGTATGGGATCAATGATAGCTCACATTTGGATTCTTGCCCAAAAATAGCTATGAAGAAAAAATTAAAAAATTAAAATTGAATCAGGTTGGGCAGACTGGATGGACCATTCGGGTCTTTATCTGCCATCATCTACTATGTTACTATGTTACTATATTGTAGTTATTAGCCTGAAAAAAACATTGGGCTTTTAGCTGTGAGCATTTGAGATCCCTGGTACCTTTCTATATTACCTGTTGTAGGTAGTTGTGACTGATAATTTATGAACATGTTATTATAATCCACCTTGAATAAGATAGAATATAAATTTTAAAAAACAAACAATAAAAAAAATAGACAATAAGAACCAACCCAGAAAGAGACCTGTTCAGTGAAGATTTTCTCCACACACAATGAGAGAAACTCCATAAGGTATGATTTACAGTTTTACACCATTTTTTAGCTTATTTATTTCCAGCAGTGTAAGGTTTTTTCCAGCTTAAATAGCTATTACATTGTCATACATTTTAACACTAATCATATGCTAATAGAAACAGTATCTTCTATTTCATTTTTATCAGCAGATAATAACATTTGCTCTTCACTTTTGTTTTCACCTTGAAATGCTTTATTCATATCATAGATAATATTTAAAACCTTAAAGCCCATACCTCTTTTGCCAGTACAATTTCCTACACATAAAATATATCTGTACCATAACTCGTAAAGTATTATTTCCAAACTTGACTAGACATATACATATGCTTTGGACTCTGAACTGCAAAGAGGGAGCCACATAGGAGACTAAACATGTTCATATTCACCGGAACCTTTGGTTTTTAAATTTTTATCCCTAGACTTGTTGTTCTCTCCCCCAGATACTCTTTCCCCCTCTCCCCTTAGGGAACTATTTATTTCTATCTACTTCCCTCTCTCCCCCAATGATCTCACCCCCACCCCCCCCTCCTCTCTCTCACTCTCTCTGCATTGCATTCCCTTCTCAAGGTACTATTTTCTTTTCTTTTTCCACCATCACCACCACCACAGCCATCAGCACTACAAGAACATAAGAATTTCCCTACTGGGACAGACTGAAGGTTCATCATGCCCAGTATCAAGTTTCCAACAGTTGCCAACCCAGGTCCCAAGTATCTAGACAGATCCCAAGTAGAAATACAGATGTTATGCTGCTTATCCTAGGAATAAGCAGTGGATTTCCCCAAGCCATTTTGATAATGGCCTATGGACTTCTCTTACAGGAAATTAGCCAAACCCTTTTTTTAAACCCTGCTAAGCTAACTGGTTTTCACTATTTTCTCCAGCAACAAATTCCAGAGGTTAATTACATGTTGTGTGAAGAAATATTTTCTCCGGTTTGTTTTAACTCTACTACTTAGTAGCTTCATCGCATGTCCCCTAGTCCTATTTTATTTTTTTTGAAAAGAGTAAACAAGTGATCCACATCTGCCCTTTCCACTCCACGCAGTATTTTATAGACCTCTATCATATCACCCTTGAGTCATCTCTTCTCCAAGCTGAAGAGCCCTAGCCACTTTAGCCGTTCCTCATGGGAAGTCGTCTCATCCTTTTTATCATTTTTGTCACCCTTCTTTGTACCTTTTCTAATTCTGCTATATCTTTTTAAGATATGGTGACCAGAATTGTACACAGTATTTGAGGTATGGCCGTACCACAGAGCAATACAAGGGCATTATAACATTTTCATCTTTGTTTTCCATTCCTGTCCTGATAATTCCTAACTTCTATTTGCTTTCTTAGCTGCCGTCACACATTGAGCTGAGGGTTTCAACATATCCACAATGATGACACCTAGATCTTTTTCCTATGCAGTGACTCCTAATGCACAGGAGCCATTCAAGAAGCTTCTCAGTGCCGAGAAGCAGTGCCAAAGTGCACTCCCATTCAGCAGCTGAAGCCAGAATTCGCAGCAGCGACCAGCAGTGGGGCAGGAGCGTGGAAAGCTCTCTCCTGCCCGCTACACCTCTGAACTACCAGGAATTACAGCGGCAGAGGAGGTAAGATGGACAGGGCAGGGAGGGGGCAGGAGGCAGAGCCGGGTGGCCCAGCAGAGGCCTGCAATAAGTCTGAGAGGGGGCGGGTGTGCGCTGGACGCTGGCCCAAATATAAACCTGGACCCCCATTTTTGGGCTAATTTTTGGGCCCAAAAATCCCAAATTATATTTGAGTATATATGGTACTTGTTTTATTTGCTAAGTTTCAGTATAAAATGCTTTACCCACTCCCATGAAATAAGTAAGACCTGTACTCAAAAGATTTGAATATGGTATAAAATGTGTATAATTGCTCCTGGTCCTTCTTTCCGCTTATGGGATGGATATTGTACAAAAGAGATTGACACGGGGACAATTTTTTCCCCATCCCCACAGGACCTCAATTTTCTCATCCCATCCCCGCGAGTTTTGTGACTGTCCCTGTCCTATTCCTGTAAGCTCTGTCTTAACCGCACAAGCCTCGAATATTTATGATTTTAAAATATTTGAGACTTGTACAGATGAGGACAGAGCTTGCAGGAACGGGGTAGGGGCAGGAAAAGAACTCGCCAGGATGGAACAGGAAAATGAGTTCCAGTGGAAACGAGGAAAAATTTTTCCCTGTGTCATTCTCCATTATAGAAGTTAGTCCAGCATTGACTACACCGCCCTACACTTCCACACTGTTGGCGTCGCCATCACAGCTAACTCCAGTCCCCCCAATCTATCATGCCATATACAGGACACAGACCATAGAAGTCTGGCCAGCATCATTTTTACTTCCCTGCTGCTGGGCATCTATTTTAGCACCATTCCTGTATATCATAAATGAAGCTACTGTATAGTTTTGGATCTGTTGAGTTTTGTGTCATTACTATCCTCTTTCTATTGAGGGATCCTTTGTGTTTATCTCATGCATTTTTGAACTTTGTCACTGTCTTTACCTCCACTACCCCTATAGCAGTGGTTTCAAACTCGTGGCCTGGGGGCCACATGCGGCCCGCCAGGTACTATTTTGAGGCCTTCGGTATCTTTATCATAATCACAAAAGTAAAATAAAACAGTTTCTTGATCATATGTTTCTTTAGCTATAAATTACAATATTATTATTAAGACTTAGCCAAAAGGAAAGATTTATAAACTATAAAGAGTTTTACCTCATGCATATTAACTATTTTTTCTGAGGCCCTCCAAGTACCTACAAATCCAAAATGTGGCCCTGCAAAGGGTTTGAGTTTTAGATCACTACTCTATAGGAAACCTCTTCTCATACATCTCTTGGCACAATCCTGATATCATTTTTGTCGCCTTCCTCTGGACCCCTTCAAGTCATGGGGGACAGCATTTCCTGTTTCTTTTCAGAGCTTGTCTTAGGAAAAAAGAGGGGTGGGGTGGGCACAAGGCTGATTTGTCTAGGGCAGGGGTGTCAAACTCAATCGCATAAAGGGCTGAAATCTGAAAAAAAGTCTAAGGGCTCCTTTTACTAAGCTGCGGTAGCGGTTTTAGCACATGCCATAATGCCGCGTGCACTAGATGCTAACGCCTACATTGAGCTGGCGTTAGTTTTTCTGTGTAGCGCGGGGGTTAGTGTGCGCTAATCTGCAGCGCGCGCTAAAAACGCTACCGCAGCTTAGTAAAAGGATCCTTAAGTCGCGAGCCAAATTTTTTGGGGGAGATACTTAGGGGTCCTTTTATTAAGGTACGCTAACCAATTTAGTGCGCACTAAGGGGTAAATTCTCTATTACTGCGTTTAACTTAGGCGTGCTTTGGACGTCCGATGTAAGTGAATAATTACGGAGTTAAGGGTCTTAATTAATGTTAATTGGGAAATAAACGGCACATAGACGTCCCTAAGAGGTAGTTGACGGACTGACGTCTATAGAAAGCATAGTCCCGTCTCCAGCTCTGGACGTGGGCGTTCTGTGGGCGTGCCAAATGGGGACGCTAGATAGGCGCTACCTGAGTGAACACCTGCGTCTAAATATTGTGTATTATGTAGACGTAAGAAACCCTGGTCTAACTTGGATTTCAATGCCGTTTCAACTTTCGTAATTGCGGCTCTTTGTTAGACGCGAGGCAGACGTTCTCTGTGTTTTTTCATCAATAATTCCAATAGTGAGTTTGAATAGGTAATTTTCATCTTTTCTCTGTCCTAATAAATATAATGTCAATGGAACACATTATATTGCATGGATAACAAACCACATTTCTGCCCAAACAATAATATAATTTACACATGGCTTTTACAACCCCCTTTTTTTTCTCAACAAACAGCACTGCAATCGACTCTCTTTTGAAAGCAAAGAAAAAACAGCACACATTATCAGCACTTAAAAAGAGAATAAACAGATACACACCTTAACATTCAGCTTCCCTCATTGCAAAATGGAGGTCTTCAGTTGCACAAAACTGACCTCATTAATCTGCACCTTCAAAGTAGTATGCCACAATTAAAAGATGTGCTGGGTGTAGAACTCACAACCTCGGGATATTAGGAGCACAGGCTCCTAACACATAGGCTCCTAACACATAGAGCTACAGCTGCTTCTACTTAGGTCCATCTCACCACCCTTTCATATCATACTTGACTGAGCTGCTTATGCTCATTAGCTATCATATCAGGATGAACTCAAATAAGTTTAAGCAAAGGAATGCCTAAAGATTTGGAAGGTTTTCAAGTAGAAAACAAATATCAAATATGTATTAAAGACTTGCAGCACAAATGACTCTGATCGGTAAGGGCAAAAAAACACCACTTTTCCGGGTATGACGCCTAAACGGAACAGATTACTTACAGTCATATATCCATTAGTACAGTGCTTAGAATGAAGATTAGCGTGTGAGAAAAATGGAGCTCCACCTCACATGTATTCAACCACACTTGGGAATATGGGTTTGGGGCTCAGTGAAAGCAGCGCTTTTAACCATTGAGCTACCACTCTTTTGTCTCAGCCTACTATGAGATTATAGCTAAACACCTTTTCCCTTAGCACTTCACTAAGATATGATATGACAAGGGAGCCAGAGACATTGGAGCAAAAGGTGCTGTAGCTCAGTGAGGAAAGGCACTCTACCAATCTTCCGGGCTTTGAGGGTTCAAATCTCAGCCTGTATTTTACTTGTGGCATATCTACCTTCCAGGTGCACCTTGATGATGCTTTCTACTTCTTATAGGAGTTGAATATAACATTACTGTACAACTTTGCTGTGTAGCAGAAAAATAAACTTTTCCCCCTTCCATGCTAAGAATTTGAGTTCAACTCATCTTATATTTCTCCTTTTAAACATGGCATACTTTGTTAGTTTTTATCATGGTAAAGTATACATTTCTGAAATCGTGAAGAAACAATAATATACAACTGCAGTGTTTTGTCTCCTAGCAGAATTATAAGAAGCGGTATAAGCAAATCAAAACTGCTATAAGCGCAAGAAAGCATTTCTAGCTCAACACGGTAATGCTCTTGTTCTGACCTCTGAAACTCCCCTGTTCAACTCCTACCTTTGCTCATTTTAATAAGGTCCTAGTTTTTTCCTATTAGCTCTTATAACAGGGTCTACATGGTGGACTTTGCCATTTGTAAGGTGCACATTTCCTTTTCCAGGCAAACCTATTTTCAACTTACCATGGCTCGGACATCCTAAGCAGTGATGAGAGGAAACCTTTCCTCTGACAGCAAGATGACATTTGTGGATCGCCTGGTGGCTGCACATAATAAAAGCTGAAGCAAAATATTGATATGTAAAGGCAAGGCTAAAGAGTTACCAGGTGTCCTGGCTGAGAAATGAATATAAACTATTTGCTAACCTTACTCAAGACTTGAACCCCCTGATGTATGGAAGATGAAAACAATGCCTTAAGGCATAGAGCTATAGAGGTAACTTTGTTTAAAACATAGAGCTTCGTATTAAAGCTTAGAGATGTGAAGGAAATGACTACAACGTCACTACAGCTGTATATGGCAACACGACATCCAATGCACATCCAATTAGATTTGAATCCTAACGGTTCCTATGACGTCAGCCGCTAATTAGGCATGCTTAGTATATAGAAAGCTTTGGCACAGCCATTTTTCCTATGTAAGACCCCCTCATGTGAGTTGGTGTTTGTTGTGTTCCATTTCCTCAATGATGAAACTTTGTGCTATGACTTGGCTGTTCTCCTTTATACTCCCTTCTGCCTTTGACACTCCTCCCCACCCCCATTATCTGTATTTCTTTAGTTTATGGATTTTTCTGGGTGTTGGTGTGAGGGATTGTTGAGAACTTAGGTTTTGTGTTAAGTGTGGAGGGGAATCAATTGTTAGGGAAAAGAAGGGGCCAGGCCAGGTTATACACAGATGCCCACACCCACCACTCTCCCTGCTTTCATAATGTCATGGTCTGCCCCACCTCCATTTTCCATATCTACAACTGTCCATGCAAGAAATTCGATTTCCGTTTTGGAGCCATGTTGCAAGGTGAAGACATCTTTTCAGGCTACTTGTAGAACACGTTCAAACACCCCCCCATAGGACAGCCAATGAGGTGTGATGGGCGTGGTTAGGCAGCGGAACAAGCAACCGCACCCGAACGGCGCCCAATAGGCATAGAGAAAGTTTTCCCGCCCTGCTGATGTCAGACGCTACATAGGCGTTCATGGGTATAAGAAGGTCCAGGTGAGCAGTGTTTCCTTTCTATTCTGTCCTATTGCTTATGCAGCCATTTGAGACTTTACTCTGTCTTAGTCTTTTACATTTTTTTTCCTATCTCTGCCTCCCATTTCTCTCTATTCCACAGAGCCATTAACAAGCTATATGTCATTCTAATATGTTGTTTTATCTTTTCTAGAAGCAGCTCAGATAGTAAGTCCAGGTGAGAATGATATTTTGTAAGCTACTTAGGTTTCCTTATGATAGAACTAAAGAAACTAACCAGCAAAAACGGATTTCTCTTTATGGGCTTTCATTGTGTGCTATTGTTTATAATAGTTATTTTATTTCTGATATCTCCTACTCTCCATTCCACAGGGCTGACAAAAATGACTGAGAAGACTGATAAAGACCATGCTGGTAGAAATTTTGCTGGTAGAAAAATGGATATGTAAGTAAAATGGATGTGTTCACACATCTGAGAGGGTTTACTCATAGAGCTAAAGTTAATTCTTTGTAGAATCAAATTACAGGCAAGTTAAAATCAGGTGAGGAATGGTTCTGTGTACTAACTCATTGATAAGAATAAGTCGGGTGTGTTTGGGGGGGGGAAACACTGCCATTCAGTGGACATCCAAATAGTGTATATGGTTCAGGTGGAAAACTCCTAATGAGTGCCTAATGGCTGCCATTTTTAATAAGGAGTCTAAAGGTATGTTAGCACCTCTGTTACTTCTAGGTGTGTGTTCTGCCACAACTTCAGTGTTTAATTTTGGAGACATAGGTCTTTGTTAACAGTTTCTCTCTATTCTTCATTTCAGGTTAACTATGCTCATCACCTATGTGTTTGCCAGAGAGAGACCAGACAAGCAGCTCAGCACACCAGCTTGCACCTAGCCAAACAGTTGTAGATGAGAATGATATATGGTAACCTTTATTTGCTTACTCTACTATTCTTCACTTGAGTCACTCTTCTGATGAGTGAAATAAATGTTCACAAAGCTAACATGTTTCACACTTCTATTGTTCTCTTCACACAGGTATCCTTGATGACTTTCAGGAACAATAGTAAATTGATAATGTTGGCCTCATAGAACACCATGGCACGCATTCCTGCTGTTATATGCACACAAACTTTTTGTTTTCAGTTAGTCTATTCCCTCACATGAGTTCTAAACAGTAGCAGTGGAAGATTACAGGTGATATTAACCCACACCATCAGCGAGTTAAGGCTATTGCTTTAACAACTATACCACAGTGACATCTAAGCAGCTCAACATAAATGAGGTTAACACTTTGCTTCAGGGAAGGGAGGACAGATATAGACCTTGGGGGTTGAACCCCCTGTTTGTGAACCTTGTGTAAACCAGCTTCTTCTCTTTTCTGTTTTCAGGCAACTGTAGTTGTTCCTGCAGTATTGTCAGATGGGGTTTTGTATTACTGAGAGCAGTGCAGCTGTGAGCATCTTTGTGGTTTCCACACCTGCTTAACCAAAATAGTGCAGCTCAAGAACCAGGAGGATAGATTGAGGTATCTGGCCTTTACTTCCATCACCTTCAGTGAAAGGAAGAAAAACCCACATGTCTCATTTGGATTCTCCTGGTGTGGAGCCACCTCTTACTAGCAGTAACCCTATTCCTCAACAACAAATCTACCACAGTGACTTATATTCTCTTCCTTATGTAGCCATTTACTTTGGAACAGGGACTGGCTTACTTTGTACATCATAGCTGAGATATCAACATCTACCTACAGTTGCATATACCCTTGCATTCACTTGCTTCTTTCCTAGATTCTGCAATGATTTGACATCAAAGTGGCTAGCAGGTAATAGAATGAATGACAGACCCCAATAAAGATTGTCAAACTTTCTATATGTCACCTTGTTGTTATATTGAAAAGGGCCCATTCAGCAGTCCCTCCTGAACCCCTATCTACCTTGGACTCTGTCCACTAAGCTGATGATGCTACAAGGCTAAAACCACACAGGAAAGTTTAAAGTAAATATAAACCAATATTTTTATTAAATTATTAAAACTTTTAAAAATGTAAACTTTTTTAAAAAAACTATTTACATATATAACAACATATAACGCAGGGAAAGAGGGTGGGTGCCCCCCAAGAGCAGCTTGAGCTACCTCAGGCGAGGGGGGCGGAAGAGGTGCAGTCATTGAGAGGGTGTATGACTGCTGGCACCATGCCCTCTTTCGGCTACCATCCGCAAGAGGGCATGTCCCATCCTCTCCACACACCCTCTCAATACCTGCACCTCTTCCAAGAGGGCAGAGTAGGGCTCTATCTCCCTGACCGCCCCCTCCTGAGGCTGGTCGGGCTGCTCCTGGGGGGGAACAGCAAGGAAAGGGGGTGGTATGGGAACAGGAAGGGCAGGAGAGTAAGGGGAAGGGCTATGGGTGGGGGAAGGGGAAGGTCCAACAGGGGATGGTGGTGGGGGTCCTGGAGGTAGTGGTGGGGCAGGCGGTGGGGGTCCAGGGGGCAGTGGTGGGGCAGGCGGTCCAGGGGGCAGTGGTGGGGCAGGCGGTGGAGGTCCAGGGGGCAGTGGTGGGGCAGGCGGTGTGGGTGGCTCAGCGAGTTGCCATGAGGAATCTTCCCCTTCTTCCCCCTCCTCTTCCTCCCCCGCCAATGACCATGGCGGAGCCCCCTCCCTCACTTCCGGGGCCCAGGGTGGGGTCATGGGTGCCACCTCCTGAGGGGGTGCCTGCGCTGCTGCTTAACAAGAGGGAAATAGGATACAGTCAGATATGTCCACAACACTTTTGAACATGACATTGTTTACTACTTTATTTTCTTCAAATGCTAATAACAGGATGCAAAGCACCTACTGCACTGTAAACATCAAAATGTAGCATAAGTAAGTGAGGCAAGTAGAACACCATAAAGCCATTGTGACATGATATCACAATAGCAGCTTTACTGCAGATTTTATGATTACGAATGGTTTACAGCTACTCAAGCATTTTCATCTATTTATTCTGGTAGGCTAATCACAAAGAAACACATGCTGGACTCATTACTCACCGGCTTCAGCGCGCAATTCCTCCCTCACCCCCTCAAGGAAGGCCCGCTCCTGGCGCCTCAGCAGCCGCCCCCTTTTCCTGAGATCCTCAACCTGGATAATAGAGAGAGAGAGAGAAAGAACAGAGAGGGAGGGATATGATGAGTGCCATCTAGCACTGTGGCATAACATGTTTACTTAAGTATTGACCTCTATAAGCACATAAAAATGGAGTATGCTGCCCTCCAAGAGCCCCTATCCGCTTTGCTGCCTGCCTCCACCCCCTTCTGCCACATGTTTTACATGAATGTATTCACGTACTCCAGCATTTTCCCCTTTCTGTGCTAGACGCATCGCTATCTCTCTACTGTACCTGGGACAGTGTGTGTGTGTGTGTGTGTGTGGGGGGGGTTGAGGTGACATGGCCAGCATCACAAGGAGGAGTGTGGGATTGAACTCACAACCCCAGGGTGCTGAGGCTGTAGCCTATCAGCACTGCCCCACATTACAGCATGTCCTGGTGAGCTTACAATCATGCAGCAGGGGCAATAAAATAGTTTGGTCAGAAGGAGCAGCATG
The DNA here is from genome assembly GCF_902459505.1 of Geotrypetes seraphini. Taxonomy (NCBI): domain Eukaryota; kingdom Metazoa; phylum Chordata; class Amphibia; order Gymnophiona; family Dermophiidae; genus Geotrypetes; species Geotrypetes seraphini. Next base: position 162,861,037 of record NC_047088.1, on the reverse strand, counting down.
GCTTGAAACCCCTGACGTCAGGGTACTGACGCTGTCACTTTAAACGTCATGCCACTATCTCCCTAGACCAGCAGATTGATACAGGAAAGTTGTAGGTATTTGAAATGACATAGCAGCACTTTAATATATTTGTTTTCCTTTGGCAAAGTTGATTTCAAGATGTTTCTATTACAAATGCGATGTTCATGACCCAAAAATTAGTTGTGTGCATGTTGTGAATGGAATAGATGCCTTATAGGAGCTGAATTTGTCATTTAAAATCCTACTACTGCTCCTTTGGGATGTGCTTTAATTTCAGTATTCAATGTAAAATAGTGGTGCTCATGTACCAAGAAGAGCCTGGCTAGCAGCCTGGAGTCCTCTGTAGAGAAATTTATCTGTCTCCTGGCAGCCATTTTAGGAGAAATAACTGCGTATGAAGAACGGGTGATTCTATGACGTCACAACGCAAAAAAACGCGATGACGTTTTTGTGCCGCTTGGGCGTGCTTGCAGCGGCCACTCCGCGCTACATCAACACTGTTGATTACATCCTAAACCACGCCGATATCGCTGTTATACAAAAAAGTATAGCAGAACGCTTAGAAGCTTTCCATGTAAACCTAATGAAACTTCATCTCCCCCAAACACAATGACAAGTTATAAATGAAATAAATGAAGATTGGGAAGTGAGGTTCACATATTTTAGCTTAGCTATGCATGTTTGGGTGGGTGGAAAAAAAAAAAGAATATTATGTCTTTGGTAACCTTAGTCAGGACTTGAACCCCTGACCTTTGGAAGATACATGCAGTGCTTTTAAGCATTGAGCTATATTGGAGATTTGGGAATGGGAGTCTCCAGAAATGACTTTAGGTACAAGCTTAGAAGCTTACCATGTAAACCTAATGAAATTTCACCTCCCCCCATGTATTTAGGTTCACACGATCTACATTTGAACAAACACAATGACAAGTTATAAATTAAATAAATGAAGATTGGGAAGTGAGGTTCACATATTTTAGCTTAGCTATGTATGTTTGGGTGGGTGGAAAAAAAAAGAATATTATATCTTTGGTAACCTTAGTCAGGACTTGAACCCCTGACCTTTGGAAGATACACACAGTGCTTTTAAGCACTGAGCTATGTTGGGGACTTGGGAATGGGAGTCTCCAGAAATGGCTTTAGGTACAAGCTTTGACAAGGGGTAATCATTGCAAGTATCTACAGGTGTATTTGATCTGAGAACACCCAATGAACGTCCAAAACGATTTCAAAATTCTAACAGCTTCTATGATGTCAGACGCTACTTTATGGTTAGGGTTAGGGCTAGAGTTCAGTAGCTCAGTGAGTAAACGTGCTGTACCAATCATCCATAGGTTGTGAGTTCAACTTCCGGCTTGTCTTTTACTTGATTATAACATGAGGGGTTTATGCTGCAGGAGTGTGTTGTTGGGGTGTTGCAGGGGTGTCTAGGATGACAGAGAATAGTCACTTGCATTTTCAACAATGCATTTGAATTTCTTAAGACGAAACCTTAGTGAGCCGGGGGAGGAAGGTCACCTCAGCCTCGCGCCTCAGATGAAAAGGTTAATTTTTTAGGGACTGTGTAAGCTGATCTGGGACAGTCTTCAGCGACTCGGAGCCCTCCTCCCGGCTGGGCAGAAGGAGGAGGCTTTTGCGGTGGTGGTTTTGGTGGTGAGTGAGGGCGGGAGGGGGGAGTCGCCTGGCTGCTGCATCTGCACTCCTGCTGGCCACAGACCTACTGATCACAGAGCAGAGATCACAGAAGCACGCAGGTATGTGCACATGCACGGCTAGGGTTTTATTATATAGGATATACACCTATCGCATCTCATTTTCATCACAAACACATTAGCGAGACTATACACAATACATTACAAAGTTGAGCTTGGGTTTGATAAAATAAACAGCATAATTTTGACTTTGTATTACATTTATTGAACCATACTTAAGAATATGGGTGTTGCATCCGTGACAACGGTGCTTTACACCATTGAGCTACCAGTCTTTTGCCTCAACTGACTGTGATATGATAGCTAAGTAGAGTATACTTTAGCACATCACTAAGGTATGCTATGACAGGGGAACCAGAGACACAGGTGTAGGTCAGTGAGTAAAAAGCACTATATCGATCATCTGTAGGTTGTGAGGTCAACTCCCGGCTTGTCTTTTACTTGTGGCATATCTACCTTCCAGGTGCACCTTGATGATGTCACAATGAGGTCAGCATTGTGCTGCTGGCTACTTCCTCTTCCTGTGAACTAGAAGCCACATTCAGGTCTAATCTGTGTTTTGATTCTGTTTCTAAGTTGGGTCAGTGTAAGTTATGGGATTTACCTTTGTTCTGAAGAATGAGCTGATTGTAGCAATGTTTTAAGACCAGGAGAGTGTTCTTTCGAGCAAGATATCAATTCTAAACTATCCTCTCTGAAATAATGTCTCTGGGAAATCGAGAGAAAGCTTATTGGATGACTTAGGGTGCCTTTCCTGCCAGTCTTTGTGGAACTTAAACGAAGTTTATAAGAAGTCTATATGGTGTTCAAAGTCCTATCCTTTCCACTTCTAATAGGAGGTGAGTATAACATTCCTGTACAGCTTTCTGTGTAGCATACATCTACCGGTTCCCACCTTCCATACTGATAATGTAAGTTCAACACCCACTCGGTACGTTTCATCTTCTAGTTCTCCTTTGAAACATAACATATTTTTTTTCCTTGTATTAATGGTAAACTGTACAATTCTGATATCCTAGAGGAAAAAGATACAACACAGCAGTGTTCTCTGTCTGCCATTCCCTACCTCACTGATATTGCTAGATCAACTAATAATATAGTTTACAAAATGGTATACTGTGTTTTGGTTATCCTTTTCATCATCCTATACTTACAATGCTGAATGAGTGATAATAAAGAGTATAAAAAAAGTATAATCTAAAAAAAAATAAATAAAAAAATCGTACCCATGTCTATCACGGGTCCATTGGAGACGTCTTAATGACGTTTCAGAAACCTGCGTCTATCTTGCGCCAAGCGGTTCTAGAGACGTCTACCGCACGCCTAAGTACCGTTTGATTGACACTTGCGTTTGCCGGACGTCTAAAGCACGCCGAAGTTAGACATACTAATAGAGAATTTACCCCTAAATGCGCACCTTAATAAAAGGACCCCTTAGTCTTAGTAGAAGTATAGGGTTACAACCTCTCCAACCCCACGCCGGCTCTGTGATGTAAACAAAATTTTAAAAAAGACTGTTCCTCTTTCTTTTAGGTCCTAGTCCAAGCTCGCTAACACCAGCTCTCCTTCTTCCCTTTCTTTTCTGGAGTCTCAGGAATGGATTGAGCAGTGCCGGGCTCATTTCTTCTTCTGCTTGCCCCATGCAGCAGTGTATGTATATGAGAGCTTCCCAGCACTGCGGATCAGAAGGGCAGTGGAAGAAATTTCTGTGTCTGCTTGGGACCTGACTGCAGGTTCACACCACATCTGTAGGTTCACGTGGCCTGCAGAGGATTGCTGGTCGGCAGTAGTGATCCTAGCAGGCCGCTGTAGCCTCAGCTGCATGTTCCCTCTGGAGTGATCCCGCCTGCGGTCAAAGGAGGGGCGAGACTGCACCAGAGGGAACGTGCAGCTGAGGCTACGGTGGCCTGCTAGGTTCACTACTGCCAACCAGCGATCCTCTGCAGGCCGCGTGAACCTACAGATGATGCGATGTGAACCTGCAGAGTCAGGTCCAAGCAGAGGATCGCTGGTCGGCAGTAGCAATCCTAGGAGGCCACCGTAGCCTCAGCTGCATGTTCCCTCTGGCGCAGTCTCGCCCCTCCTCTGACCGCAGGCGGGACCGCGCCAGAGGGAACGTGCTGCTGAGGCTACGGCGGCCTGCTAGGATCGCTACTGCCGACCAGTGATCCTCTGCAGGCCGCGTGAACCTACAGATGATGCGGCCCAGACCTACAAATTACGCGGCGCTTGTACCGGTGGGCCAGCTTTGGGGGAAATTTAAAATTGGCTGGCGGGCCAAATTTCGGTAGTTTGACATGTCTGGTCTAGGGCATCAGTAATCTTGCACCATCCCTGGTTAATATTTGTCAGTAACCGCACAATAGAGTAACAAATTTTCCAGGATTCTAATTATAATCCACTATTGTTGAAAGGAGAGCTAAAGTAGAGTATTTAGCATGTTTCTAGGAAAAGTCAGATTGAAACAAAGTGTTTACACTTAAATACCGTTTAATATTATTTTTTTTTTTATAAAAGCAGTATTTTCCATTTCTTTTCTTCTGGGTTAAATACAGAGATTGCCTTTCTAAGCACCTGACTTAAGAAATCATAACTTACTGGTCCAGCAACTCTAAAGTTGCTTAAGTTTACAAAATAAATTTTGAGGACTCTGCTGGAGTGTTCTAAAAGAATGTCTTCATACAGCCCATTTGGGGATTAAGTCTCAGCAAGAGGAATTTGGCTTCTATTTAAATTTATGGTGTCTCTGCTGCTGAGGCAGGACTGAGCAGTTGGGTTAATGTAATGCAGGCATTAGGTATGCCTCTTATGAATTCTGTGATTTTCTTTGAGAGCTAAACTGCTTCACCTAAAAGAGCAAAAAGGAATAGAATAAAGAATGTCTTACTGCTTTTTTTCTTGTTTATTGAGAGAGGGTTACAGTCCATGCTTTATTACAGGCAGCTGAATTTTCCAATAACTATGTACTGAATATTTAAAAAGAACTATTTAGGTCAGGGGTGTCCAACCTGCAGCCTGAGGGCCGCATGTGGCCCCGTGAAGTATTTTGTGCGGCCCCGGGTGTTTACCGTCTTGCCAGCTCCCTCCTCTGTCTTGCTGCAGCGTTTGCGTATTTGTGCGGCCCCAGAAACATTTTTTCTTTTGGCCAATGCGGCCCAGGGAAGCCAAAAGGTTGGACACCCCTGATTTAGGTGATAATACCTTTAGTCCTTATTTGTGTGTGTCAGTAAAATCAGTTAGGGCTCCTTTTACAAAGGTGTGCTAGCGGTTTTAGCGCAAGCGCTTAGCTAAAATGCCACGCGCCCTAGCCGCTACCACATCCTTTTAAGCAGGCGGCAATTTTTCGGCTTGCGCGCGCTAATCTTTGCATGCGCTAAAAACGCTAGCGCACCTTAGTAAAAGGAGCCCTTAGTCTTTTCTTTCATAAAATGTACTATTCATTCATTTTTCTCCCAGGAGAGCTCAGAATAGTTTACATGAATTCATTCAGGTACTCAAGCATTTTTCCCTGTCTGTCCTGATGGGCTCACAATCTGTCTAATATACCTGGGGCAATGGGGGAATTAAGTGACTTACCCAGGGTCACAAGGAGCAGTGTGGGCTTGAACCCACAACGTCAGGGTGCTGAGGCTGTAGCTTTAACCACTGTGCCACACTCTCCTCTTACTACTACTGCAAAGATTCTCAACATGAGGTATGTGTACCCCAAAGGGGTATGCTTACTAGTAGCAGGGGGTAACACGGCACCAGCATGTCTCCAGTTGCTGCCGCCACCATATTGTCTCCCCTCCCGACTAGCAGCAACACACTCTTTATTGTAACTTGCCTGAACAGCTGCCAGCATCCCTCTGGCAGCCTCCGAGGAAAGAGGAAGTTGCGTCTTCAGAGGAGGGTTCAGCCTAGCAAATGCCCTGAGGCTGCAGAAAGGAATCACTGCGCTAACACTGGCAGCTGTGCAGGCAAATTATAATAAAAGATAGCTGCTGCTAGTTGGGGGAGTGTTGCTGCTGCTAGTTGGGAGGGATGCCAGACCTGGGAAAGGAGAGGGAGAGGTGCTGCAGCTAGTGGATGTGTGTGGAGAGCATGAGAGAGAGAGAGAGAAAGAGAAGTGCAGAGTTGCTGAGGGAAGGTGGGGTGTGTCTGAGAGAGAGAAGGGTAGAGTGGCCGAGGGCAGGTAAGATGTGTGTGAGAGAGAAGGGCAAGTGGGATGTAGTGTTTGTGAGAGAACCTGCCCAATCAGATTTCCCAGAGAAGAGATTAAACTGTATTGGTCACTAATGATAAGTTTCATGGAGATCATATTATTCTTCTATTCTTATAAATAGGCCTTGTCTTGTTCATCTTCACCCAGTTTGTAAGAATGATATACCACCTGTCAAGGGGCCAGTTTATATGAGACTGAAATATAACAAATCATGGCAAGTATGCCTTGGTCTATACACCAGTTGCAGTGATCTGTATTTATTATGTATGTTGCCTAGTTAGTTACTGTTTAACAATAAAATGTCCATTTCAAAATCTCTGCTGCTCGGAGCTTTCGGGGTAGTCAGTTGAAAATGTTTCAATCTAGGGGGTACTTGGCTTGAAGTTGTGAACCACTGCACTACTGTGTTATCATGCACTCACACACATTACTGTGTATTATTTTCTGTGTTATTACTGTGTGTTATTTTCTGTAGGTCCTAAGTTATGCAATACAGAACTGCAAGATAGCCAGTTCCAGAAATGAAGATTTCAGGCCAGTCGTAAATTTCATGCAACTTTCTCCAAATGAATTATGGGCCCTACAGCTATTGGCGTCAGAATGCAAGGGATCCATGAGAACCATGACATCCCTCCCCAAATTTTTTTCTGTCCCTCCTTGCTTTTCTGCTTAGCCACCCCCCTACAAGTTGTTTCCTTCCTTACCTCCCTCCCCTGAGGCAACAACGCTATAACTGGCAGAACTGCAGAAGCAGAGAAAGGCTGGACACCATGAGGGTGATGAAAGGAAGGAAAGAGATGCACAACATGGGGGAAGTTGATAGGTAGGGAAGGAGAGAAATACTAGACCTCATGAGGGGAAAAAGAGAAGATGCTGGACAACGGAGGGGGGGGGGAGATTTAAAGTTAGGGAACAAGAGAAATGCTGGATACCATGTAGGAGGGGGAAAGAAGGAGAGAGATGCTGGCCACCATGTTGGGGGACATTTGGATGGTAGGTAAGGAGTGAGGAGATGCTGGGGTTGGTGCATAGCTGGGGGTGGATCCCAGACTCCCAGAAACAAAAAGGCTTTCAACTGTTCCTGCTCAAAACACTAATTTCAATGGGTAGAATCAGGGACTACAAGTACCACATTGCGTTGGGATATAAGTCCAAAATCAGGACTTACCAGAAAGTCTCCCTCCTGCACTTTGAAAATACTAGTGCGTGTGTTAACACAGAAGAACCCCCCCCCCCCCCCCCTTGGCTTCTCATTCTGCTCTTTGGATAAAGTGTAATGTTTTTATTCCTCTCTCTGTACTCAGATTTGTAATATATTGTAAACCACCTTGATGTTTCCTGTGGCTACCGACTCAATGGAGAATCCATAATGAAATACTTGCATGATGAGATACTTGCAGTATTGCAGCTACTTTTAAAATTCATATCTCTATGTGTAATTTACGGTCAGCTAATAAGGGGTTGTTGGATGTACCATCATTTAAAGAAACATGGTTAAATATATATATTGGGAAACACCATTTATATCTGAACCAGCTCTTTGGAATACATTACTAGTTGTAATTTTTTCTATTTCTTCCTTGTTGACATTTCAGAAATACCTGAAAGCACATCTTTATGCAGTAGCATAAAGATGGCTAGTAAATTTTCAGTTTACAGTACATTTTTATTTTAGTATTGTTTTAAGGGTATGCTAATTTATGATGCTTGTGTAGGCAGTTAAGAAATCTTTAAAATAAATAAATAAAATATGCATGTACAGTATATTATAAGCCACCTACTGTAGATTGGTAGATAAGTAGTTAGAGTGGCATGTAATAATTCTTAAATAAAATAAATCAAACTGAGCTTATAATTTTCACTTGCAATATGGAATGACTTTCAGTAGATCAGAGAAGCGCTGTTCTCATTTAACTTTTCAGCAAAAGGAGTTGACATGCATTCTATTTGAATTCCAGTAAATGCATTCCAATAAATGTTTTTGAAACTGAAATGGAACGCATTTGAAACTCATTTAGGAGAAGTTAAATGAGAACTATTCTGTATTTGCCTACTTAGAAATAAAAGTAAGGCACTAATTAAATTCTGGCAGAAGCTTAATATTGTGGGATCACAATTTCTTCAAGATAATGATTTAAGGAAGGCCTTACCGATCAGCTGTTTCCCATCATTTTGTCTGCCTTGTTTGCTATTCTGTTGCAACTTAGAAACAAAAAAAAAAAAAAAATGATAGCAGATAGAGACCATATGGCCTATCCAGTCTGCACAGCCATATCAACTGCTCATTTCTAGAATCCCTTCCTCTTCCTCAGAGATTCTTTGTGATTGTCCTATGCTTTCTAGAATTTAAATACTGCCCTTGTCTTCACCATCTCCACCTAGAGGCCATTTCATGCATCAGCTATTCTTTCTATAAAGAAAGTTTTTTGTAGATTATGGGCTCCTTTTACGAAGATGCATTAGCGTTTTTAGCGCACACACCAGATTAGCTAGCCGAAAAACTACCACCTGCTCAAGAGGAGGCGGTAGTAGCTAGCACGCGTGGCATTTTAGCGCATGCTATTCCATGCGTTAAGACCCTAATGCGCCTTCGTAAAAGGAGCCCTATGTCTGAGTATATTCCCTTTCACCCTTTAGAGCTTCCTTTTCATTGAAAGAGGATTGCTTTTTCTGCATTTATACCTTGAAGGTATTTAAATGTCTCCATTATTTCTCTCTTTTCCCATTCTTCTCTAGGATATATATTTAGATCTTTAACCCCCCCCCCCACCTCTTTTACTAAGCTGTAGTGTCGACCAAGCTTTATATTGCACTTTATAGTGGCAGGGTTGTATACCTATATTCTGACAAAGACTTTTGACCATTTTAGTAACTATTCTTTGGACTATCTCCATCTGGTTTATATCCTTTAGGAGATGTGGTCTCTGAAATTGCACAGAGTATTCAAAATGAGGGCTTACAAGGTGCTATTTTCTCATTTTTTTTACTGTTGGCATTCTTCTCCATGCATACCCAAGTAACCGTATTCCTTTTGCCATCACCTTATCTACCTGTTTGACAATAAGAACATCAGATATGGTCATCCCCAGTTCATGGTCTACTTTTGTGCACAGAGAGCTTCATCCTACTCTTCCAGGGATGGGCAACCATGGTACTCAAGGGCCATAACCAGGTTTGGTTTTCAAGATTGCCACAATGAAAAAGAGATTAGGATCTTACCTTGTTAATATCTTATCTAGAAGATAGGTATGTCTCTCCAGCTTTTGAATCCCTCCTCCTTCACTAGAGAACTCTGCTGTCCCCTTCAGTATGTACCAAAACAAGCGATAGCCCTATATAGAAACATATGAGGGGTATGGGGAAACTCCCTGAACTACAACTTTGTTTTGCTCTGAAATTATAACATATATGTTAAGCATTGCCATTGAACATAAGAATTGCCATACTGGGACAGACCAAAGGTCCATCAAGCCCAGTATCCTGTTTTTAACAGTGGCTAACCCAGGTCCTAAGAACCTAGTTAGATCCCAAGTAATTAAACAGATTTGATGCTGCTTATCCTAAGAATAAGCAGTGGATTTTCCCAAGCCATCTCAATAGTGACCTAAAGACTTCCCTTTTAGGAATTTATCCAGACCTTTTCTAAACCTAAGCTAACTGATGTCACCACATTCTCCAGCAACAAATTCCAAAGTTTAATTACATGAAGAAATATTTTCTCCGGTTGTTTTAAATCTATTACTTAGTAACTTCATTGCATGGCACCTAGTCCTAATATTTTTGGAAAGAATAAACAAGCAATTCACATCTACTCTTTCCACTCCACTCAGTATTTTATAAACCTCTATCATTTAGTTTCATAGTTTATTTAAATTTTGATTAAACGCTTATCCAAAGGTATAAAACGTTGTACATAATAATTTAAAATAGCTGGGAAACAAACGTTTTAGATAATAAACATGAACAAACTTTACAAACATACTAGTAACATGAAAACATTGGGAAAAAAATGGGAGAACTACAATTTTTTTTTAAAAAAAGAATACAAATAAGGAAAGTACAATAGGGAAGGGAAATGATTTAATTCATGAGAAAATAAGTGCGTACGTAAGTAAGATCAGTTAAAAGCGTCTCTTCTTCATGCTGAAGAGCCCTAGCCACTTTAGTCTTTCCTCAAAAGGAAGTCATCCCATATGCCTTTCAGTGCTTTATAAAAGTGATAAATAATAGTAGTAGTAGTCTCATCCCTTTTATTATTTTTGTGGCCCTTCTCTGTAGTTTTATAATTCTGCTATATCTTTTTTGAGATACGGCTACCAGAATTACACCTAATATTTGAAGTACAGCCATACCATAGAGAGATACAAGGGCGTTATAAGATTTTCATCTTTGTTTCCATTCCTTTCATGATGATTCCTAATATATTTAAAAGAATTAACAATTTGGAGAGTAGATGGCTTAAGTAAACAGTCTCTAAGCTACCTATGTTTTATGACTGACAACTTTATAACAGCCGTTTTATATGCATATATTGCCACAAACATGCTAAAATAAGTGGGGGCAATTCTATAGCTGGTGCCCCTTTTTAGGCACCCTGATGATGCATGATGAGAGTTTATTCTATGATGACATCTGGGCATTCAGATCCCATTTCTTCATGACCCCAACAGCCTCCCACCTGCTTACTGGAAATGACTTCCACAATTGGGTTTTGTTTTGTTTTGTGGTATTCACACTATTCAACAAATGAGTATTCCAAGCCTCAGTCTGATGTTCTGGCTGCCTCGCTGAACATTCCAAGCCTCATTCTGCTGCTCCAATAGCCTCTCTCAATGCATTCCAAACCTCACTCTGGCATTGCCAAAGATTTTAACTACACTCAGTTAAAATCTTTGGCAATGCCAAAGTAAGGTTTGGAATGCACTGAGTGAGGCAACTGGAGTGACTTGTGTCAGTTAGAGAAATGGGCGGAGAAATGACAGATGAAGTTTAATGTGGAAAAGTGCAAAGTAATGCATTTAGGCAGAAAGAACAAGGAACATGAGTATAGAATGTCAGGTGCAACTTTGGGTAAGAGCGAACAAGAACAAGAAAAGGACTTGGGTATACTGATAGATAGGACCCTGAAACCGTCGCACAATGTGCAGCAGCGGCAAAGAAAACAAATAGAAAATGTTAGGCATGATAAAGAAAGGAATCACGAGTAGATTGGAGAAAGTTATAATGCCGCTTTATAGAGCAATGGTCAGATCACACTTGGAATACTGTGTCCAACATTGGTCTCCCAATCTAAAGAAGGATATAAAACTGCTGGAAAGGGTGCAGAGACGAGCAATGAAGCTAATAAAAGGTATGGAGGACTTGGAATACGAGGAACGACTTAAGAGACTGGGATTGTTCTCCCTTGAGAAAAGGAGACTGCGAGGGGATATGATCGAGACTTTCAAAATACTGAAAGGAATCGACAAAATAGAGCAGGAAAAAAAATTATTTACAATGTCCAATGTGACACGGACAAGAGGACGTGGACTGAAGCTAAGGGGGGACAAGTCCAGGACAAATATCAGGAAGTTCTGCTTCACGCAATGAGTGGTGGACACCTGGAATGCTCTCCCAGAGGAGGTTATTGTGGAATCCCCTGTTCTAGGATTTAAAAGCAAACTAGATGCAAACTAGATGCCTTACGAGAGGCATAGAGGGATATAGGTGACTAAAATTACAAGAAGAAATATGGTTTGAAACGTATTGTAAATGATATTTAGTACTAGGGTTTCATTCATACCACATGAACAAGAACTGTTGACATAACACAAATTGTGTGTGAAATAATAATTACAAAAAACAGAGAAAAACAAACCTCAATTGCAAGCAGCCGGGACTACACAAGTACCCTAAGCCGCTTGCATCATGACTGGTTTGTAAAATTACGCCAGGTGTACACCTGGCTGGACCTCCGTGTGTGCAGATCGCCGGACTTGATGGACCGAAGGTCTGATCCGGAGATGGCAGTTCTTATGTTCTTATCAGCAGAATGAAACCCACAGCAATTTCTTCCATCCCCTCGAGAATCCAGCAGTAACTTCTTCCATCTTAGGTGGAATCCAGTGGGTTTTATGTGATTCCTGTTCCCATGCATCTCTCTACTTGAGGATCAAACAGAGTTGTTCTGCCTCCACTTTCATGGAAGCAGGTTGCTTATGTATTGAATGTGTAAACAAAAGTATATTGCTTTAAGATAAGCTCCCAGAGTACACTGCTGTTTTGCCAATTGGTCTGGTGCCACCTTGCTTCTGGTTGCCTTTGTTGTTTATTCTGTTAGAATTCCATTTTAGAGTTGCATGTGGCCATAGAGAAAGTATTGTTCCCCTTCTGATTTTTATCTTTGAATCTGCTAGCCTCTAAGTAACTTTGTGTTGCTAAGCCTAAAAGTACAGTATTACCACTTCATACTCCCAGCTTGCCCTATTCATAGGAAGTGCTGTTTGCGTGTGTATTTTGTGAGAGAAGAAATTCCTTGAGATCTACTTAACTGTAAGTTTATTTATTTATTTGTTTTAAGTTTATTAAAGAAATCACAGAGTCCAGCCTGGTAATATTATAGGCTACAGATCCAATGAGTTTATCTGACTGGGATTTTCTGGGACAAGCCCCAGCCACAAAAATCTATACAGGTTTATTGTTGTGGCCCTGAGTTAATGTGGTTTTTTTTAATGTTAATTGCATTTTGGATAAGATCATTGTGAAGTTAAACAAAGAACATCAATAGTTAAGGAGGAGAACACATAAGTTGTCTGACTAAACAGCCAGGTACTGAACTGCACAAGCAGCTACAGCCAAACTTTCTAAATTAGCAAACCAAAGACTTCATCCCAGACTAGACTACCATCTCTGGGGGTGAATAGTAAACATAATTTAAACTTTATGCTAGCTCATTGGTCCATCTCTTTGCAGAATTGCATTTATGCCAAATACTTTTAGTTTTATAATATGGACAATTGTTTCCTGGGGCCTAAGCAGAGACCCTCGGGACTTATTTTTTTCAGATGTGAAGTAGTAATTTTTTGTACATTAATCAACTGCTAGTGCCTAAGTCCCATTTGCCACTAATGATTTGACTCGATTCCAAATTTCCAAATGTTGATCTGATGTTAACTTGAAACAGATCTTTGTCTTGCTGGCAATGAAAGCTTAATGTGTATATGATTTAACTTAATATTTTTGATTCTCTGAGAGTTTTGTAATACTTGGCTTGCCATCGATGGATTTTTAATGTTGCAGAAGTCAGGGATGTGCAGCTTTAATCAGAGGAATGATTCTAAAGTACTGTAATCCCTAACTGCATGTTACCACTAATAAATAAACACAAAAGGGTAAAGATTGGAGCAGAGTTGAATTTATGAACTGAATACTGTAATTACCGCTGGCACTTGTGGATTTCTCATTGTCCATTCCCATTGCTTTCTCTGCTGAATACTGTAATACCACAGGAATGAAGAATTGGAATGGATGACACTAGCCTAGTCTGATTGGTGGAGAATGATCAACTGATCAGTAGATATTGTGTGTGAGAGAGATTGGCACCATTTTGAATATGGTGAATTGACTATGCAAGAGCAGTAAAAATATGTGAGGTAGTAAGTAGTACAAGGCAGGGTTTCCTTAGGAATACTCCTTCACTGAAGCTGAGCTACCTTAGCCTGTGTAGCCAGGAGGGCAGGGCTCAAGCCAAGAGCAGAAAGTTAAAAGCCCTCTGGCAGAACAGGACAGGGAAGCCCCGAGCAAGGGGCGGATTCAGGGCAGATTTTGGGAGTGGTTTGACTTAGGTGCACAGACAATCAAACAAATGACACCACCTCTGAGTGCAACCTAGTCAACATCCCAACAAATAGAACATGGATAAATTTCAACAGTTACAACTAACGAATTAAGACCTCTAGTAAACAGACTATCCAGAACAGGCTGTATACCAGAAGAAATGGTTAACTCTGATGATAAACTCTACCATGGCAAGAGGATGTAAAAATCTTAGTCACCCTCATCCCAGAAGTATCAGATTTAGATCCATCCCAAGCAGTCAACTATACATCTTTCTTAAATAAACTGATTAAATTCATAGTTGCAACCCAACCAAAAGATTACATTACACGCTGGAACCCTCTACTACTTTCCCAACATGGGTTCAGAAACATACAAGTACAGAGACCTGTCTAATAGATCTAGTATCCAGAGCAGAGCAAGAACAGCACTAAGTAAATGTAAACAAATGCTATTAACACAATTTGATGTCTTGAGAGCATTTGACATAGTAAATCACACCTTTTTACTAAATAGGTTGTCTGAACTAGGAATCAATGAACATGTTTTACAATGGTTTTAAGGGTTCCTCACTAACAAAATCAACAAAACTCTTTTCTCATTTTGTTCAGTATGTCAGAAGTGCTTCATTTAGCATATTTAAATACTTTGTCATACATTTCAAATCTCATAGTATCTTTCAATGCTGATCTCAGCGGCTACACTCAAACTATCTTATTCATGTAAAGTTTGAGTTTACTGTAGCGAGCCTCCTCATTGGTCAATACTTATTCATTTAATAAACTGTATAATACAGTGCCATCAGGAAACTTATCTTAGTTAGCAGCAGGGACTCCGACGTGATTTTGCGTTTCACTATAAAGCTGTCTCAAGGAATGTCCCCTACAATAAATATATAACACTTTTAAAGTGACCCTAGCATCCAGTATCAATATTAAACAACAATAAAATACAGTTTCTCACCATTTAGATCAGACTACTACACAATCCCACTACTACTAATACATCCCAAAAATGGCATAAATGGCATTCTAGCTGCTATGCATCCAGAACTAAAGGGGGGAGGGGAGGGGTCATGCTAGAGGCATATTCTGGATGGGCTTTTGGCAGGCTTAGACTTGGATATCTTGCGGTAATAATAAAAAAAACTTTCCCCAAGATGTCCTGGACGGAACTTAGATGTTATGAGGTAGACCTGTTTTAAAAGTGCAAAAAGGTACTTAGACTGACCAGATGACCTCTGGAGAGATTGTTATGATTCCCACACTCCCCCAGTGGTCACTGCCCCCCTCCTACCCCCAGGCCAAATGAACAACTGGCTGGGTAACTTAATAACACACTCTTCATCTTATCTAAGTTTTAGAAAACTAGTAAAAACAAACCTGTTCAACCGATTTGTAATCTAAATGTTCCTATTTCCCTATCGCTTTACTCCAACCGATCTTCCAACCGATTTACTCCAACCGATTTTTTCCACGATCTCTCAATCCTGCTCTGTTCTCTGCCTACATGTATTGATAACTGTACAGTGCGCCTATTCTCGCTGATTGTTCGCTGTCTGTTCCTGCCCTTCCTATCCCTGTATCCACTTACATGTACTCTATAAGTTTACTTTGTACCTATCTTCGCTGATTGTCCAGCTCCTCTTATTGCAAACCGCCTCAAACTACTATGGCTTTGGCGGTATATAAGAATAAAATTATTATTATTATTACATACCTGTTTCTATAACAGCAGCACATAATATGGGAAATCGTAGTAGAACATCACACAGGATTCTTAAGCAGCCTGGTGAGTGGATTAGTGAACCCTAGAGAGGAGCAGTCAGGCCCATAAGCCACTCTAACCACTACATTTATGGTGGAAAGTATGAGGCCACCAAAACCCATCAAAATCCTTCTCTATCTGGTAATTGTTTTCTATACTCCAACATAAAGTGACTTTTACAGATAGTTTTTCACATACTGCTGCAGCTTAGCCCCCCCCCCTCTCAGGCTCAGATTATATTTATACTACTAAGAATTAATCTCAATCCTCCAGCTGTTCTTGACTAAGGAAATTTTCACCAACTGAGTCTCCTACTTCCAATCCACCCATAACCCCTCTAAAATATCACAAACTCACTCTTACCCTATACATAGAGACCAACCTACAATTTACAATAGTACAACTATTCTACCAACTCAAAGTAACCTTTTCAGCACATCCACCTTCCCTTAAAAAGAGACCTTACATTCCACCTGCAGACTCCTTCTAGCACTGATCCCTAATCAACCCTTACCAACATTTCCTCAAGTGTCATTTCCAACTGATGTCACATGTAGCACCTACTCAGACACAATTACAGTAATTGACCAGACATACAGATTATAAGGAACCAACCTCTTAACATGAATCAACTCAGAGACAATTACAGTATTTAAACTTACCTGCTATAAGGCACTAATCTCTGAATGTGAGTTCATTCAACTATATCTAGTTTCAAGTTTATTAAAATATTTGATTTGATCGCAAAATCCAAATCCAATGCGATTTATATTTAGCTAAAAATTAGGTTAAAAAACAAACAAAACAAGATAATTGGAACTATTTTAACAAAACAATACATGTGAAAAAGGGAGTGAAAAAAAATTGAAGGATTAAATACAATTCATAAACAAATAAAAAGGGATTGGTAATAAAACAAGAGGTTGGGGAAGGTTACCCACTTAATTTTCGCTTACCAGCACTACTAGTCGACTGTAAAGTATCCTAATATAATAGATTCAGTTAAAAGCATCCTTAAAAAGCCAGCTTTTTAGAAGACTTTTAAACTTACTAAGTAATTTTTCTTCTCTTATATTGATCGGGAGCGAGTTCCAAATTTGAGGGGCTGTAACAGAAAAAATCATATCCCTCCTTGAATAAGCAAATTTTAGCGAAGGGACTACTAATAAAGATTTTTCTTCGGATCTTAAAGATTTTGTGGGAATATAAAGAATTAGAAATCTTTCTAAGAATGCAGGAGCTTTGTTTATTAGTATTTTATGTGTGAGTAATGCTATTTTATATGTAATTCTGCGGTTTACAGGTACCCAATGCTTTTCTTTTAATAGGGGAGTTACGTGATCAAATTTTTTTCTTTTTAGTGATTATTTTCATTGTGGTATTTTGAAGAATTTGCAGTCTACACATTTCTTTTAAGGTAGATCCCTTGTACAGGGCATTGCAGTAGTCAATCTTTGATATGACTAACGAATGTATTAGAATATTCAGCGATGATTCATCAAGAAATGCGGCTAATGAAATAGTGAACAGTGAAATAACCAAAATGAATTGGTATATCATACCAATGCCTACTGGTCAACATCAGATGAACCAAAGCCTACTCCACCCCTCCAAACAGCAGACCTTATATCCCCTCAGAACACACAGCTCCAACATGGAGTCACCCTATGAAAAATTACGCTGACTATATGCAATGGGTAATCCCAGTGCTGGTTGGATCACACAGACACATCATTAAACCAAACCCGGACAACCTAATAAAAATCTCAACTGATTTACTTTCAGACATCAACAGAGCTCTTTTGGATTTTTTATGGTCTGGGAAAACACCCAGAATTGCCATATCATCTTTGCAGCTAGTTCAATTGAAGGATGGTGTGAATTTTCCAAAATTTTATAATTATCACCAAGCTTATATTTTAAGACAAGGTATGTATTGGGTTATTCCAGAGTTGATTGAAATTCTTCCTGATTGGCTTATACTTGAGAATCAACTTATGGCACCACTTTGTTTAAAACATATATTAAGTACTGATCTTCCAAAAATATATAAAGACAATAAAATTTTTCATTCAACTTGGAAAACTTTAAGGCCCTTGGATGCCACATTGCCAATTTCTATTAAGAAAACAAAGTGTCAATCCTTATGGTTAAATTTTTATTTTTTTAATTTTTATTCATTTTCAAATTTACAATAAGTGTAACAATATATCCAAACAAATTAACAATAAATATAACACTTAATAATCATCAATGGTACAAATAATATGCTCTTATCTCCCACCCTTCCCACCTTTTCTTATCATATAATCAATACCTTATACAATATGTAACAATACATTTTCCCTCCCCCCCCATCACAATCAAACTTGTAAATTTAAGGGAAAAAAAAATAAAATAAAATGTCATCTAATCGGTACAATACTTTGTAAATGGCTCCCACACATCCTGAAATTTCCTGAAAAAACCGCTCTGTATTGCAATAAATCCATTTTATAAACATGACAAGGAATTCCACCAGAAATTATAATTTAATCTAATCCAAATTTTCCAATTACCGTATACGTAATTTGTTGAATGGCACCCTTCCCACCCTTTCCTGTCATAAAACCAAATACTTTGTACAATATGGTTAAATTCTAAAATTAAGATTGGGAATTCAAAAATTTTATGGAAGGATTGGTTAAAAGCTGGAATTAGAACATGTCCCACTAATAAATTTGCATCCTTCTTCTAGTTACAGCAAACATTCGGTTTATCAGGGAATCAAAACTTTAAATGGATAGAATTAAAACAAGCTATCCAAAAAAAGAATTCCTGAATGGCATTCTTTAGATGGACAGCAGAGCTTGTTATTTTTATGTTTTCAAGCAGAATTCCTTGGACATCAGGCTTCCACATGTCACAAAGTAATAAGGCAATATGAACCTAAAAAGTACAAAACAGGCCTGCAAGATATTTGGAGTTTAGAATTACAAATTAATATTTCAGAAATTCAATGGCCTAGGCTTTGGAATCATAGAGTGAAATGTACAGCCTCAGCTTCAATAAGGCATATTTTATACTATTTAATGTATAGAGTATTTTGGACTCCAGTGAGATTACAAAAAACAGACTCTACACGTTCTAATAGGTGCTGGCATTGCCAGTTAGGAATTGGAACGTTAGATCATCTTGTATTTCACTGTCCTTTAGTATTCGGATTCTGGATATCCATATGGAATAAAATAATTTTGATTCTTGAAGTCACTATTCCATTATCATATGGAATTATAATGTTTGGGATTATAATGTTTGGTATGAAAAATAGTCCACTAAGGGCTCCTTTTATTAAGCCGCGCTAGCGGGGTTAATGCACATGACTTATCATCACATGCTAACCCCCGCGCTGGCCGAAAAACTACCACCTGCTCAAGAGGAGGCGGTAGTGGCTAGTGCGGCCGGCGGTTTAGCGCGCTCTATTACGCGCATTAAACCACTAGCATGGCTTTGTAAAAGGAGTTCTAAATAGTTCCAAAGATTCTTCTTATCATGACAGGTGTGCCTTTGCAAATGATTACTAGGAACTGGAAACAATGGCATAGGTTGAATATGCCATTTTGGTGGGAGACCCTATGGGGCTCATAATCGAAAGAGAAAAACGTCCAAAAACCGGCCTAAGTCGGCAATTGGATGAACATTTCTCAATAACGTCCAAGTGCCGATAATAAAAATGGGTTTTGGATGTATTTCTAAACGATCTAGGCCTTCATAGTGTCGCTGAATGACCAAAGCTAAACGGGGCATTTTGGGAGGTGTGTCAAGGGCAGGAGTTGGGTGGGACGTGGGCTGGCTTACAATAGAGTTCCATGTAAAACATGGTCTAAGTCACAAAAACCACCTAAAGTCACCAGACAAGCACTGCAAACACATAAAAAACATAAAACATAAAACACATAAAATTTTAATCATAACTTTAAAATTCCGCCTCCACACCATCGTCACCTGGCCGCCTGGCATAGGAAAGCCTAGTCCTCCAGCACAGAGGCAGCTTAAGTCATCTTGGGGGTGGGTTAGGGACCCATAGAAAGAAGAGGACCCATGCCCATAAGCCCCTGTAATCACTGCCTTGATACTGAAACATGTGCACTGCCCTATACACCCCCAAAACCCTTTTTTACTGGCATATAAGTGGCTCCTTCAGCCATAAGGGCTATTGGGATGGTAGATAAGTGGGTCTAGGGGATTCTGGAGGTGGTTTGGGGGGCTCACCATAACCTATAAGGGAGCTGTAGGGAGGAGAAGACATGGCACCCTTTTTGTGAAGTTCACAGCAGTGCCCTGTAAGGTATCCCACTATTTAGGTGGCATGTCTGGGTGTGCAGTCCATCACTTTGCAGACCTCTCCCATATCCAACAGGGCTTGTTCTAGGCATTTTGGACTTGGACGGAAAGGTGGACAAAAATGTGGTATAAAGATAGATGATTTAGTGGCTTGGACGATCAGTTCGGCAGGACGTATAATTAGATGATTTTCGAAATGAAAAAAAAAAGTTGGACCTATCTTTCGAAAATGTGTCTTAAGCTGTTTTTTTTTTACTTTGGACGACTTGTGAGATGGACGTAAACGGACAGATGTACCTTTCGATTATGCCCCTTCACGTCTGTATTACTAATATGAGAAAATGCTTGCAGAAAAAATAAATGAATCACAAAGATTTATAGGAATCTGGGGTCCGTTAGATTCTTATGTTAAACAAGTTTAATAATACAGCGCACCTACCATATTAAAGATTTCATAGTCTACATACAAATCCAGAGAGGGGGAGAGGATTGTTTACTTTGTATTCATCTATAGTACATAAGTGTTTTTCAAGAATGTTATTGATGAATAATCAGTTACACTTACTGTAAGATGTGTTTTTATAAAATTAATAAATAATTTAAACAGGAAAAATAAATCTCAACCACTTACACTAATGAAGCTGTACTTGCCTCAATCCCATGTGGATATATTAATATAGGATCAGTGGTCAGCATAACTGAAACTATAAAAGATCTGCTTCATTAATTACAACCCAGCTTTCTATTCCTAACCGAAACTTAGATGCCAATGCAAGATGACCCCCAGA
Organism: Geotrypetes seraphini; assembly: GCF_902459505.1. Classification (NCBI taxonomy): domain Eukaryota; kingdom Metazoa; phylum Chordata; class Amphibia; order Gymnophiona; family Dermophiidae; genus Geotrypetes; species Geotrypetes seraphini. Next base: position 162,840,407 of record NC_047088.1, on the reverse strand, counting down.
TTACAACTTCTATGTCCACTAAACTACAAAATCTCCCTCCTATTGAGAATTGGTCGCAGGAGCGGTGGCTTGGCGATACTGTGTAAGTCATCTTTTCACATCAAAATCATGGAATCTATAATTCTCACCTCACTAGAACTATTTTATTTATTCAGTTTTTATACCATTCTCCCAGGGGAGCTCAGAATAGTTTACAATGCATTTATTCAGGTACTCAAGCAGTTTTCCTTCTCTGTCCCGGCGGGCTCACAATCTATCTAACATACCTGGGGCAATGGGGGAATTAAGTGACTTGCCCATAGTCACAAGGAGCAGCATGGGTTTGAACCCACAACCTCAGGGTGTTGAGGTTGTAGCTTTAACCACTGCGCCACACTCTCCCCCAGCTACTAGTAATAAACAGTGACTCTTTCCAAAGCCCCATCTGCTGCCTACTATTTTACTTTCTTCTTGGAAAGTGGCTAGAAGCTGAACCACAGTTCTCAGACATCATCTCAAGAATCACGGTACAATATAATGCCATTTTCATCATAGGAGACCTCAACCTCCACCTAGACTCAACCTCAAACTCTCAAACCCTGAAATTCCTTGGCTTCTTAATCAAGTTAGACCACAAACGCCTATTTCAACAACTCACATATGAAAAATGCCACCAGTTAGATCTACTCACTTCTTCAACTTCATCAAAAAGCACAAGCTACCTAGAATTTAATTCTCTTTCTAAAGTACCTTGGTCAGACTACCTACTCCTAAAATTCACCATATTCTGGAAAGAGATATCAAAACCAAACCGATCACCCCGAGTAGGCCTCTTATTTTAGAAACAAAATAACTCCTGAATCATACTGTAATGAAATAGATAACTATTTGCATGCACTGCTTTCAATGCATATTCATTGGGGAAATCCTGAAAACCCGACTGGATTCCGGCCCTTGAGGACCAGAGTTGCCCACCCCTGAGCTAGGGTGTTTGGTAATTACAAACATTTCTGGTGGGAGCTTTTTGTTCCATTTGTACAATATAAAATTTACCATATCAATCCAATATCAATTAGGAAAATGCTGGAACCAACTAACATTCACAATGTGATCTTGTGACCACTATCACAGGTTCAGAAAATTTCTAAAAGTATTTCTATACCAAAACAGGGAGCAAACCCTGAAGTAACTGAAATGGTAATTGTAAAAGCATTACATTACATTACATTAGGGATTTCTATTCCGCCATTACCTTGCAGTTCAAGACGGATTACAAAAGAATTATCCAAGATGTATTACAATAAGAACTTACAAAAAAAAAAAATAATAATAATAATAAAATTGGTCATTTTCAAAAGGAGTAAGAAATGGGTAAGGTTATTTGTTTGGGGTAGTTGGCTTTAGTGAGAGGTGGAGTTTGAGACTTGCGGTATTATTTCTTTTTTCAGAATTTTCTTGAAGAGTATGGTCTTTATTTCTTTTCTAAAAGTCTTGTAGTCGAGGGATGCCATCAGTAGATTGGCGATTTGATTGTCTAGTTTGGCTGCTTGAGTGGTCAGGAGGCCATCATATTGTTTTTTCCGTTTGACCTCCTTAATTGGGGGATATGAGAATGGGGTGTGAGTTTTCCTATGTCTGGTTGCGGTGTTGTGGATGAGGCGGTTATTCAGGTAGTTTGGACTGTCTCCGTATAAAGTCTTAAATAGTAGGCAGTAGAATTTAAATTGTATTCTTGCTGGGATCGGAAGCCAGTGCGATTGGAGATATGCTTCTGTAATGTGATCATGTTTCTTTAATGAGTAGATGAGTCTTAGAGCTGTGTTTTGGATAGTTTGTAGTTGTTTTGTTATAGTTGTAGGGCATGGGAGGTAGAGGATATTACAGTAGTCAAGTAGGCCTAGTATTAAGGACTGAACTATTCCTAAACTGTCTAATGCAATTCCCAGGACAAAACAAAGAACCAACAATGACCTGCTTGTACTTGTAACTATATAGTTGAAACTATGACCTAATGTATTAATAGTTATACTGATCTACCTGTACTAGCAACCGTATTGAATCTGTCCATTGTAACTTCCTGGGTAACTGGTCCAACCTCTTGTAATGCAATCTGATCTTGAACTGAATTGGTAAAGGCAGAATAAAAAAAACCTTATTTTCATAACATAACATATAGGTGTCATTGGAAGCCATAAGGGCTACTGGGGTGGTAGACAGGTGGGTATAGTAGGTTTTGGAGGGCTCAAAGTGAACGTTTTACAGTGTTGCCGGTTTCAAACTTGGTAGTTTCTCTGCCTCCAACATTGGACGTCTTGTGGGAAATGTCCAAAGTCATACTTAGATGTCCTATCGAAATGCCCCCTATCTCTGCTTCAGGGAAGCAAGTGAAAGCTTGGCTCTATTCCTAAGCCTTAATGGCAGAAACAGCTAACTAGCTAGTCACACACTAGGAGTAACACCAGCTGATCGTACTGTAGCAGGGATTGTTTATCCACTCCTACTCTAGCTGAGATCATTTCCTTGCAACTTTCCTAACTTCATGTGAAGTTTTGGCTTGTTAGTTCCTTTATTTCTATCTAACCCCTAGTGATTTCAAGGTAATAACAGGCACAACCACATTATAGCTTCTAAAAATGAGCAATAATTTCCTGTATATGATTAAGGAGCTCCCATGCCCAAGCATTAACCTGCATTTCCTTTTTAGGATACTAGGGGGGGGGGGAAAGGTCTCCTAATTTACAAAGGATACAAACAAAAGCAAGTACTCTTTATTCTAGAGCTGTCAGATATTTTGAAAAACACATCCTGCCTTTTTTGGTAAAAGCTTTTTTAATATACGAAGCAATAAAACCAAGACCAGAGGATCACTGCTATGATTTCCAAGAACCTGTACCCCCACAGTGCTTTGCAAATGAAGTAATTGTTTACAGTTGGCAGAACTATACATATTTTGGATTGTCAGTTACAGAATAGGAGCAACTATTAATTTTGCTGTGGTAGCTAAGAGGGTTTTTCTCATTTTTGTGTCCATGGTAACATCTGGCCAGTAGAAAGTGTTGAAATACTGGATATGGATAAATGTAGCAATGCACTGATGAAGTATTTCTTAATGTTTGCATATCATTTTTTAAATATTTTGCAAGATTCTTCTATGTTTCAGATGATGATTAATGGAATAACTGCTTCACTCTGTTCTAACAAATGAGTACAATTCTTCTATTTGTTCTGACTCCTCATGTCTATATCAAAGGCAGTCAATGAATAAACTAACATTACAGGGACCACAAGAGTTTTACTTGTGTAGTAGGGCCCCAGTAACCCCATTTTTCATATGGTAGATTTTGGGCCTACAGAACAAATGTATTGGTTTGGATCCTGGGGGATGGAAGAAGTCACTGGCTCCTAGGCCTTAACTGTAAGTAAGACTGTTTTGTGCAAAATCTATCTAGAAGGCCTGACTTCTGTAGCAGCTGTACAGGGGTTCATAGACAAAACCGCCAAAGACAAAGGTGCGCGCCGACAACTGAGCGCAAGACGGAAGCGCACGCCGAAGAAAAAGAGTGTTTTTAGGAGCTCCGATGGGGGGTTTTGTTGGGGAATCCCTCCACTTTACTTAATACAGATCGCGGCGGCATTGTGGGGGGCTTGGAGGGTGTAACCGCCCTCATTATACTGGAAACTTAACTGTTTCCCTGTTTTTTAGGGAAAAAGTGAAGTTTTCAGTAAAATGTGGAGAGATACAACCCCCCAAAACCCCCACAACGCCCCCACAACGTGGCGTGATCTGTATAAAGTAAAGTGGGGGGGTTCCCCACCACACCCCTCGTTGGAGCCCTTTAAAACAGTCATTTTCTTCGGCGTGCGCCTCCGCGTTGCGCTCAGTTGTCTGCGCGTGCCTTTGTCCCGGCGCGCTTTTGACCTGACACCCTGTACACCCTGACTGGTTCCAAATAGTCTCCTTTCTGTTATGACCAACCACGTACATAGCTTGCTTCTGGGTAATACATGGTGATGCATATGGTGATGTGGATTAAAAATGATAAATTTACTGTGTGAGAACTCTGGGGCAGCGAAACATCTTTTTGTTTGGGGAGGCCCAAGCTTCACTCCAGCTCCACTCTAGCCCCAGCATCTCCTGCTCCCTTACCTAGCATCTCATAGTTCCCCCTCCCACTTGGTATCCAGCATTTATCTCCTTTCCTATCTCTCAATACCCTCCCCAATGATCTCCAGCATCTATCTTCTTCCATCCCCTTCCCTACCAGGTGATGATTTTTTTACCTTCCTCCCCCCCCCACCTCGGGGCAGTGACATTGCAATCATGATAACAAAACAGGTATCACAGCCAATCAGTATGGGACCATGAGTATCTGCAGATGCTCAAGGCATGTGGCTTCTGCCCCCTCCCAACTTTCTTTTTCAGAGGTAGTAGAAGCTGGCAGACCTTGAGCATGCACAGATGCTCAAGCCACAAGCCAGCTGGCTTCTATTCCTGTTTTGTTATGTAGATTGCAGCCTCCTCACCCAGGGGAGGGAGATAAGGAAATCAACACCTCACAGAGTTGAAAGGGAAGGAAAATTTTTGCTGGTGCCATGGCACCTGTGGCTCCCCTCATTCTGACACCTATTTGAGAACCCATAAGGGGATAAGGAATAGCCCAATAGTTAGAATAGCACACTGAGAAACAGATGCCCAAATTCAAAGTAGTCCCTTGTGGCCTTGGGCAAGTCACTTAACTCCCCCCCCTATTTCCCTGGTATGGTACTCTAAGTGCTGCTTTAGCAAGAAAAATTCCCTTGTGCTCCTTTTATTAATCTACATCACTGCAGTTCAACATAATAGGAAGGGTAAAAATGAAAAACATCAGGATGAGTTGATGTGTTTTCCAAAGTCAGTTTCCCCTTGCTTTAAATTAGGGTTTTCCAAAGTCAATATCCCCCTTATTACATTTTCAGGACATCCACAATAAATATGCATTAAAAATATACATATAATGGAGGCAGTGTATACAAATCTGTGCTATGCATAGTCATGCATATCCTGAAAACCTGACTGGCAAGGGGGAACTCCAGGACAGACTTGGGAAACCAGGGACGATGAACCCAGTCAGGTTGTCTAGACTACCTATAGTGAATAAGCATGAAATAAATTTGCAATTTCACCTCACTTGAGACTTACCATGGGAACCATCACACTTGCAGCAGCCACCACAACTTGGTACATGTACACATGGGACAGAGAGAGAGAGAAAGAGAGAGAATGAATAAACCAAAGCTCATTTGATGATTTTACAGCCAACAACAAAATTCCAAACCTTAAAAAGCCAATTCTATAACTGTGTACCCCCAGTTTAGGTGCCCGAAAGCAAGCCCAGTGAGACCCTATTCTAGAGCAGAACCTGGGCAACCAAGTATTTTCTGAGTATTTACTAGGGGCTCCTTTTACTAAGGTGCGCTAGCGTTTTTAGCGCACACAGCAGATTAGCACATGCTAACCCCACGCTACACGGCTAGAACTAGTGTTGATGTTAGCGTCTAGCGTGCGCTGTTCCGCGCATTAAAGCCCTAAAGCAGCTTAGTAAAAGGAGCCCTAAGTATTTACTGGAATTATTTACATTTTTATTTATTTATTTTTTTTAAGAAAGTGGATCATCCTTTACATATTACATCTTTATTTGTGTTTCCTCCTGTTAGAGGTTGTATTTACAAAAAGTTCTTACAGCGTCTGTTTGCCTATCAGGCTGCCAGTTGGGATAGGGACTTATGTACTCTGCCCGGTCGCATTCATACATTCATTTTAGAAAACTATTAAAATTGACTTTATTCATGAGGTTCCTAGGAAACTAAAAAGTGTCTATGGTTATTCTGTAGGTCACTGGGGTTGTCCAGTTTCTTGTTTTGTGTGACCTGCAGGCACCGGCGAGGAGACCGCAGGAGGAGAGGGAGAGCAGAAGAGAGCAGCGTGGGGTAGCGGCGAGAGGGAGCTCCGCCCACCCCCGACGCGTCATCACCAGCGCGCCCGGACTCCCCCCTTACAAGGAGGAGACCGCGGCGTTTGAGCAGCAACTTCGGGCCGGTGCAGGAGTCAGCAGGCACCGGCAAGGAGACCGCAGGAGGAGAGGGAGAGCAGAAGAGAGCAGCGTGGGGTAGCGGCTAGAGGGAGCTCTGCCCACCCCCGACGCGTCATCACCAGCGTGCCCGGACTCCCCCCTTACAAGGAGGAGAGCCAACAGCGCACAGCCGTTCGGCACGCGGTGAAGGCGAGCGGAAAAGGCGCTCGCCTTAGTTAGAGCGCCTTTGCAAAGGAGCCTTAGCAAGGAGTCAGGAAGCTAGGCTGACACAGAGAACCCCAAAACGTAAGTTATAGTCTTGTTGATTTTTGTTCTTACCTAGCCACACAACACACACTTAGAACAAGCAGCTGCAGAAAACTCAGTAGCTCGCAGAGACCAGGCAGTCGCAGAAAACTCAGAAGCACCTGCACATCTCGCAAGAAACAGGAAGACAGCTAACAGGAGGTCAGGACACGCACAGCCGGTTGGGCAAAAGCACAGACAGCTTAGAAGGGGAACCAGATATGATCGGCAGCAGAAGACAGAAGATGAGCTTTCCAGTCTTCTGCACCGGCTGCAGTATGTATGACTACCTCCCCTTGGGGGCTAGGGCATATGTTTGCAGTCGATGCATGGAGCTGGAAAGCTTGAAACAGCAAGTCCGGCTGCTGGAAGGAACTGTGATAGAACTAGAAGAACTCCTCGCCATGAAAGAAGAAAACTGCAAGCAGGAGAAGTTGCTAGGGGAGTCCAATACCAGCGAAGTGATCGAGGAATTGGAGAGATTCATTGAGGAAGCCCACCAGCAGCATGTGGAGGTCCCAGAGTTGGAGATCTGTGCCCAAACAACCATGAAAGAGGGTCCAGTCGATGAGGATGGAGGCACCACTACAATGGAAGAGGAGGCCGAAGCAGAGGTAGAGGAAGAAGACAGGGCATACACCATGGATACAGACTTATGACCCCCTAAGAACCCCCGAATAAGAAGATAGGGATCATCGTTGGAGATTCCATCATACGCAATGTGGACAGTCACATCGCAGGAGGGAGAGAAGATAGATTGGTCACCTGCCTGCCTGGTGCAAGAGTGAAGGATTTGGCCAGCAGGATCATCAGGATCATAGACAACGTGCTTATCCACGTGGGAAACAACGATGTGAGCGGACGGAAGTACAACAGGGAAGAACTAAAGGATCAACTCCGCTCACTCGGAAGAAAACTGAAGATCAGGGAGGTGAAAGTGGCCTTCTCTGAGATCCTCCCAGTACCGAGAGCGGATGAAAAGAGACAGGATGAACTGCGAACAATCAACGCCTGGATGAGACGATGGTGCGATGAGGAGGGATTCGACTTCGTGCGCAACTGGACAGCATTCTGGGGATGTGGCAGATACTACAGAAGGGACGGCCTACACCTCACCAAGCAAGGGGCAAGAGTCTTGGCTGAAAACATGAAGAGGGTCATTGAGAGGGCTTTAAACTAAAAGCCAGGGGAGAGCTAACAGTCGACAACCAGTCGATGGCCCGGGCATCAGGCAACCCCAAAGAAGAAACTACAAGCTCAGATAAAGGGGAAGAGCATGCTGAAATCAAAAGTAACAGAGATAGAGCGCAAATGGATACAGAAAGGGTTGTGAATACTAAAAAATCCAAGAAGGTACCACCAAGAGAACTAAATTGTATGTACACAAATGTGCAAAGGGAGCTCAAATGTATGTACACAAATACCAGAAGCCTGGGAAACAAAATGGGGGAACTCGAAGCACTAGCAAGACGAGAAGAACTGGATATCATCGGAATAACAGAAACATGGTGGAACGAGGACAATGAGTGGAACACAGTTCTACAGGGATACAAACTATACAGAAGAGATAGAATAGGGCAAAAAGGGGGAGGTATTGCCCTGTATGTCCAAGAAGGAGTAGAGTCTATCAGAGAAGGGAAGACAGATGGGAAAGGAAAATTGGAATCCCTCTGGATAAAGATTCCTAGAGAAAATGAGGCTGACACAAAAATTGGCCTCTATTATCGACCACCAGGACAGAAGGAAGAAACAGACGTAAAATGATAGAGGAAATCAACCATGAATGTAGAGCAGGTAATGTAACGATCATGGGAGACTTCAACTTTCCCGGGATAAACTGGAACCTGGGAACCTCAAACTGCTGCAGGGAATCCAAGTTCCTGGAAATGATAGGGGACTGCTTCCTAGAACAAATGGTGGGCGAACCGACAAGAGGGACCGCCATCTTGGACTTGGTCCTAAATGGCATAACTGGAAGGACAACAAATGTAGAGGTCACAGTCCCGTTGGACACGAGCGATCACAGCATGATCAATTTTAAAATTGGCATCGGGAAGGAGAAACGTACCAAGACTCAAACCACAACCTTTAACTTCAGAAAAGGCAAATACGACAGCATGAGAGTCATGGTTAAAAAACGGCTCAAGAAAAAGGCAGACAAAATCAGAACAATCGATCAAGCATGGTCCCTACTAAAAAATACCATCACCGAAGTGCAGAATCTCTACATTCCGCAGATATCCAAAGGTAGGAAAAATAAAAACAAAGGAGAACCAGCTTGGCTAACTAAAGAGGTTAAGGATGCAGTAAGGGATAAGAGGAACTCGTTTAAAAAATGGAAACGTGAACACACAACGGAGGCCTGGAACAGTCACAAGGTCAACCAGAAGAAGTGTCACAAGGCAGTAAGAGACGCTAAAAAAGCATATGAGGAAAAGATAGCGCAAGAAGCCAAAAACTTCAAGCCCTTTTTTAGATACATAAAAGGGAAAAAAACAGCTAAGGAGGCAGTGGGTCCTCTCGATGACCAAGGAAGAAAAGGGTGCATCAAGGAAGACAAACAGATTGCGGATAGGCTAAACTCATTCTTTGCGTCTGTCTTTACTAAGGAGGACACTGCATCAATGCCAGAAACAGGGAGAGCATTCAAAGGAGAAATTGAGGATAGCCTAACCACAGTGAATGTGGATTTGGACATGATATACTATCAGATCGACAAACTAAGAAGTGACAAATCCCCTGGACCAGATGGAATTCACCTGAGAGTGCTAAAGGAGCTTAAGGTAGAAATCGGAGAACTTTTACAATCCCTAGCTAACTTGTCAATTAGAACCGGGCGAATACCAGATGACTGGAAGATAGCGAATGTCACTCCAATCTTCAAAAAAGGATCGAGAGGAGAACCAGGCAACTATAGACCTGTGAGTCTTACGTCGGTTCCTGGGAAGATGGTTGAAGCACTAATAAAGGATAGCATAGTGCAACACCTGGAAAACCACGACCTGATGAGAGCTAGTCAGCATGGCTTCAGGAAGGGAAAGTCATGTTTGACAAACTTACTTCTATTTTTTGAGGAGGTGAACAAACAAATCGATAACGGTGAACCAGTGGATATAATATACTTGGACTTCCAGAAAGCGTTCGACAAGGTTCCACACGCAAGACTTCTGAAGAAACTACAAAGCCATGGAATAGAAGGAGATATACTAAGATGGATAGGCAAATGGCTGGAAAACAGATTGCAGAGGGTGGGCATAAATGGGAAGTTCTCGGACTGGGAAAAGGTGACGAGCGGTGTACCCCAGGGTTCGGTCCTTGGGCCCATCTTGTTCAGTATCTTCATAAACGACCTGGAAGAAGAAACAAGTAATTTAATCAAGTTTGCAGATGACACAAAACTATGTAGGGTAGTTGGGTCACAAAAGGACAGAGAAGAACTCCAGAGAGATTTGAACCAGCTAGAGAAATGGGCAGAAAAATGGCAGATGAAGTTCAACATAGACAAATGCAAAGTGATGCACCTGGGTAAGAAAAACAAGGAACATGAATATAAAATGTTAGGTGTAACATTGGACAAGAGTGAACAAGAAAGGGACCTGGGGGTACTGATAGACAGGACCCTGAAGCCATCAGCACAATGTGCAGCGGCAGCAAAGAAAGCAAACAGGATGTTGGGCATGATAAAGAAGGGGATCACGAGTAGATCGGAGGACATCATAATGCCGCTTTACAGAGCAATGGTCAGACCACACTTGGAATACTGTGTCCAACACTGGTCTCCCTACCTAAAGAAGGATATAACCCTGCTGGAGAGGGTGTAAAGACGAGCCACGAAGCTAGTTACCGGTATCAAGAACTTGAGCTACAAAGAACGCCTCAGAAAACTGGGATTGTTCACCCTCGAGAAGAGAAGACTGTGAGGGGACATGATAGAGACTTTTAAAATATTAAAAGGATTCAACAAAATAGAGCAAGAAACATCGTTATTCACATTGTCCAATGTGACTTGGACAAGAGGTCATGGATTGAAGCTGAGGGGCACCAGGCCCAGGACAAATATCAGGAAATTCTGCTTCGCACAACGAGTGGTGGACGCTTGGAACGCACTCCCGGAGGAGGTCGTGATGGAGACCACCATTCTGGGATTCAAGTGCAAGTTGGATGCATACCTTCTCGCAAATCACATTGAGGGATACAAGTAAACAAGGTTTCTCAACAGGGAACACCTGGCTTGGCCTCCGCGGGTGCGGGTCGCCGGACTGGATGGACCTAGGGTCTGATCCGGCGAAGCCATTTCTTATGTTCTTATTAACCGCATCGATCCGAGAGGTTTTGCGGTCTAGAAATGAAATGTAATGTAATATTCCATTTGCATAAGGGAAGTCACATCTTTAAATCCCAGGTTTCTTGTTCACGCTAATTAAAAAGCCCCAGAACAACATCTGCTTCCAATTGTGCCAATTCCACTCATATAAACTTGCATTCTCTCATGCATATAAGAACAATAAGTGGTGCAAAGTGCTCAGATAATGGTTACAATGTAGCTCTTTGTGCAATTTCTTATTAAAAAAACAAGACAGCACCATTCTCTATCATCGCACTTGTTGTACATAATGTTATAAGAGAAGGGAATAAAGGGCACTTACCGTATTTTTCGCTCCATAAAACGCACCTGACCATAAGACGCACCCTATATTTAGAGGAGGAAAACAAGAAAAAAACATTCTGAACCAAATTCTCCCTGCCAGGCTCTGCACCCTGTCCCCCTCTGGTGGTCTGGTGGTAGGCTGGGACAGGGCAGGCAGGGACAGAGCACAGGGAAGGCCTAGTGGCCTAATGAAAGGCAGGCCTAGTGGCCTAGTGACAGGTAGGCAGGCCTAGTGGCCTAGTGGCAGGCAAGCAGGCAGGCAGGGCCCCCACCCCCCAGACAGGGCTCCCCACCCCGAGGCAAGCAGGCAGGCAGGGCCCCCCTCCCCAAACTCCCCCATACCTTATTTAAGTTCCTCTGGCGGTCCAGTAGTTCTGCCCTTCCCTCCAGCTGACTCCTGACAGAGCAGCACAAAATATCACTGCCTCATTAGCATACATTAGGATTAGGATGAGAGCCTTGCGACAGCAACCAAGCTGGCAATTATCCAGCACAGGCTGAGTACTTCCTTCTTTAAATGCCTTATACATGCAGAGCGAATTGGACATCAGGATTTTGTAGACTTCTGTAGACTTCAATCATATCTCCCCTCAGCCATCTCTTTTCCAAGCTGAAGAGCCCTAACCATTTAGTCTTTCCTCATACGACACCTACAACTTTGCAGAAGATCTCAGTGCTAGGCTTACATATTCTATAAATGGTACACAACTCGGAGCACCTTTATAGAACAGCGCTTAACATACATTTTTGTTGGTACTAATTTTTTCTTTGATTCCTTCTACTGTCCCCATTCAACATTGAAACAACCTTTAGCTGTATCATCTGTCGGAAGGATATTTTGGAACTTGTTATTGTACCCATTGGACCATATTTTGGATTCTGGTTACATTTGTAAGAACTATTTTTTGGCCATGAGTTATTCAACTCTTTTTTTTATGACTGTTCAAATAAACTTGGCTTATCCAGTACATCAACTCCACGTTCCTGTTGGTTTTGTGGTTTTCCTTGCCGATTTTTCAGTGCCATATATAGAATTTACCCCTTTATGTATACTACTATTGTGGATCTATCAGTTTTTGAAGAACAGGATCATGGTTATAATAAAGCAACATATTTAATTCTATTCAGATCACAGAAAATATTAAGAAACTTGATTCCAGCTCAAAAGAAAAAACAAACAAACCAGAATAAGATCACTGGAAAGAATAATAAAGGCAAAAGAGTTTGCAAGTAGAGTAAACATGGGAAAGATAGATTTCAAAGCTATTTTCTCAAATAAATTGTTTTGTTAGAGTGAGTATGGGGGTAGTTTTCAATCTGGCTAAAAGATTCCACAGTCGGCAACAATGTGTATAGATTTGATTTTTAAAATTTATGCATACCATTTTCCATCAAGTTAATTTATGCATTCTTTCTTTTTGAAAATAGGCACAAGGTCTATGGATACAAAGTACCAATGGACTTTGTATCTCTGTGGGCTGTTTGAAAATTGTCCTTGGTTCAGTGATGGAGATCCCTGAATGGATAACCTTTAAAACAGAACTGCCTTTATGTCTTGTGTGATATTTTAGAAACTCACATATTGTAGTAATTAGTACTATGCATCCTATACTAATAAACATTTAACTACAAAGTCAAGTATTTTGTATATTGTTTACAATTCCCATGAACTTTTATGAACAGTTCTATTTTGAAGCGGGAAATAGGGCCAATAAACTATTAGCTCAGAGACTAAAGAAACCAGTAAAGTAGAAATAACATTGACAATTCAGGGAACTCGAGGGGAAATATTTATCAAGGATGTGGATATCCAGAAAAGGTTTGGAGAATTTTATGAGGAGCTGTATAGACCAGAGCAGGTGTGGAAGAGGTAGAAATAAACACCCATCTTTTACAAAGCTGTGCGAGCGTTTTTAGTGCTTGCCGCGGCGGTAACAGCTCAGATGCTCATAGGAATTCATAGGAATTATTGTGGCAGCCGGCGCTAGAAATGGAGGGGGATAGTAATTTTTAGAAGAGATTATTCTACCAGCACTGAACTTGGATTCTGCTACAAATCTGAATGAGGCAATAATGGACGGAGTGAAAAATCTATCCACTCAGGATTTTGTAGACTTTAATCATATCTCCCCTCAGCCTTCTCTTTTCCAAGCTGAAGAGCCCTAACCTTTTGGTCTTTTTAGTCTTTCCGTCACCTTTTCTACCTGTTTTGCCATCCTGAGATCATCAGACACAATCATCCCCAAGTCCCACTTTTCTTCTGCACACAGAAGTTCTTCACCTCCTATACTATACCATTCTCCTGGATTTTTGCAGCCCAAATGCATGACCCTGCAATTTTTAGCATTAAATCTTAGTTGCCAATTGCCTGACCATTCTTCAAGCTTTGCCAGATTCTGCCTCATGATATCCATACCCTGCGGGGTGTCTACCCTATTATAGAGCATGGTATCATCTGCAAAAAGACAAACTTTGCCAGACAGTCCTTCCACAATATCACTCACAAAGATGTTAAATAGAACCGGCCCAAGGACAGATCCTTGTGACACTTTACTAACAACATCATTTTCTTCCAAGCAAACTCCATGTACTACTACCCTTTGTTTCCTTCCACTTAACCAGCTTTTAATCCAGTTTGTCACTTTAGGGTTTATTTATCAATCGCCTATGTGGCACCATGTCAAAAGCTTTGCTAAAGTCCGAGTACACTACATCTAGTACCCCTCCCATATCCCTGCTGTTTGGTCACTCAGAAAAGAGTTGGCAAAAAGCTAAGGATTTTTTCTTTGTATGGGTTATATCTACTATAAACTAGTTAAAAGTGAATTTGGAGAGAGACCACAGAGGTTTTTACAAATGGAATTATGAACCCCTGATGGCTAGTATTAATAGACTTTATATCTTCACTTAATTACTACCAATATCAAACTTCTTCCTCAGGCATGGGGATATTAACTACACACAAAAAGCTAAGTCAAGATCTATATAAACTATTTTTATTAGAAAAGTATTTATTGAAAAAACAAAAAAACAACAACGTTAAAACGCTACAAATGCTAGGCTGGGAGTAATGAGGATCTCTGCCACCATGAGATATGTAACTCAGATGGATGTGTGAAAATCCCTAACATGCCTGTGCATTGATGGGTATATACTGACTCATATCACCATCTGAGGAAGAAGTTTGATATTGGTAGTATTAATAGAGACAAGGAGAGACGGTGAATGCTGATACTATCCTCAACAGATAACATGGAGGTGCTAAAGGCAATAGTTTTGCCCACAATGTTATAATTCTTTCAAGCTCTTCCCACTGACATCTCTGACACAACACCCTCTGGGGAAATGTGCATGCCTCTCTTCACCGATCTCCCAGGTGCTGGACTGGACAACTTTTCTGACTGAGAAGGAGCTTAATTTTAAGAGACAAGCTGCTTAGAGGTTTTTGGATGCAGACTAGTGGGCTCCTACTTCTTTATAGGCCTCTCTTCACTTCTTTATAGGCCTTTCTTCCCACTCTTTATGACCCAATAAACTGACTGGCTCTAGAAGGATCCAAAAAAAGTTCTTTATTGCAAATCACCAAACACATTTCTATGTCTTCCTTTCAAACATAGTTTTTTATTAAATATGGTTTCAGCAGCATATTCCTGTTTATCAAATTAAACATAGGAACCTCTTCCATCCCTCTCCAATGGAACTCTTTCTTCCATAGAAATATGATTCATCTGAAGAATGCCTCTGAGGAAGAGCAAGAGGTGAGAAATTAGGAATCACTGAGAAATGAACATGTAAGAATGTTTTAAGTGGACGGAATTGAAGGACCCAGCCTGAAAGAGACGAGGTAGTAAAAAGGATAAAAGGGTTGTGCTGAGAAAGAAATTGGCTTTTGGTTACTCTGATCTCCCACTAGAGCCTGTGTACTTGAAAAATTTAGGCGTTGATTATAGATGGTACGCGGATGATATTCTGTTCTTTTTTCCTATGAAGAGGCAACATCAAGAAGTTGAGATGGATTTGAATAGCTATATGAGTGAAGTGAATGTTTGGATGTCTGATCATGGGTTGCAACTGAATATTAGTAAGACTGAGATAATGATTGTGAGTGGTGAAGCTCATGAGAGACTTCCTGAGAGGTTTAATGTTTTGGGAACACAATTAATGGTGAAGAAAGAGATGACATTCTTGAGTATTTGCTTGGACTCTGCTCTTTGAATATGGAAGCAAATCCTTAAGGTTGTTCAGGAATGTTATACACAACTGAATATTCTATACAGATTAAAACCGATGCTCTCACCATGTGATTTTTGATCTGTGGTTGAAGCATTAATATTGACTAGATTGGATTATTGTAACATGTTTTACCTAGATTTGAACAAGACAAAATGCAAGGCACTGCAGCAATTGATGAACTCTGCTGTAAGATTGATTGCTGGTATAACAAAGACAGCACATACCACTCCAATTTTGAAACAATTACATTGGCTCCCATTGCAACAGCAAATATATTACAAAGTGCTTTTGACAGTGCACCAAGTTCTATATTGGTCTGTCCCATTGTGTTTTCAAAATCTCTGGAAAATCTATCAACCCATCAGCAGGTCAAGGTCCAAGGGAGGGATGAAATTGATTACTAATAAGGAAGAGCGAGTTCACTATGTAAGGTCAAAAAAGTCCATGTTTTTCATAGCAGGAATCAAACTATGGAATTCTCTTCCAGGGACTTTGAGACTATACATGGGTTGCTTGCTCTTTAAGAGATTGTTGAAAACTCAATTATTTGTGGATGCTTTCATGTAATATATGATGGGAGGATATTGAGACTGACCGGGCAACTTTGTAGTAACAAGTTTTTGAGAATGTTAAGAATGGGAGGACTTCAATTCATGGTCTGGTGGAACACTGTATGCATCACTACCAAGTTTGAAGAGGCAATCGCAGGAAAACATTTCTTAAAATCTTGACTCTGTCCAAAATTACTGCGTTTTGGACCATTGACATACAGTAATTTAAAACATATTGTTTAATACATATAATGACTACTTTTTGTCAGATTGATATGATGCTCGTTGAGTGTACTCCTCCATATTAACAATATTTCTCCTATGGATAATGTGTGTACTGACTCCATTATGTATTACTTCATGTATGTTATTACATAATTATATGTATATACTATCATGATTTGTACAGTTAAATGGTAAGTTTGTTAATATTAATAGAATCTATTATTAAAAAAAAGAATGGGAGGACTTGGACCTTGATATAGATTTTGTAACTTAAAAATTGCAAAGAACTAGTGTTAAAACATTCAAGCTATATGTTGTTTGTCTTAATACTATGTATGTTATTAGGTAAACTGCTTAAATTTAAGTGGTCTATACATTTTAAAAAATAAATAAATAGGACTATGCAAGACACTCTAACTTCCTGAGTTCTCCTCCACTCTTCTTCTGCTCTTTAAAGGGCCCAACGGAAATCTATGTCTCTTTTCCAGCCCTGGATCTTCCTGTGCTATACATTATTGTGCATGATCATCCATCCCTTGACCCTGCCCCATCCACAGCCACACCTTGGTGCTATCTCAGGAATGCCTTTTGTGAGAACATCTATTCACAGACATCATTGACACAGGGACCTCCATAATTACCCACTTCTAAAATGGAGGATTGGCAATAGGTTCATCCATCTAGCCATGGGGTAGTCCACATTGCAAACAGAGATTTCTAAAATAACCACCATAGAGTTCATAAAAGACTAAACATTGTGGTTTAAAAGGTAAGCCATGACTTTCCTCTGGATAAATAGGTGCCTCCTGCCAAGTATGGCTGTATTTATTCCAAGGATGTTCAAATACATAAAAAAACAACACAAACACAAAAATGTTCAAAAATATACAGAGGCTCTGATGCAAATTTAACTCACACATCCAACCAACCAACATTTTCTTACCAGAAATATTGACTCATAAAACTGAGTAACTTCCTTTGAAATGTTTTCTCATCATGAATTACACTTCTGGTTCTAAAACGATCTTTCATTATTAATTAACATATTAAATATTAACACACACACCCCTTTTTTAAAATCAAGCTATGCTAGAGGATTTTAGTGCGGGCCAATAAGGTAAGAGCGCCAGTGCTCATTGGAATTCTGAGTGTTGCAGCATTTACTGCGCCGGCTTGCGCTAAAAAACTCTAGTACAGCTTGATAAAAGGGGTTCTAAGTCAAGGCTTAATAGTATAACATTTTTGTTGGATAAATTATGGTCTAAATGCAGTTGTACTAACCATTGTAAGTCCTTAAAAACCTTACCGTCCCTTTAACCATTTATTCTGTGACCACAGTTATTGTGCAATTTGTACAATAGTGCAAAATATTAATCCTTATGAAACAATGTGACTTCTTTGTTTCCTCATATATTAATAAAATAAGAAAATAAACATTACCATATTGGGACAGATCAAAGGTTCACCAAGCCCAGTATCCTCTTTCCAACAGTGGCAAATCTAGGTCACAAGTACCTGGCAAGATTCCAAAAGAGACCTTGTGGCCTGGATTGGTTGGGCAGTCAACGCATCTTATAATATAAATAACAGACTGTAAGATTCCTCATTCATGTAGGACCAAAGAATTAATGCAACAAATAATACATATCAAAATTTAAAACAGAGTTTGTTAGTCTTTATAGAATATGTATCTTATTACTTATATCCAACTTGAATTATTATTGTCCCAATGCCATCAAAGGCACCACTTGGTGTTCTGGTGTCACAGCACATGTAATAAGGTCTCAAAATCTCTGTAAATCAGAAAAATAATATAATATTAGAATTAAACTTATCACAACATGTTTCTCATGATGATTCAAATCTCATTGTGACACTTCTAACTCCAATCAATCTAATGGAAAGAAAGAGGGATAATGCAGCTGTAGCAGTAGCCCCTATGAGGCAAAGCAGGTGGTGGTGGCAGTTGGAGGAGGCAAAAGCTTGGTCAGGCCCGATAGAGGAGGGAGGAGGCTTCATTAGCCCACAAGGTGCCAGGGAGCTGGGGACAGCGGTAGCATCATAGCTAATGTAGGAAGAGGAGACAACTAGGAGACAGAGTAGACAGTTGATTTGATGGAAGCCTAAGAGGAAAGGGGTAGCCCTGGATTATAGTCTTTTGTGGGATGACTGGAGAAGGGTGACAAAAGCAATAGCCTAATCAGGTCTGGGGGAAGGAAGAGAAGTTGGCCCAATCAGAGCAAAGAAAGAAGCAGCTATGGTTTATTCAGTGCCAGGAAAGAGAAGAAAGTTTGAGAGACAGTAAAAGACAGAGAGAAGACTGTAAAAGTGATGAAGAGAAGAAACAAAAAGGAGAGGATAAAGGTGATGAGCGGAGAGGAGAACAAAAAGTTGGCCCAATCAGAGCAAAAAGTTGGCCCAATCAGAGCAAAGAAAGAAGCAGCTATGGTCCATTCAGTGCCAGGAAAGAGAAGAAAGTTTGAGAGACAGTAAAAGACAGAGAGAAGACAATAAAAGTGATGAAGAGAAGAAATAAAAAAGAGAGGATAAAGGTGATGAGCGGAGAGGAGAACACAAAGGCTAAACGGTGCCATAAGTTCGGCAGTGGTAGGCACCCTGCCGCTGCCTAACTTAATTATTTTAATTGGCTTTAATCAGCATGGTAATTGAACACATCATTTAAAGCTGATTAAAAACTCGTTTAAAAAGTGGGTGTCAGAAGGCATCTATGGTGTAGGTGCTAGAATTGCATCTGCAGCAGGATGCTTCACGGCACCTTATGCCTTAGTGGTCATGGTTAGGAGTGGAGCAGAACTCAGGCGCCATTAGGCGCGATTCACTAAAGAACTTAGATGTTTGCAATGTATGCCAGTAAAACCCTGGCCTATATTGCAGACGCCTAAGTTTTCTGGTAGGTGTCGTAAGCCGCAATTCTTTAAATGACACCTAAGCGTGATTGACACATGGTCGGTGCCATTGTGTAGGCATCTGCAGATTTAGGTGCTGTTTACAGAATCTGGCCCTGAGTGCGCAGAACCTGAGCTCTTTTATTAATACTTGGGGAGCATGGGCCATTTTTATCAAGCAACTGCTGGTGCTCAGAACCCTGAGTATCCCTTCAAAAAGACAAATGGATGCTTGCCACCAATTATTGGAGTTAATTGGCACTAATTTAGATTTACACGCGCATCTGCCTATAACGCTGTGGACACAAAATGTTTCACATGCAACCCAAATGGAGCATGGCCCTGGGAGAGGCATGGGTGGGTCAGTGACAGTCCCAACATTTAGGCGCTTTGTTATAGAATGTTGGGGTTACACACTCAACTTGCACACTAGGGGGTCCTTTTATCAAGGCACGGTAGGCGGTTAACACGCGGAATACCGCACGTCAACCGCCTGCCGCGCTAGTCGCTAACGCCTCCTTTTGACGAGGCGTTAGTTTTTTGGCTTGCCGCGGGGGTTAGCGCATGATGAAATGTGTGACGCGCTAACCCCCGTAGCGCGCCTTGATAAAAGGAGCCCTAGGTTTCAGCAGGCATAAGTCCTCATGCCCAAAGATGGATGAGGAAATCCTCTCTAAGTGCTATTCTACAAAGGGTGCTCAGCTGTTACAAATTTTATTACAATTTTTCCCAGTGCCCAAATTTGGGAGCCATTTATACAATCTACTCCCATATTGTTTTTGTAAAGTAGTTGATCCCACTGTACACCCTTTGGGTCATGCCCTTCAACTACAGAACGCCAGATAACAATCTTACTCCTATTTCTATGGTCAAATTTGTTTATTAATTTTCCAACAGAAATCAGCAAAGAAATAGCCAACATAACAGTACAAGTATACACGCCCCTTCCCCCCATCACCCTCCCTCCCACCCCCATCCCATCCCAAAAACACAGGTACAAAGTAAACAACCGTCTTCCAGAGAAGGAAATATCATGGGTTTAGCAAATTACTCCGAGCTCTATGCGTGAGAGTAAGCCAAAATGGCTCCCAAATGGAACAGTAAGTGCGTCCCCTAGGTGAATCCAACGAGTATATAAACAAGCGTTCCATGGATGCCTGCCGAAGCATGAGAGTACGCCAACGAGACAAAGTTGGCGATTCAGGAACAATCCAACAGTGTAGAATTGATTTTTTCCCCAGCAAGAAGGCCCTCTCCAGAAATGCCCAAAACCCTTTAGGTGATGGTGTAGGAAGATGATCCAATGTGAAAAGCAGCTCGGGGCCTTGAGAATAACTATGATGCCACATAGCTGTAATATGACTGTGTAATTGGGTCCAAAAATCTTGAATTTGAGGACAGGTCCAGTATTGATGACCCAAAGAAGCCTGAGGCTGGTGGCACTTAAGACATGTATCAGTAGCGCTCAGTTTGACTCTATGAAGGTATACCGGAGACCGGTGAAGTCGAAGGAGAAATTTGTAGTTCAGTTCGATCAAAGTAACATGAGTTGTAATATGATGCATTCGCTTAAGACCAGTCTGAATTTGCAATCCAGTAACCACACAAAGTAGATCTCTAGACCAAAGAGCTGCGTAATGATCATAAGAAATTGATCCCAGGCTCTCCCGAAGGTATTTAATATGGAACTTCAGGGGAATGTGGTCTTGAGCTGACAAACACAATGCTTCCGAAAGAGCTTCTCTACTCCGGCTAGTCATTCCTGTCTTATGAAGAGACCGCACATAGGAAACCATCTGAGAATATGCTAGCCAATCTCCAGGCGTCCATTGATAATCTGATTGCATCACTGTAAAAGATGGCACAACACCTTGCGAATCAACTACTTGGAAAATGTATTGGATATTGGTAGATCTCCATACGGAAAGTGGGTAAGTAGAAGTTCCCGGAGGGAAGTCCTTATTGTCCAAAAAAGGCAAATAAAATGTATCAGTAGGTGGTATATTCAAAGACTTACATAACCTCCGCCATACTTGTCGGAGAGGAGTAATAAACACCCCCCCACTACCCCCACTCGGAAGGTGATGAGTATGGAGCAAATAACTAAAGTGGTGGGAGCCACAAAGCGTGAGCTCCGAAGCAGTCGCCGAAAAATAGCGAGTGCCCCAGAACCAATCGTTTAAGTGACGCATCTGACACACTTGTGAAATCAATCATATATTCTGCAATCCCAAACCCCCCTGGGACCTGGGAAGCATCAAGACAGGCAATGCCAATCTCGCACGCTTCCCATTCCATAAAAATGATGTTAAGCTCTTACCCACCAGTTTATCATGTTTAACGGACAGTAAAATCGGAAGCATTTGAAGCACATAAAGCCATTTAGGCACCAAAACCATATTGTATAGAGCAATCTTGCCCAACAATGTCAAAGGAAATTCCCTCCAAAGTTGCAATTTTTGTTGGGTAAGAGTCAGGAGTGGTAAGACATTCAGAGAGTACAATCTAGTAAGGTCCATTGGTATCTTAATCCCCAGATAAGTCAAGTAATCTGTAGCCCACCGGAGGGGAAAATCCCCCCTCCAAGTACCAGGAACCTCCCCAGACAAGGGCAACGCCATCGATTTTTGATAGTTTAAAACCAGCCCCGAATATAAACTAAACTCATCTAGGATGGACAATGCCCTGGTCAAGGAAGGCTGGGGGGAAGACAATGTCAGCAAGATATCATCTGCAAAGGCTAGGACTCGAAGTTGAGAGTCCCCCTCCGGGAGACCACTCAATTCATCATCTTTTAGCAAAGTACGCAAAAATGGATCTAAATAGAGCAAAAACAGGAGAGGAGATAGAGGACTCCCCTGACGCGTACCTCGTAGAATAGGAAAAGATTCCGTCCCAGTGCCGTTGACCAATACACTAGCCGTCGGAGCCGAGTATAACAAGCGAATCATGTTATGGAACCAACCCGTTATTCCCTTATGTGTAAGAACCGCGAAAAGGAAATTCCAATTGACCTGGTCAAAAGCCTTAGCAGCGTCTAGACTAACCAGTATACCAGCAGCATGGGTAGCCTGGGTTCTATGTATAGCGGTCAACAGTCGCCGGACATTTATAACCGAGTGTCGGTTTTTCACAAAACCCACCTGTTCCGGTATGATCAATTGAGGGAGTAACAGTGCCAATCGGTTAGCTAATACTTTATCTAGTATTTTTATATCAACATTTATAAGGGATATTGGGCGATAAGAGTCTATTTCCGACGCCGGCTTACCAGGTTTCGGAATTAATGTAATATAAGCATGATTAGATCCCACAGGAAATGCTCCCTCTGCCAACGCCTGTGTATAATAAGCCTCCAAAGGGCCACAAATGTGCTTGAACATGATTTTGTAAAATTCCGGGGAAAATCCATCTGGGCCCGGGGCCGTGCGGTTCCTCAACTGTTTAACAGCTGATTGCAATTCTTTCCCCTGAATTGGCCTATTCAATACCGAGCGCATGGGAGATGATAATCGAGGCATACCTGCATCCTCCAGATAGTCCTGTGCCTCGGGCCCCCCCTCCCCCTCTACCGAAGAATAAAATTGTTTATAATGACTAAAAAAATGGTCAGCTATCTCCCGAGTTCTGCTCACCTTCGTGCCGTCAGGCAAGTGCAAACAGGGGATATAGCGGGGAGATCGTTTAGGTTTGATCAGGGTAGCCAATAATCTACCAGGCTTATTCCCATGCTTATAATAATTGAATTTAGCGTAATACATTGATTTTTTAGCACGGTCATGCAACAGCGTGTTAAGAGCATTTTGTGCAGAAACTAACCTCTCGCCTGAACTGACCGTGGGCCGATGCAGATATTGCCTCTTAAGCACCACACATTCTCGCTCCAGCCGTATAATACCCTGTGTTATTCTCTTCCTGTGAGCTACCACGTATGCAATAACATCCCCCCGTAGGACCGACTTGGCCGCCTCCCAAAACAAGAGTGGCGTCTCCCGATGTTGAGCATTAAATCGAAGATAGTCTTCCCATTTTGTAGTAATATATTGGACAAAATCAGGGTTATCTATTAAATAAGCGGGGAAGCGCCAACCCCCCAGCCAAGGAGAGTCCCCCGAGAGGACATCAATCCACACCGGGCAATGATCCGAAATCGAAAGGGGGCCGATTTCCGAGGAATCTATCAAAGAAAAGGAACCCCGAGAAACCAAAATGTAATCTAGTCTAGAGTATGTGTGATGGGCTCGAGATTGATGGGTGTAATCCCGCTCATGAGGATGGAGTAATCTCCATGGGTCGAGTAGTTCAAGCGCTTCACATAAATAAGGAAGGCCTCTACCCATGGGGGTTTTCTGTGTAGATCCCGGGCCTGATCTGTCCTGAGCATTATCCAAAACTTGGTTAAAGTCCCCCAGGACCAGCAAAGGATGAGCTTTGTCCCCACCACCTATTCGGACCAAAGTCCTAAAAAATTTGTGGTCATAGTGGTTCGGACCATACACCATTAAAACATTAAACACTTGATCTGACATAGTCACTTTACAATAAAGAATCCGTCCCAAAGAGTCTGCGAAAAGCTGTTCTATCTTTCCAGGAAATCCTTTCCGAACCAAGAGTACCACCCCTGCATGTTTGGTGGAAGAGGATGAATGAAAAATTTGGCCCACCCATCCCTTCAGAAGCTTAGCATGTTCTATCTTGGACAACCTCGTCTCCTGTAGGCAAGCAAGATCTGCCCTGTGGTACCTTAATCTACTCAAAATCTTGGCACGTTTCACTGGTGACGTAATGCCTCCCACGTTCCAAGATATCAACCGGAATGTCTTACCACACACCAGGGCCACAGAAGCAGACCTGCCACAAATGCAATCCCCGTGGACCCCCGGGTGCCCAGCCTTCACCCAGAGGACAACCGGAAGCAATTAACCATAGAAACCCACATGTAAGGATAAACACTCTGAATAAACCCCCTCTGGAAGCGGAACCATAAACAACTGTATCCCAATACCCCAATATCTTACCCACCCCCCTTCCCCTTCCACACCTCCCCCCAATCCCAAACACCCCCATAACCCCCTTTACCTTCCCCTGAAAACCAAAAGCCATCCAGTACCCAAACGGACACTGAAAGGTAGAGCACGTCTCTGGTGCCATCGGAGCCTGTCCCCCTTACAAACATAAACATTTTACATTGCAGGATCAATGATGTACATTCAAAACATACCAGAAACCATTAAGCATGTGAAATATGCAAGAATACTAATCAGGTTAGGGGGGGTGTATTAGCTCCCAGTCTGTTGACAAAATCTCCAGCCAAAATGTCCGAGTCAAACATGTGCCATTTACCATCTAAATATATTTTCAAAATTGCAGGATACAGGAACAAAAAACGACATTTGAGATCCGCCAATTTCTTGCAGATAGGGTAGAAATTTTTCCTCCGGTCTGTCAAGGCCGATGAATAATCCTGGCCAATCTGTATTGGAGTAGATTCATATTGTAGGGTCTCCCGTTTTAATCGAAATTCCCGCAAAATTTCAACTTTGTGTCGGTAATTGTGCAGTTTCCCTATAACCACCCTGGGCCTCTGGTCGGTTCCATTGCGGGGCCCAATTCTATGAACGCGCTCAAATCGTGCCGGGCCTAAAGCTGCGGGCATGGGCATTTCGCTGGCCAGCCAGGACTCTAACACAGAGAGCAGCACAGAGTCTGAGATAGTTTCCGGGAACCCCATAAATCTCAGGTTACCTCTACGGGACCTGTTCTCCAAGTCCTCGAGTTTATCTTGGTGTTGGCGTAATTGCTCTTTCATATAAGCCATTTCCATTTCCACCCCTCGGGCCCCATCCTCCACAGTGGATACACGCTCTTCCAGGGCTGTAAAGTGTGTCGAGTGATCTTCCAGGAGGGACTCCAGCTTGGTGAGTTGAGCTGATAATTGTTCCATGCTAGGAGTGAGGGCTTGAGCAATAAGCTGTTTAAGATCTGCTAGCGTCTCCGTAGAGAATTGCTTAAGCGCGCCGCCCGAAGGTTCCGCCATTTTCTCCTCGGTCGGCCTGCTCTTTTCCTTGTCTTTGTCTTTTTTTGCCGATTTTGACGACATAACTTGCGGGGACTTCGCCAAAAATCTGTCCATAGAAATGCCCCCCAAAGCCTGCTGAATATCGGCGAAATAAATCGCTAAATCTCCTGCTTTGAAAGCTTCAGAGGGGCCAGGCTCCGGAGCAGGCAATGCGAGCTGCTTGCTGACTCACAGCATCACGTGACTCCTCTTACTCCTATTTCTTACCAAGCTACTGGAATCAACTGCCCCTGCAGATTAGATCCCTCAAAGGACTCCTGAACTTTAGAAAAGCAATAAAAACTTACCTTTTGTCCTAATCCCTTGCCTATTGTAATTAAGTCTCTGTATACTGTATGTTGAGTTAGGATGAACAAAATGCAAACTGTAAACCGTTTGACTGTATATTATGGGGCTCATAATCGAAACAGAAAAACTTCTAAAATCCAGCCTAAATCGGCACTTAGACGATCAGCAACAAAAATCGTCCAAGTGCCAATAATCGAAACGGGTTTTAGACGTATTTAAAAACAAACTAGGCCTTCATAGTGCTGCTGAACGACCAGAGCTAAAAGGGGGGTGTTAGGAGGAGGAGTATGGAGGGCGGGATTTGGGTGGGACAAGGGCTGTCCTAAACTTTGTCATACTGCATGTATAACCGAAAGTTTTACAACACTGCCAAGATGGAACTTGGATGTTGTGACTTAGGCCATCTAAAACCGGGTCTAAGTCTACAAAAGGTATCCAAAGTGACCAGATAAGCATTGCAGACACAAAATACAGACCCCTACACACTGTCCTAGTCATTACTCCCCCCCTAAAAAAATCATAATAACAACTTTACATATCTGCCTCCAGAACATCAGCACGTGGCAGCCTGGCATAGGAAAGCCTAGTAGAGTTGCACAGAGGTCATTTAAGTGGGCTTAGGGGTGGGTTAGTGAACCATGGAGAGGAGGACCCAGGTCCATAAGCCACTGCATTCATGGTGAAACATGTGCACCCCCCAAAACCTTTTGTACTTCTGCATCCATAAGGGCTATTGGGGTGGTAGATAGGTGGGTCTAGCAGATTCTGGGGGTGTTTTGAGGGGCTCACCATGACCTATAAGGGAGCTTTAGTGAGATATTTATGTGGGACCCTTTTTGTGAAGTTCACAGCAGAGCCCGGTAAAGTACCCCACTACTCTGGGGCCATGTCTGGGTGTCCAGTCCATCACTTTTCTGGCCCCTCCTGCACCTAAAAACTCTTTTTCTAGGCATTTGTGACTTGGGCGAATTTTTGGATGAAAATGAGGTAGAGATGGACGACTTAGCAGTCTGGGCAATCAGATGGCTGGACGTACAGTTGGACCATTTTCAGGAAAAAAATATGCTGGACATATTTTTCGAAAATGGACCTTTTCCCGTGCCTGACTTTGGGTGACTTGCAACTTAGGCCAAAACAGATGTTGACGTTTCTTTTAATTATGTCCCCTCCACGTATGTTATCCTGTAAACCTTCTGAGCTTGTTGGGGAAAACGGGATAGAAAATAAAATAATAAAATGGGAAATATCAGTGTTCAAAAACCTGCTGATATCCAGAAATAAAGGTTAATAAATGTACCCCCTTTTATCAAGCCACATTAGAGATTTTTATCGCCGGCTGTTGCAGCAAAAGCTCCGACGCTCATAGAATTCCTATGAGCGTCGGCTTTTATCGCTGCATACAATGATAAAAAACCCTAATGTGCCTTGATAAAAGGGGTCCAAAAAACATAATGATAGAAAATATATAATGATACCGTTATATTATATGTAATAATTTGTCACATTTCTCTCTTTTGGGAACAAACAAACCTTGCCCAAGGTATAGGATGACTGATAGGGTTGAGGCTCAGAGATGGAAAAGAGTGGAGGGTCCACAGCCAAAGAAAGGTTGAAAACATAGTAAAAAATGCTTTGAAAATGATCCTTTATGTTAGACATATCTTTTCTAATGAGTGGGCACAGAGACTTTAAAAATATTCATTTTCCTTGTATATACACAAAACTTTCAGTGCTTTGGTACATTCTTCAGTTCTGAGTGTGTAAAGGAAAAACAGATGCCAAGAAGTGAATCACTACAAATGATTTTCACAAAGGCATGTTGTCCAATATCCAGGAATGGCAGAGCTACTTACAGAAAATCCCATTGATGGCTGATACATGAGATGAATTATTTTGGATTTCCATGAATCACCATAACTTGTTTTTGTCTATTCACTGAACTCTATTCCCATTCAACAGTTTTAAGTGCATAATATGAATGTTCCATGTTTCAAATTGCAATATGAAGAAGTTGTAGCCATTTGTGGACAATTTTCAAAGGGCTGGATTTTGTAAATGGCACCGTTATCGGTGGCCGCCTAAAACACAGCTGCTGATCAATATAAAATCATAGCTGTTCAAGGCTTGTGCAGATGAGATCAGATAGAGTTTACAGGGATGGGGCGGGGACAGGAACCGAGCTTGCAGGAACCGGGACTGAGCTTGCGGGGACAAGGACAGAGTTTGTCCATGTGTCATTCACTAATTCCCAGCCTTAAAGAAAGTATTCAGGCACCTAAGTCAGGGATCTCCAAGTCAAAGACCCTCAATATGCATTCTTTCATATTCCATAGTATACTTACAGTACTTGTAGCTATACTGGGAGATGACATCCTTGATGGTGTGTTTAGATTTGGGGATGAAAAGTATACTTGTAATTTGCATTTTCAAATCTACGCATGCATTATTTTCAGCAAACTTCTACCTCAGGAAAAAGCAGATGAAAGTAACTGTTCATCTTTTGAACTTAGGGTTTCAAAGAGAAAATACATATTGCTTTTATTGTGAGAACATTAATGTTTTTACTGTGAATACATTAATGCATAAAAAAGTACTTGTGGTCTTCATCCTAATGTGGTTAGCTTGAAATTGCTCCCTTCTCCTCCACCTCAGTCCTCCCTAAGCTCACTTCCTCATAGGGTCACCTTAAGAGGGAAGCTCAGCAGGAAGGCCTGGTTCAGTCAAGGGAAATTAAAAAAAACAACAAAAAACCCAGGGAAGGGGAGAAGGCAGGGAGGCCCATAGCAGGAGAAGCAGATCTCCAGAATATGTTTGAAGGGCCAAAGGGGTAGCCATGAGATAGGAAAAGCTCTGCACACCATGATTGTTCTATTGTCTGGTAGGAACCAAACTCTCTCTATTGTTGCTACTGAACTTCAAGCGACTTTAAGTATACAGAACTCTTGATCTAACATTTTGTGAAAGGAACAGGTTTCGGAATTTTTTTTTTTTTTTTTTTAATATCTTCAATCACTCTTCACCTCAATAAATCAACACCACAAAACATACAGAATATGTGAGTGCTTAAGTGAACGGCCAGACCCACAACCAAAACTCTAGTGAAAATTCATGGAGCTAGTTGCTGATGAGACCATCATTGCTGTTCAAAAATAATGCACTTTAACGCTTATAACAGTATTAAGAATGAATTTAAATTATCTGTAGTTTTAGGAGGCGCTGGCTCAACATTACAACTGCTCCAGGTCCATACTTATATTTTAAATCATGCTGTTAAACAATTGCTGTCTCACTTCTCCTCGACCCCCCCCCCAATTCGAGTTTCATGACTTGGAGCTTATTCAGGGGGATACACTAAAATTAAATAGTAATATTGTACCCCAGTGCACGATAGGTCCTTGCTCCCACCTAGCACCCACAAAACACACTTGCTTATAATCCCAAAACTCAACTTTCAATCAATTATAAAAGTTAAATAAATGGCTTACCCGTACGCGGAACTCCTCCACCCGACTGATAGACAGCACTAGCGACACACTTCCCTGAAGGCAGGCCAAACCTTTTTTTTTTTTGTAATTCTTTATTTAAACACTGCAAATACACCTCAAAGAACTTACACAAGATAATGTACAATCCATAAACATTGCACGGAAACAAGAATCATCCGAGTACCATCAGTAACAGTGTTAACCAATTTCTTAAACCCCCTCCTGACTCCTACCCCAGAACCAGAAAAGACCTCCCCCTCCCCTTCCCCCTCCCTGAGAGACAGTTGATAGAACCCCCCACCTATAATACCATTAGCTCTATACCATAACATAATAAAGTAGAACAATACTAAGACCAGAGCCCCAGCATACCAAGAGGACCCCCCATAATCAACATGGGTCATTACCCTCCACCGCAAGGAATCTACCCCAAATATCTTCAAATTGTTGCCAACGATGAGTCAGTAGAGCAGGCTAACATAGGACAAAATGGAAATGTTACTATAGCCCCTAGTGGAGTAGCAACAGCAACAGCTGCAGTGAATTGTGCAGGTATAGTACAAGTAGCAGCAATCTTTCCAGAAATTGCTAGAGCTGCACGGAGCTCTTTGACTCGTGTATCTCAAAGAGTACAGGTGCCCATATCTTAGACAGCCCTTTCTAATCCAGTTTTACCAAAGACGACTCAGGTTATTTTTGGGTGAATTTTGAAAGGATTGCCCTAATGGTGGGTGGTAGGAGACAACATGAACTAATCACTTAGGAAATCAAAAAGGTGCATGAAAACAATCTCAACTAGAGTAGGAGTGGATAATCAAGACAGAAAAATGTCCAGAAAGTGGTAGAAAGTGGCAGATGGAAGGTTTTTTTTTTTTACCAAAACATCCAAATTGCTATTTTCAAAACCCATTTTGTAGACCGTTTTCTATGCTGTTCATCTGCAGTACATCTAAATCTCAAGGGGGGTTGTTGGAGGTGATTTGGGAGAGACTAGTTTGGGTTTATGATTAGAATGTTTTTTCTGTAATAATGGAACATTGTAGAAAATGTGCAGGACAAAATTTGGATGTTTAATGCTAGACCTGTTTCAGTAATGAATGAATGCCAAAGAAGTGCCTAAACTGACCAGATGACCACAGGAGGAATGAAGGCATGACTCCCACATTCCCCCAGTGGCCCCCTTCCACAGCCAAAGATATGAATAAAACAGTACATATCTGCCTGTATGACAGGTTCAGATGTTATGGCCAGTCCAGTAAGGTTTCTGGAATAGCCTAGTGGTTGGTGCAGCGGACTAAAGAGAAGGGCAGCCAGGCTTATATCCTACTCTGGACCATATAAGTCCTCTAAAACCTATATACATATAAGTGTATATAGGTTATATAAGCTTATATCGTACTCTGGACCATATAAGTCCATCCAAAACCTATATACATATCAGTGACACTTGCAGGCATAAGGTCTATTGTTGTGGTATACAGTACAGTAGGTTTTGGGTGGGTTTTGGAGGGCTCATCTGACTAATTCCCTGAGAACATATAAAATACAGAAACATAGAAACATAGAGTATGATGGCAGAATAGGGCCGTCGGCCCAACAAGTCTGCCCACTCGAAGAACCCTCCCTCAACAAGAACCCTCCCTCTAAGAATTTCCCGGAGCGAACCCACTCCAAGAACCCTTCCTCAACAAGAACCCCTCTTTTTAAGCATTTCCCTGGAGTGAACCTACATGTTTATCCCATCGTCCCATGAAGTTGACCATTCCATCGATCAACCACTCTTTCAGTGAAGAAGTATTTCCTGATGTCACCATGAAATCTCCCACTCTTGAGTTTGAGCGGATGCCCTCTGGTTGCCGTGGGACCCGTAAGGAAGAAGATATCTTCCTCCACCTCAATACGGCCCATATGATATTTGAATGTCTCTATCATGTCACCCCTTTCTCTGCGTTCTTCGAGAGAATATAACCGCAGCCTGCTTAGACGTTCTTCATATGGGAAATCCTTAAGTCCTGAGACCATCTTAGTGGCTATACGCTGAGCCGACTCCATTCTCTTCACATCCTTTTGATAATGTGGCCTCCAAAACTGAACACAGTACTCCAGATGAGATCTCACCATCGATCTGTACAACGGCATTATGACTTCAGGCTTACGGCTGATAAAATTTCTCCGGATGCAACCTAGCATTTGTCTAGCCTTGACAGAAGCTTTCTCCACCTGATTGGCAGTTTTCATATCTTCACTAATGATTACACCCAGGTCTCGTTCTGCGATGGTTCTTGTTAAGTTTTCACCATTCAGCAGATAATGAGGAGCCCTATGGTACCCCTCTTGCAAATCCATCCAATTGGAACAGTCAGAACTGACATGCTTTTTGG
This sequence comes from Geotrypetes seraphini, assembly GCF_902459505.1. Lineage (NCBI taxonomy): Eukaryota > Metazoa > Chordata > Amphibia > Gymnophiona > Dermophiidae > Geotrypetes > Geotrypetes seraphini. Next base: position 162,809,276 of record NC_047088.1, on the reverse strand, counting down.
CTATGATTGGATAGATAAGAAACAAATCATTCAAAAACAAGTCCCGTTATCCCCAACAATTAAAGTATTTTAAGTAAAAGCGCTAGCAACACTGAACCAAAAGCTGTGCTCACACTGAAAGTATCAATAACTACGCCACACCTCTATTATCTCTGTCTAGCAAGAGTATCAGTCAAAGATGAAAGTAACACCTCAGGGCTGTAGCCTGCACAAAATCTATGTCGCATTAGGTCCAACAAATTGTGCTTATCCAAAAAAATCAGTTACAAAATACAACTTTTCTAATCAATTTGCCAGTAATATGTACCGTGGAAATTGGTATATATTTTGAATACTGTGTTGCATCATCAGAAGGCTCTTTAAAGAGTAGCAGACCTTTAAGCAATGATACATTTAACAATTGTCTGTAAAAATGAACAAATGAGTATCTACGAGCATCATGTAACTAACTCAGGGGTGTCAAAATCCCTCCTTGAGAGCCACAATCCAGTCAGGTTTTCAGGATTTCCCCAATGAATGTACATGAGATCTATTAGCATACAATGAAAGCAGTGCATGCAAATAGATCTCAAGCATATTAATTGAGGAAATCCTGAACACACGACTAGATTGTGGCCCTCGAGGAGTGACTTTGACACCCCTCAGCTAACTGGAGAGCAGCCAGATATCAAGCAACAGAATGAATTTCCCGAATAATGGAAATAAGCATTGCTTCAAAATCTGACCACTTTGTGTCAGTGAAGGCAGGTCTTGTCACTGCATCACCAACTGCAACCATAATTCATTTGTGATGCAAAATAATTAATGCAGAGTGTCTAGAGCAGTGTTTTGTGGCCATGATGCCATATCTGTCTCCAGATAAAATATTTTGGCCCCCAGAGATGCAGAATAATGATACACCTATGGACATATCAACCAGAAGTGAACAGCATATTCAAGAAATATTTCTTCAAACTTGAGCAGTTAAGATCTGCGCGATTGTTATTTGAACAGTTTTATTCTGCTATATTAACTCAATATATCATACTAACTATAATATATTGATTTTCTCAAGAGAGAATACATTTTAAAATTGGTTGCTTTGTTCATCTTCCTGATGAACGGATCTTTTATTTATATTTTTTTTCGAGGTAAACTAGATCAGAAATTGTCCTGGAAGTTTGATTTAATGCTGCCTTCTTTTAAAGCTGTTCATTTTAAGAGCAGTCTTTTTCTTATGAAGCTGCTGACTAAGATTAGACTTATTGATTCATATGTTCGGTTTTGATATATCCTTAAGTTATTTTCTTTTGGCAGATCCTTGTCCTGAATTAGTTCTTCTAGTTTTTATTCTGCTGTTTTGTAATTTAACTAGGTTGTAAAAACAAGGTTGTAAAAACAAAAGAAAAACTGACTGTGGAAAGCAATGATCTTGATGAGGCGTTTATTATGACAAAATAAAAGTACAAATCCCCAAAATAATGTACACTAAATGAATGCCTGACGTGTGATGTGATGCGGACCCTACAAGGGCCGTGTTTTGGCAAAAAGCCTTCTTCAGGGGTCAAGGTCAGTATTCACTCATTGGTATAAAGATAAATAAAGAAATAAAACCTTGTCCGTGGAGACGGGTAGAATGTGGTATAAAAGTGCAACGGAATAGAACAGAATAGCTTAGATAAAGGCTTTCAAGAGATGTGTTATGACCCATTTATAGTATTGCTGTTTTAAAGAGGAAAGTGCAGCATCCCAAAGCAGACAGAAGAAGTACTTGATTGTACCCAGAGTAAGAAGAGAACTAGATAATACATTGGTTTACTCAAGCCGTTTGTAGTAGTTTGTTAAGTCTGTAAACTACTTTTGGACTTGGTTATATTTTTACAGTTCTTTTGAAATAAAAGACTATTCACTTCTTATTTGTCTCCCAGTGTAATTTCAGTGCATGTGGCATGACATTTGGCAGCTGAAATTTGTTGAAACTAGAGAACAGCTTACATGCTTCAACATGTTCTTGGCACTGAAATTCTGTTTATTTAGGCAAGACTAAAATCAACTGGGCCTGAGACCAAATTGCAGAAAGAGATGATGGAGGAGGTCTTACTAAAAGAATATTGGGACAGTGACATAAATCCCACCTCTGACTTCATGGTGCATACGTGATACCATTGTCAGTGAATATTGCTCTCTTTAAAACCAAAATTGAGCTGTGGTGTGCAGCCCACCACTGTGTGCCTCTGAATGCATGTCTAAAGGGGTGTGGTCAAACTGAAGTGCCTCTTTGAAGCCCCTTTAGAGTCACTTGAGAAGATATCTTGCAAAATATAGAGCATCAGTCATCATTTTCCTTTTTGGTACTGAGGTGAGCTGGTACAGAGAGGAGGAGTAGCCTAATAAAGAAGTGAGCTGCTAGGGGGGGTTAGATTCAATTCACACAGCAGTTTCTTGTGACACTGGGCAACTCACTTCATTCTCTACTGCCCCAAATACCCAAAAAATCATTGATTGTGAGCCCACAAGGGACAGAGAAAGTGCTTGCATTTTGAGTTTAGTCCAGATCGGACATGATGTCCCGGTAGGTATGCTGTCTGCCTGGTGCCAAAATCCAAGATGTTATGGAGAGCTGAGACTCATCAAGCCTGAGGGCTATTATCTGATGCTGCTCATCCACAGTGGCACTAATGATATTGCCAAGTACCCCTGTGAACGTATCAAAAATGACTTTGTGGCTCTGGGAGAGAAGGTGAAGCAGTCAGATATGCAGGTGGTATTTTCATCCATCCTCCCTGTCAAGGGTAAAGGCCAGGGCAGTGCAGCTGGCATCCTGGAGGGCATTTTTTTTACTTTCGATGTTGCCTTGCATCACGTGAGAACTTTCGTGTCTGCTCAGCTGCTCACTGCTGATTCCAGTTTTTATGCAGTTGTTATCCATCAGGTTTCTTTGTATTGACATAATCTAGGAACCCTGAGGAAGGAGTGTTTCTTCGAAACACGGACCGTGTCGGGTCCTGGTTCACCAATCCTTTTGAATACAAACTGTTTTATGATTGATTTATTTGTATAATATTTTTTATACATTTTTTATGATTGTTCATTAAAGACTTGGTATCTTGTACATCACCAATGCAGTTTTTTTCCTTTATCCTGGAGATGAATGCATGGCTACGTGGATGGTGTCGTCAAGAGCATTTTGGCTTCCTAGACCATGGGATGATTTTCTAAGGGCAGCTGAGCAGGGATGGTATATATCTATCAAAGAAGGGAAGAAGTGTCTTTGGCAGCAGGCTGGTTAATCCCTGAAGAGGAATTTAAACTAGAAGCGATAGGGCATGGTGGTCAAAGCCCCCAGGTGAGTATAAGTACTCAGGTAAGTAAATTACTGAATACCTCTACACAGATGGGAAAAGGGGGCAATGTCTGGAAAGCAGCATATACTAATGCTCGAAGTATTGGAAACAAGATTCTGGATTTAGAAGCTGTGATGAAAGAAGATGAGTTGGATATAGTGGCAATCATGGAGATGTGGTTCACGGAGACCCATGACTGGGATGTAGTTATACCAGGAAAGACAGGGTAGGAAGAAAAGGAGGGCAACCATATCCAACATTTCTCCCTCTCATTCTTCTCTTCCTCCATGCATCTCTACCTCACTCTTCTCTCTCTCTCTATGCTCAACAATTTTCCTCTTTCTTCCTTTCCTCATGTGCACCATCTCTTTCCCTCTCTCTCACACACTTATGCCCAACAATTCTCCTTTTCTATTCCCTCCCTCCCTTCTGTGTCCCAAGTTCATGTCCCTTCCTTCCTCCATTCACATGCATCTTTCCCCCTCTTCCTTTTCCCTTACAGCCATGTGCATCTCTTCTCTCTATTTCCTTCCATTCCACTTTATCCATGTGCACCTTCTTCCTCTCTCTTCTTTTCTTCTTCATCCATGTGCATATCTTCCATTTCCTCCATCCATGTGCATTTCCTCCTCTTTCTTCCTTTCCTCTCCATCCCATAAGAAGCATATCCCTTCTCTTCCATCCATGTCCAGCATATCTCCACAGCCATCCATCCATCCAGCCAACCAGCTAGCCAAGGGGTAGGAAACTCCAGTCCTCGAAGGCTGAAATCCAGTCAGGTTTTCAGGATTTCCCCAATGAATATGCATGAGATCTATTTGCATTCACTGCTTCAATGCATATTCATTGGGGAAATCCTGAAAACCCAACTGGATTCCAGCCCTCGAAGACTGGAGTTGTCCACCCCTGAACTAGCCTTACCAACTTTCTCCATTTCCCCACATCCCTCAGTCCAACATTGCTCCCTCTCTCCTCCCCACGCCCAGCAAGTCAAGCATTTCTGCTCCTCTAACCTTCCTCCTTCTCCAGCCCTACCACTTCCTGACCCGAAATCTGGATTCCCCACAGGGCCTGGCACCAGCGCTAACTCCAATGAAGAGCCTGACATTTGGGAAGGCGATGTCAGCTCCACCCACTTTGACACATTTGCGTCAAAGGAGCAGTACCAACAGGGCCTCATGAGTGTATAGACTCGAAGGCTCTGCATCAGTTAAGCTAACACTAGTGCCAGGCCTTGTATAGACTCTGGACTCTGGGAGGGGGGCCTGAAGCACCTGGGCCAACCAGAATAGGCCCGAGAGCCTTAGGCCCCACCCATAGGAGGAGCCTAAGGCTCCTGGGCCTATTATGGTTTGCCCAGGTGCCTCCGGCCCCACCTATTGGTGGGGTTTGAGCCGCCTGGGCCAATTAGGCCCCATTCCTGCGCTGGCTGGCCTGCCGTATGGGCGGGCTTGGCACCCGTCCGTCCGGCCAACATTTTTTGAGGTACGGGGAAGGGGGGTGGGGGTGGGGGGGTCATGGGGTCGGTGAGGGGTTGCGGGTTGGTGGGGGGGCTGATCGGGGATTCGGGAGGCGGTCGTTGGAGGGGTTGCGTCGAGGGCAGGAGGGCCTGGGATCCCTCCTGCCCGTATTTTAGTGGGGGGTGGGGGTTAGAGGGGGTCACGGGTCAGGAGGGCTTGGGCTCCCTCCTGGCCAGATCGTGTGATGGGGGAGGGGGGAGATCGCCAGGCCAGGAGGGCTTGGGCTCCCTCCTGGCCAGATCGTTGGAGGGGGAAGGGTGGATCGCGGCAGGGGAGATGAGCCATCTCTCCTGCCGCGATCATTGCTGTAGGGGGATAGGTAGGTTGCTAGGGCCGCTGAGCTGATCGCAGCAGCCACGATCAGCTCAGTGGCCCCTTTTTGGCACATACCTGTTTTGACTTGATCTAAGTCAAAACGTATAAGTGCCGACTCGGCAACCTGCCTAAAGTTTTGGTTATACCTGCTGCACGCCTAGGTCTAGGTTGGCCCACCTCCCGCCTACCGCCCGACCTTTCCCCTCCTCTAAAAATGCCTCTTTTCTCTCTGTGCATTTAGAGGCAGGGGAAAGGCCTAAGCTCATTTTAGATACGTCTAAAACAAGCTTTGATTATGGGTACTTGGATAATTAGGCTTTTTGATTGTCCAAGTAGCCATTTAGGCCACTTTTTAGATGTGGTTTTTTTTTTTTTATTATTATGAGCCTCATAGTGTTTTTTAGCGTCAGGCATGGCGGTAACAGGCAGCTCCTACCCTCATATGAATTCTATGAACCCATATGGAAGCCCTTAGGGATTTAAAGGGTTTTGGAACTTTTGCCGTGCAGCAGCCACTAGCATGGCTTTGTAAAAGAGGGGGAATATTTCTCATGTGATTTTATTTTTTTATCATAAACACCAAAACAAATCCCAAATTTGGGGTTATTTTCTGTGTCATAATTAGTATGCACTATTCATGACTAGTGTGCACATCCAATAAGAATATCTGGAAGGGGAAAAAAAACATCCAATGAGCAATGCTGGATTTTTCCTTTTACATACTGTGCAACCACAAGGGTTAAATCGATCCATCAATTGGTTTTATTTCTATTAATCAGGTTATCTTTACACTTTTCAGTTTTTTCTCAATGAAACTCCAAGATTTTGTTCTATTGGTTGTTTAGAATTTTCCCTGATTTTTTAGCAAGCTCATTGGATTATTTTTATTTCCTTTCAGCTATGCTTATTGGATGTTCGCTTGGGGCAGTTCTAAGTTTCATTATCCAATCATATTCAATCAGCTTTTAACTGAACCTACCCTGAACACTCTAGCACCATTTTTGAGACTTAAGTTTCAAGTCTGAAGTACAGTAAATGCATGTATGCATATATCTTCAATAGTAATTGTATTGTTGGGTTTCTGTGCAGAAATATTGAAGGTATTTTTTTTTACTTCTAGCTGATCCTTTACCCTGAAGTAGCGGTGTTTTGATCTGCAAAATGATAGCTATTGTTGAATGATCATGGAGGATTGTGATTTCATCTTCCCTGACAGATAAACATTTCATTCATTGTTATTAAATGGATTAATGTTTGATACATTTGCAAGCTGTTACAAGACTCTTTAAAACAATTGATTTTGAGAACATATTCAAAATAGAGAATGCAAAAAGATAATCAAAGAAGGGTTTTTGCCAGTGATGGATGGTTCGGAGAGGCATTAACACAAGTTGAGCCTGCTCCATAGGATGCTCCATAGGATTCCCCTGCATCATCTGAGGCTTTTGCCTTCTTAAAGTTACAGATGTATGCCTTATTACTGGAGTGTTTCATTTTTGGTGTATAAGGTTATCTTTTCCTCCAGTCCCTCAAGTATAGTGGAATAAATTAATCATTCAAAACAAAACTCATCCACAGTAACAAACCAAGTACTGAACTAAGAACTTTGGAAGCAGGAAGATATCGGTTGTGATGCATTTTGAATGCAGGTTAGATCCTTCTTTTTTATACTAAACCCCAAAGCAGCAGGAATTGCAAAATGCTGGCCACCGTTGGTGTACTGATCTCCTGCATAAGATAAGCATATATTAGTTTGGTTACTTTGATTTTTGTGATTGCATTGCACAGAGCTGCCATTGTCAGTAGAGGAGGTTTTTATGCTGATAAGGTTCGCTACCCAGTAGGGTGAAGGGAGGGATCTGAGGTTTTTTCCTCCTCACTAGACTTTTGGCAGCACATGTGGAGTAGAGAGAGAGTGTTAAGTGCATTTAGATACTAGCTCAGTACTTGGTTTGTTACAGTGGATGAGTTTTGTTTTATCATGAGATAAAAATAACATGACATGAAATGCAAAATATTGTTCACATTTCCTATGGCATTGCAATTGAATATACATCCATAGCCAAAAGTACTTTAGTGAAGAAGAACTTCTAGAGGATAAACTGGAGAAGTTGAAAAATATGATCATAGCTAATAATTTACATTTTCTGAAATTTCCTTACTGTAATATAATTTCTTCTTTTGAGATATTAAAGCAGTGTATCACAAACCGTGTGCATCCTGAGATTCCAAGTGTGCCATGGCACACTGAGGAGGAAGAGAGGTGCTGGCAAGCTGACATGCCTATAGGACGTGCAAGCTTTAAGAATTTATATCTGCTGTGTATATTGTGTGTATATGAAAAATGAATGGAAAAAATTTGCATTACAATTAGTAAAGGGGGTTGGAACTGGGGCAGAGCTTGGGTGGACCTAGGGCGGAGCTTGGGAGGTCTGTGGTTGGGGTACTCAGTTGATATTTGTTAGACTTCAGGGGTACTTAGATTGAAGTATTTGAGAAACACTGCTTTAGGCAATCAGCTGGCGCCAGTGCCTCTCCTTCTCTTCGGCCCTCTTCCCTGCTGGCACCCCTACTGGCGTCTCAGGGCCCATTCGGAGGGCCTCTATGCATGTGCAGATGTCAATGTGATGATGTCACGCATGCACTTGATGTCATCACAGCGACATCTGCGCATTTCCGGATGCCTTGACCCATGGCCACTACCTTTAGTGTGCTCCGGCTCGAGAAAGTTTGAGACACTGTGTTAAAGCAATACACTTTCCCCTCCCCATTTGCGGTTTCTGCACTCGCGATTTCACATAATCGTGATTTTTTTCTGGGGAGGGGGAAAATTAAAAAAAACATATTTTTTACCTCCCTACCTCCTTCCCGGCCTTACCTCGAGAGACTACGGGAACTCACAGCAGCCATTTCCTCATGGTGATCTGCACGGGGCAGGAGCGTAGGAAGATCGCTCCTGCCCCGAAAGCCCTCTAGACCACCAGGTAAGGCCGGGAAGGCGGCAGGGAGGTGGGGATGGGTCAGAGCCGGATATTCATGTTTTGTTGCCTTTTGCGGTCTGGCTTTGCCCGTATCCCCGCGAATAACGAGGGAGAAGTGTACACCAAATATGTAAATTAAGAGATCAATATTATGTGCTTTGAATGGACAGGAGAGGTTTATGCCTGCTTAAACTACACTAACTCCCCATTTTACAAAACCGTAATGCGGTTTTTAGTGCCAGCCACGGCAGTACAGTTCTGCCACTCATAAGAATTCTATGAGTGTTGGAGCTGTTACCGCTGCTAAAATTAACTGGGAAATATTCAGCCATAATAAATAGTAGTAGTAAAAGGTCGGGGGGGAGTGAGGGGGGGGGAAAAGTTAGCAGTCTCCAGATTTCCAGAGGCAGTTAACCGCTCAGTACCACTGAAAATCTGGCATGATCACTAAAGTACTGTCTGGTTAGTGCCTGAACAGCCTTGGGACGGAGTCGAGGCAGAGCCAGAAGATATTCAGCCTCTGGCAATATTTAGTGCTAGTCCTCACACACCTAACAAGCCAGATAAGATCACCTGAAAAACAGGCCTATCTTTGCCAGGTTAGGTATAATAATAATAATAACTTTATTTTTCTATACCGCTAACACCTAAAGAGTTCTAGGCGGTTCACAGAATAAGAGGACTGAACAATTCAGTGATACAACATAATACTAGAAAAGCAGAATACAATATTCCATTTATAAAACTACAATAAGAAGACTATGATGTAGTTATTGATCAAGTAACAAATTTTTTGAATGAATAAGTCTTAACTGATTTTCTAAAAGTACAATAAGATGCAGACTGTCGAATCATATAATCTAACCAGGCTTGAACTTTACCTGCTTGATAGGCCAAGGATTGATTAAAAAAATTTTATAATGACAATTTTTGGGATTAGGAAAAGTGAATAAACCAGAATGTTGAGCAAACTTAATCGGCCTATACAATTTGAAATGAGAGAAAAAATAAGATGGAGCTAATCCTGATAACAATTTATAGCAAATGCATGCAAATTTGAAAAGTATTCTAGCTTCTATTGGCAACCAGTGCAGCTGACGGTATGTGAGTGTTGGCACGGAATATCGGCTGGCACCCACTTAACTTCTAGGTCTGCCGAAAATCCAGATATTAAATGTCAGTGTCTGGACAAAGCCCGACATTGAATATCCAGGTCTAATTCAGCCCACTGCTGCCAGCAGCTTTTAAAACCGCTGACTGCCATGGTTGAATATTTCCCAGTTAATTTTTTAGTTCCAGGAAAATTCCAGGTATTTGTTTATAAAGATGTCTATGCAGATTCCTATGGTGTGAGCATCTGAGTTAGTGAATGACTTTATAATCATGCAAATGTATCTCAATTATAGTTCTGGTTTAAGACGTGATTTGTAGTTTGCTGTTCTTTTCATTTTCAGTAATAGGGGGCATGTTTACTAAAGTGTGCTAAGCAGTTATCATGAATTTAACATGTGTTAACAGTAAGCATACTAAAACTGCCAGTGTGATAAATATTCTTCATTAACTGCTTAGTGCAGGATGGGGAGGGAACGGGGCAGTCAATGGACATAGATTGAGTGTGGACTGTATATTGCAGCTGATGTTTGGTAAGCTGCTTGTGCTGTCAAATATTTAGTTAGTGTGGGTGCACCCAACATAGGGTTACCAGACGTTCTATTTAGAGAACTGTCCAGGCTCCCAGATGGACTTTCCAAAACCCAGCATTTGTCCGGGTTTTGGAAAGCCCCGACGAGCCCCTAAAGAGCCTCTGTTCATGTGTGGATGATGTCACACACATCTGCATATGCTCCAAGACCTCCAGACACGGCTGGAGCTCGTATGGGAGAGGAGGCTTTCTGGGGGCAGGGCTTGGGGCAGAATGGGGCGGGGCTGGAGGCGGAACTGGGTAGGGCTGGGGCAGAATGGGGTGAGACTGGAAGCGGAACAGGGCAGGGTCGTGTGTCTGGGGTTTACTGGAGAAAAATATGGTAACCCTAATCCAACACTACCTCAAAAGTTGGCATGAGGTGCATCTTTGCTAATCATGTGTGAAAATAACACTTGGGAAACTTGTTTTTACAGAAACTGCACAGAGAATGCTGGGCATGCCCCATCAGTTACTGTATAGTCTTTGCACTTATCAAATGCTCCTGTTAACCCATGGTAAGTGCAAAAACCTATTGCAATTTAGTAAACCGACCTGTAGATTTACTATAAGGCGTTACTGCAACACTATGGGCTTCTTTTATGAAGCCGCGTTAGCGATTTTAACACACGCAGCTTTTTAGCGCGTGCTAAACCCGCGCTACGTGGCTAGAACTAATGCCAGGTCAATGCTGGTGTTAGTATCTAGCGCGGCCGGCAGTTTAGCATGCTAATGCGGCTTCGTAAAAGGAGCCCTATGTGTAGGGCAGGATTAATTTGTCGAGGGCCCCTAGGCACACAAGTACACTGGGCCCCCTGCCCCGCTCCACCCCACCATGCGCCCAGGCGGAAACAGGAAGCTGCGTCAGAGGGAAGCTTTGGGCAAGCAGCACCGCTTGCACAATTACAGTTCCTGTTGCCTTTCTTACCCGCATTGCTTGCTTGTCCATGGGGAGGGCCGCGTTGCCGATTGATACTGGAGGGGCCCATCGTTGTTTGGAAAAAACAATGTTGATGCCTTCCTTCATCGGGCCCCCCCTGACCATTTTGGGCCCTAGGCATGTGCCTACTTGGCCTATTGGTTAATCCTGCCCTGCCTATGTGCAATACTCATTAATGCATGGTATTTACTATGGTGCTCATTTTCAAAACAGATGGACATCTCAAAATGGCCAAAAAATTGTCCATCTTTTAAAAATATCCAAATTGTGATTTTCAAAAGGCAGAATTTGGATGTTTTACAATGTAGGTCATCCAAATAGCAAGAGGGAGTGTTTTGGATGGGACTAGGAAGGGCCCAAAATTAGGATATCTTTCAGTGATAATGGAATGGGAAGAAACGTCCAAGGCTATAAAGAAGGACATTTTTATCTAGATCATTCATGTCCAAGGACCACTGGAGGGATGAAAGCATGACCGCCTCCTTCATTTCTCAGTGATTACTGACCCCCTTCTGCCCCCCTCCCCCCCCAAGGTGAAATTGACAGTGAATACCAGGATCTATGACAGCTTCAGGTATTATTGAATGTAAACAATTTCCTTTAAAAGTTAGGCCAACAAAACAGTAAAACATATATCCCAGCACCCCCCCCAAAAAAAAAAACAAAAAAAACCAAACAAACAAACACACAACCTTTAAGTACTATTGAATTTACAACAAATTATAGAGTGTGTGATATCTATTTAGGGCCATTTCCCGACACAGTTTGCAAAACATGGTCATGTCACTCTATTTTACTATCAGATAAGTCTGTTGTTTTTTGGTTGTGTTTTTAAAGTCATACTAAATATGGAGGCATTTGGTTTTTGAACAATTAAATTAAAATTTGTTAAATTAAAATTTAAATTAAATTTAAATTTAAATTTAATTTTAAATTAAAATTAAAATTTAAATTAAATTAAAATTTAAATTAAATTTGTTAAATTAAAATTTGTATATCAACCTGTAACGATAATGAACCGATGATGAGGCTTGGCAAGCCATAAGCCGTTGGCATATGCAAAAGGAGTCACCTCCCATGGTTCAGGTTGGAGTTTGTCCTAAATTTAATAATACTGAAAGGGTTTTTTTTTGGGGTGCTGGTATATATGTATAGCTTCAGGTATTATGGCCATTCCTAACAGATCAGCAACTGCAATTAAGCGTAAGGAGTAACCCAGTGATCAGTGCAGTGGACGTTCAACAATGGGTGTATCTTTCACTTTAACTCTTATATTTCTGTTCAAATATGTGAACCCTTCTGGAACATAGAAATACCTTTTGTACTGAATTTATAAGACACCTTCAAGCATGATAGCTATTGTAGTGATGTATCTTTAGGTACAGTAGGTTTTTATCTGTTCCAGAAGGGTTCAAAACTCCATGTAATAGAATTAAGATGGACTTTGTACCTGGGTCCTGCTGTTTAAAGTCCACTAGGCTGCCCCTGGGCTCTGCAGGCACATCTGTGTGGCCATTCTTGTACAAATTATGCCAGACAGATGTTTTTGTGCCAGGTTTTTTGGCATATATATATTTTAGAACACTTTGGTAAATCTAGCCCTCAATTTGATCTAGAAGTGCATGCTTAAAATTAAAGTATGGGAGTCAAAGTGGTGATAATGGGGGAAGAAAGCAGAAAAAATAGAAAAGGAATGTCATATATAACACCGGCCAACACTCATTTTGGTGCCTCAAATGTTAGACCTGTTTCTGGGTATATTTGACCTGCTGTTTCCAAAAATGGCACCAGTTTTCTCCTATCAGCTCTAGTTTTTGAGATACAGAGCATGTGCCATATACCACTCTTCACTCTGCTAGCCCAATAAAAAATCAGGATATTTTAATGTAGTGTTTACATTAATATCTTTTTTAAAAAATCTTTATTCATTTTAAAACCAGCATAAAGTGCAACATATTATCAATCAATTAGCTCAATAGACAGCACTCAATTCCTTCTAATGATAACCCCTTCCCCATCCCCACCCATCCTTCCTAAAAGTGTAAAAACATTGAATATAATGCAAATGAACAAGATAAACAACCTTGCAATCCAATAATAAATTAATTACATACTCACCCATCCTGAATGCATATAATCAAAGGGCTAAATCCAATAATCAATCTTTGCAAAATTTTGTCAATGGGTCCCAAACATCGTTAAATTTTTTATAATGTCCCAATTGTATTGCTCTCATATGTTCAAATTTATAAGTTTGGCACAAGGATTCCCACCAAAAACTATAGTTTAATCTATCCTAAATTTTCCATTAATATCTTTTAAGCATGAAGGAAACATACTAAAAAGTAAAAGAAAAGTGTACAACATGAAAATCTACTTATTTCATACCAAAAACACAAGTTTATAATACAAACTTTCCAGTCATTCAACACACAAGAAGCTCCTTTTATAAAATTTCCAAGAGTGGGGATCTGCCAGGACAATCCCCCATAAGATTCCAACAATAGTCTGCCATCATGTGTGCTGCCAAAGGTTCATTGATTACATTTTGTCCTCCAACCACCATATACTCCCTCAGAGGCCAATCTTTATTTGCACAATGTTCATGTTTCGCTCTACTTTTGTTGGCCAAGAAGAAAATTAACCATCTTCAAGTCTACACAAATCACCCATTGGTGTTCTTGGTAATTTATTTTTTCCAAAACTAAAGAGATGGCCTTGTACTCTTTTTTTCATCCTGGTGGAGTGACCGATTGGAATAGAGCAGTGTATCGCAAACTGTGTGTTGCGGCACACTACTATGCCATCTGAGATTTTAAGTGTGCCGTGGCTCACTGGGCAGGAAGAGAGGCTCTGGCGCCTGTGTCAGCTGACTTCTCTTACCAGGACTGCCTTTTGGATGCATGTCTTCCGGGACTCCTGCCTTCGACTTCTCTCCTCACCTCTGGACCAGCAGCGGCAGCTCTGTGTAGTTTTAACTTCGCCACACAGCTGCTGCTAGCAGTAGTTTAGCTATGGTTTCATCAGGCAGCCTTGGGGCCATTGCTTGGCCGGCCTAGCAAAGGCCCCGAGGAAGACATGGGGGAGGTAAAAGGAAGGGAGAAGAGGTGCTGCTAGACCTGGCAGAAAGGGAGGGAAAGGAAAGGTGCTACACATTGGAGGGGAGGGTGAGATTGTGCATGGGGAGAGAGCATGTTGGATTAGGGGTGGGAAGGAGGGATGCCACTCGAGGGACGAGGCAAGGACAGAGAGAGAAAGCGTGTAGGAGGCAGAAAGTGTTGGACTCATGGAAAGGGTGAGATGGATGGGGAGAACAGAAAGGAGGGAAGGAGAAATGTTACACTCTGGGGAAGGGAGGAGGGCAGAGAGTGAAAGACTCATGGAGGGAAAGAGAGAGAGAGATGTTGGTTGGGGGAGGGATGGAGGACCAGAGGAGGAGCATGCAGGACAAAGAGAGAAAAAATGTTGGGTTGGACTGGGAGGAGTTCAGAAAGGAGGAAGGGAAAGAGAAATGTTACATTGGGGGGAGGGGGGAGAGATATCAGACTTGGGAATGGAAGGGAAGGAAGGGAGTCCGGTAGTGCTATAGAAATAATAATAGTAGTAGTAGAGAGAGAGATGCCAGATTATGAGAAGAAGAGGAGAGAGATACCAGACTGGTAAGGGAGGTAAGGAAGGAGAGATATGTCAGACCATGGAAATGGGGAGGGAAGGAGAGATATGGAAAAGTAGATTTTGAGAAGAAAGCAGAAAAATGGAAATATTGAATGTTAAGTTAATCCCAAAGATGGATGCAAGGCAGAAAGTGAAGACAGAGAGAAAAACAGTCAATGGATAAGAAGGCCCTGGAAACAGACTTTCTTTTGCAAGAGGTAACCAACAATTTAAATTATCTCTTCCTTCCAAAAAAAGGATTAAAGGAGTCAAGATTTTTAGTCAATCTCTGATCTTTAAGTTTTGTCAACTTTGGAATGATCTTCCATTTCTTTTAAGGAGTTCCGGCTCACTTCAATTTTTTTGCAAATCTTTAAAAACTACTTTATTTGCTAAACATTTTGAAAATTAATTTCCCAAAATTTAGCCTTATTTTTTATGGTTTTTATTTGTTAAGTTAATTATTGTAAACCGAGTCGAGCTTTCTTAGAATGATGACTCGGTATATAAAGCCAAGCATTAGATTAGATTAGTGATTGAAATGTGTCAGTTTTGAGAATTTATATCTGCTGTGTATATTGTGTGTATATGAAAAATGAATAGAAAAAATTGCATTACAATTAGTAAAGGGGGTGTGATCTGGGGAAGAGCTTGGGTGAGTCTAGGGTGGAGTTTGGGAGGTCTGTGGTTGGGGGAACCCAGAGGAAATACCGATAATCAACAAAAAATTAGACTCAATAAAAAAATGGCTGAACACCAACAAATTAGCCTTAAATATCAAAAAAACAAAATCTATCCTATTCCCTTGGAAAAAGGACATTTCATTGGACACTGCCTTTGTCCTAGACAACATTCCCTTAGATTCCGTTTCCTCATTAAAAATTTTAGGTATCATCGTGGACGACAAGCTTTCATTTCACAAAAACATAAGGAATACAGTTAAATCATGTTTTTATAAATTACGTATGATTCGTTCTATTTCCAAGTTTCTTAAACCTGTCTATCAATATATTGATCCACTCGTTGATTATTTCCAAAATCGATTACTGCAATTCCCTTTTTTTCAATATACCGCAAAAAGAAAAAAGGAGGCTACAAATCATCCAAAACACTGCAATCAAACTAATTTACAATGCAAAGAAATTTGACCATGTCACCCCTCTGCTGATAGACTCCCACTGGCTTCCTATTGCTCATCGAATTTCGTACAAGATATTACTGCTAGTTTTTAAATCTATGATCTATAATGAACCCCAGTTTATCACTAGACTGTTCATACCATACAACGTTTCACGAACTCTCCGTTCAGCTTCAAACAATCTGTTAACAGTTCCATCTTTAAAAATTATTGGTACTAGAAGACAAGACATGTTTTCAGTTATCACCCCTCCCTTATGGAACTCTATACCTCAGTACATTAGAGACATAAAGGACCTCATTTCTTTTAAAAGAGCTTTAAAAACCTATTTTTTCAAGGATGCTTTTAATATATGACTCTTAGTTGTACCATATTTTTTTTTTTAACCCTAGGTTTAATATCCTATAATTTTGCTTTTTTCCTTCCCTGAGTTATTTCTCCCTTTAATGTATATTTTCTTCTTCAAATTTATTGTAACTTTTCCCCTCTACCCTCTTGTTTCATGTGTATTAATCCAGTATGTTTTTTTATTTAAAAGTCAGTGTATTTGTATTTCTATTTTAATTGAATTGTACATCGCTTAGATATTTAATAAGCGATTTATCAAGCACTAATAAAACTTGGAAACTTGAAACTTGGGTACTCTGTTGATATTTGTTACTTTACTGCTGGCACTCCCTATTGGCATTTCAGGGCCTGTCTGGAGGGCCTCTGCGCAAGCGCGTGATGTCATCATGGTGACGTCCGCGCACTTCTGGGTGCCTCGAACTGTGGCTACTACCTTTAGTGTGCCCCGACTCGAAAGTTTGAGAGACCCTAGCAGAGAGCCATAAATTCAACCGTATCTAAGAAACTAGAGCTGATGTGGTCTATCCCAATGTTCTTCAACCTTTTGACACCTATGGACCGGCAGAAATAAAATAATTATTTTGTGGACCGGCAGTTGAAGAACACTAGGCTATGTTGTGGGCCAGACCCCGCCCATCTCCACCCAATCTCCACCCCAGATCCCTCCATAATAGTACTACTTTTAACTCCATTTTTTTCATTCATTTTTCATATATACACACACACACAATATAATCGTATTAACAGCACATAATGGTTAACCACAAAATTAAAATACACAAAGCATACTGTATGCTTCTCAATATTCATTCCTACCAGAACACAGATAACCTCATGCAAATACGGGACCAAAAACTAAGGGCTCCTTTTACAAAGCCTGGTGAGTTTAGGTGGGTTTTTGTGACTTAGACCATGTTTTACATGGTCTAAGTCACAACGTCCAAGTTCCGTCGATCGTGGGCTGTATAAATTTGGGTTATACATGCTGTACGACTAAGTCTAAGCCGGCCCATGTCCTGCCCAATTCCCGCCTTCGACACTCATCCCGAAATGCCCCGTTTAGCTTTGGTCATTCAGCAGCACTATGAAGGCCTAGGTCGTTTAGAAATATGTCCAAAACCTGTTTTTAGTATCGGCACTTGGACATATTTGAGAAATGTTCATCCAAGTGCCGACTTAGGCCGGTTTTTAAACGTTTTTCTCTTTCGATTATGAGCCCCATACTGTATGATTAGTTTAGTAGAAGGGCTTCATGCATATCACATCAAAAAGATACAACGGACCCATAAAATGGAGAAAAACAAACCTCATACACAAGTAGCCGGGACAATGCAAATGCCCTAAGCCACCTGTTTCATCACTGGTTTGGAAAAAACTCCGTACATAAATATATAAATATACTTTCATTCACTTCAAAGACTTATTTTTCAAAATTCATTTTGTCTCATGTATCAAAAAATGTGAATAGAAATCCAATCTAACTAAAACTAGTTATAAAGGCAACAGCTTAGTATAAATATAAGCAATTCTTAGTAGCGTGAAAAAAGAAGAATGTGAAACATCGAGAAAATGATCTCAAATTGCAGCAACAATCATTTTTTCATCCAATATTTCGCTTCCCGACAGAAAGCACTTCTGTTTCGCCTCAAAAGGCTACTTCAGGGGAAAAATTGTAAATAATGTTTGATAGGAGAATAAACCACAATGTACGATAGGAGAATAAAACCCTGAAAGCCGGTTTGTTAAACTGCAGGTAGAACCACTGAACCAATAATCACTCCTCCCCCTTTCTTAGTCACAATAAATTCCATCAATTATTTCGACAAAAAAAAGAATATTTTCTCCTTCTAGTGACACATAACACTTAGCAGGAAATTTCAAAACAAAGGATGCGCCGAAAGCCAAGACCCCCGGTCTATAAACCAAGAAGTCTTTTCTTCTCTTCTGGGTCACTTGAGAGATATCAGGAAACATTCGAATTGAAGAACCAAAAAAGGTATCATTCATATGTGTGAAGAATCAGATCTCTATCAAACTCCAATGCAAATGTTACGATGAGTGTAGTTCTTTCAGTTATCACTTCCAGTGAGTTTTCCAAAAAATTTGTTAAATTCATATCCATCTTTTTGGTTTCCTCTGATCCTGTAGGGGTAGAGCTATCCCGTTTTTTCCCAAGGAAATATATTGAGCTCTAATTATTGGTGATAAACTTTCAAATATCTCTGGACCATTTCTACTCCAGGAATTAATGGAGATTTAGGAAGATTCAGAAATCTCAAGTTATTCCTTCTCTGCTTGTTTTCAATATATTCTAATTTTCTTTGAATAGAAGATCTATCTTTAACAATCTCCAATTCTAGGGTTTTAATTGCATTAATTTGTTCTTCATGCTTCTGTAAGTTTTCACTTTTTTCTTTTAACATTACCTCATGAACATTAACCTGGGAGTTGAAAGATGCACAGTCAGAATGTACCATAGAAACTGCTTTTTTAAGGTTGGAGTCCATAGTTACAATGGCTCTCCACAGTTCGTCCATATTAACTACTTCAGGTTTACTCAACTCTTCAAAATGATCACTAAAAGTACCAGAAGATAAGATCTTACCACATCTTTATTGGGTGCCATTGACTGGGCTTCAGGGGGAGTCCTTTTCTTCAGAGAGCCTCCTCCCACTGCTCCTCCAGGGCTTGCCAGTTGTACCTCTTCTCAGGTCAACTGGGTTACTGCTCCTCCACAGATGTCGCTCTCCTGAGCTGAAGAGGGGCCTGTCCATGGATCAGGCTAAGAGAAGCCTGATCAAAATTAAGGTCCACAGAAAGATTCTTTGTCCCTCCCGAGTTCAGGACTGTCTCCTTTTGCAGACGCATCGCTCTGCAAAAGGAGACATCTGCGCTGAGTTTCTGGATCCTCCAGCTGCCAGAGGATTCAGCCGGGAAGCTCCCTTCCTCTTCCCCATTGCTGGATGTGGCCCAAAATGCCGATGTGGAAGAAAGTTCAACACTCCGGCAGGAAATTGCTCCCTCGAGGAAAAGAACACTGACGGTAACAAGTCAACTCAGCTGCGGATCGCACAGGTGGGAAAGAGGGCAGAGAAGAGAGCGCTAGTAAAGAGCGCCGCTTCAGTAGTTCGACCCTGACACCAACTTGGATCTGCTTTTCTGCTCATTAATTGATTTTTTACTCCATTAAAAATTACTAAGACCTGGGGACACTCAGGGCTCCTTTTATCAAGCCGCGCTAGCAGGGTTAGCGCGTCGGACATTTTATCACACGCTAACCCCCGTGCCCAGCTAAAAAACTAACACCTGCTCAATGCAGGCATTAGCGGCTAGCGTGGCAGGTGGTTTAACGCATGGTATTACGCGTGTTAAACCCCTACCGCAGCTTGATAAAAGGACCCTTCAATGAAGTTACAAGGAAATACTTGTAAAAACAATAGGAGAAAATATATTTCACTCAGAGAACAGTTAAGATCTGGAACTTGTTGCTGGAGTATGTGGTAACAGTAGTTAATGAAGCTGGTTTTGATTTGGGCAAGTTTCTGAAGGGAAAGCCCATAGTCTGCTATTGAGACAGTCATGGGGAAGTCACTGTTTGTCCTGGGATCGGTAGCATGGAATGTTGCTAATATTTTGGTTTTTGCCAGGTACTGGTGACCTGGATTGGCCACCGTGAAGATGGGCTTCTAGGCTAGATGTACCATTGGTCTGACCCAGTAAGGCTATTCTTATGTTAAATCGTTTTTTTTCTAAATTTTCGTCTCCATTTAAAACTCATCTGTTCTTAGAAGCTTTGGAACAGAGGCTTGTACAGGGTATGTCTCCAGGTTAGTGAATTCTAATGCCTGTTTTGTCTGTCTGACTGCCTTCTGGGTCTATACGATTGTTTGTTTGCTTTTTGTATAACTACTGTTCTTGTATGACTGGTATTTTTCCTGTTCTCTGCTTCTCTACTATTAAAACATTGGTGTTCTTTTCTAGTTCCATTTTTATTGAGCATTGATAAAGCAACAAAAACATTTTAGTATTTTAGTATGCCTGCTTTTAAATTGTCCTCAGGAAAGGTGGTGGTATATGAAAAGGAGAATAAACCATAAATCATGTCAAAGTATACATTGGCTATTGCTGGTCATTACATTTATTTATGAATTGATTGATTACATTAATAAACCACCTACCAACTAAGAGATGCACAAAAAATTCCCCTTAAATTAAGAAAGCCTGCTTAAACAAGTACATTTTCATTTTTTGGGGGGGAGATTATGCCAAAGCTTTGGGCCTGCAATTGAAAAAGCGCCATTGATGGTAATAGCATGTTACACATTGTGGTAAATTAAGCATTACTACTTTCTTCTGATCATTAATCCATAGTGATCTTTTAGAAGCATACATCTTTACCACTTGTTTAAAATAAGATGCTCTGGCCACCCTGCTCTCAGTTTTCTGCCACAGCTACAGCTACAGCCTCTGCACCCTGGCGTTGTGAGTTCAAACCCACGCTGTTGCTTGTTGCCCTGGGCAAGTCACTTAATCCCCCCATTGCCCCAGGTACATTAGATAGATTGTGAGCCCACCGGGACAGATAGGGAAAAATGCTTGAGTACCTGAATAAATTCATGTAAACCGTTCTGAGCTCCCTTGGGAGAACGGCATAGAAAATTAAATAAATAAATAGCACTCTACATTGTATAATACTTGATCATTTACATTGTATCTATCAAAATTTTTTCCAACCCAACAGTGGCCTTCAAGTGGAAAGATACATAGCAAATTGTTCAAACATTAAAGCCCCCTAACATGGGTGGACAACATCGGCACAACTGTCCTAGAAAAATTTATGATGTGGGAATACTTCAGGTTTCAAAAACTTGACCAGACTATTAACACTTGAAAACCAGACTTCGTGTAACAAGATCTCATTGAGTCATTGCCGACAGTGAAGATTTCATCAGCTTGGAACAACTCCAGAGACACAAAACTTTCCATTTCCAATAAGAAACTGAGACATGCAAGATAAAAATATCTCGATTGACTGACTGAAATACAGAAACTAAAATAACTTATTAAACTTTGTTACTATTTGATGTTTCCATCAAAACAATCTATATATTTTATTATTAATACACATGAGTACTTCTTTCATTCACGTGTATTGGAAACTTGGTGAAACATAAAGAACAAATCTCTAAAGGATGTACGCCTACTGGCTGTAAATATGTGACAGTGGTATTTATTTATCCAGGAACTGATACGTATTCTTTTCCAAGAAGTGCATACAAAATTACTTTTCTTTCTGCTAAAAGGTTTTAATAGGCACAAGTCCAAAAAATTAACCCCCCTTTTTACAAAACCACGATAGCGGTTTTTAGCGCAGGCCGGCGGACTGAATGTTCTGCGCTGCTTCCGATGCTCGTAGGAACTCTATGAGCATCAGGAGTAGCACGAAGCATTCAGCGCACCAGCCTGCCTTAAAAACCGCTATCATGGTTTTGTAAAGGGTGGGTATATTAGTTCCCTCCTTGTGCAATCTTGAATATCAAGTCAATTTGCCCTATGGCATGACAATGGAACTGAACTCACAGACAGATAGGTGGATAGACACAATGGACCAGATTTTATAAAGGATGCTTATGTTAGGTGCCTACCTTTTGGATCCATGTGCAACTGTTTTTAAAAATTGGCTTAATTGGTATCTACAAAATCCTGAGTGGTGTGGAATGGGTACAAGTGGATTGATTTTTTTTTTTTTTTACTGCATCAAGATTTACAAAGACTAGGGGCTCCTTTTACAAAGCTGCGTTAGGGCATTAACGAGCGGAATAGCGCGTGCTACAATGCCACGCACGCTAGACGCTAATGCCAGCATTGAGCTGGCATTAGTTCTAGCCGCATAGCACGTGGTTAGCGTGCACTAATCTGCGTACGCTAAAAACGCTAGCGCACCTTAATAAAAGGAGCCCTAGGGGACACTCGAAGTTACAGAGTAATACTTTTAAAACTAATAGGAAGAAATATTTTTTCACTCAGAGAATAGTTAAACCCTGAGGATGTGGTAAGAGCAGTTAATGTAGCTGATTTTAAAAATGATCTGGACAAGTTCCTGGAGGAAAAGTCCATAGTCTGCTTTTTGAGACAGACATGGGAGAAGCCACTGCTTGCCCTGGATCGGTGTAGAGGAAGTGCCATCCAACATTATCTTTTGTGTTGGTGTGACTAAAAGTACTATGACATGTAGAAGAGGCAAAAATATCTAGCATAGGAGGAAGCTATAATGAAAGAATTAATAGAAATATAAAAAAGGTGCCAAAGGGCAAGAAAAAATTAAATATATAAAAATGTATACAAAATAAATCAACAATATTTATAGAAATGCTAATTGTACTAAAGGAGAATATTTTATACAATTAGCAAAGCAACCTGTGTATTAACTAATATGTTATCTTATATCCCACTAATATGTTGTTATCTTATATCCCGCTGAATCCTTGCAAATCAGAGTTCTAGGCAGGTTACCAACAACTTATTGCTACATAGAGTTATCCATAAAATCATATATAATACTGTACTGTGTTGAAGATACTGATAGTCCCTAACCAAAGGAGGTGAAGCTGGAGACCTCCCATATCTGAGAAAACCACATAGGTGATGAGCACCTATGATTGGCCTTATCCTCCCATGCCTAGGGTAAAAAAATCTCAAGGGAGGCCTTTCAGCTCATGGATTGGGTCCCAAAGAAAGAATAGAGAAAGTAATAATAGAAGTGATGAGGAAATGGAAGGGGGGCAGTTCTCCAAGACATTAGTGGTTGTAAGGAGAACCTATAAGGCTCCCAGGGAGCTGATACAAAATAGGGAGCATCAGAGGCTAGAAAATGAGTTAAAAGACCAAGACCAGGAGGTGTGCAGAAGGAGAAAATGAGTTGGGATCCCATAGAATGGGAGGAGGGGGATCCTATGGAGATGATGGAGCATTTCAACTAGGATTGCAAAGTGGTGATTATAGAAGTAAGGTCTGCTCAATCTTAGTTACTTCAGTCTGTAAAAGTTTTTTCCCCCATAAATTCAAGATCTGGGGTTCGTATGAGAGAGTGGAGTCTATGATTCCAAGGACCTTGGCAGTTTTGTCTGTGTTTAGAGTTGATCCTGATGGTAATGGTAGGGTAGTGGGAGCTGTCTGTGAGGTGTTATGGAACTATAATAATTTGGTTTTGGATGTATTTAGTTGTGTTTGTTGGATAATGCCCAGGAAAAATTTTTTTCTATGCTGATAGTTTTGTAGAGGTTTCCTTCATGTCAGTTCCAAGTGGCATATATAATGCTATGTATATATATATATATATATATACACATACAGAGAGATAGCGAGAGAGAGATAAATATATATACACTGTACTGTATACACATGCACAAACATATATGCATATATGAAGGCATGCTGAAAAGTTCTCAGACCAACCAACCAACTTCCTAAATTTTGTGCATTATTTTGTCAATGTAGCTGAAAAGAGTATTATTTCATTAAGTGCCAATATGCAGAACTGAAATATGACAAAAATAGTCATTACAGACAACAGAAAGTATCAAAACCTAAGAAAATTCCACAATTCTCTAGGACCAACATCATTTACTTGGTGTAAATACCATATGTACTATTATCCCAGGACAAGCAGGCAGCATATTCTTAACACATGGGTGACGTCACCGACGGAGCCCTCGGTACGGACCTTTTTAACTAGAAGTTTCTAGTTGGCTGCACCGCGCGTGCGCGAGTGCCTTCCCGCCCGACGGAGGAGTGCGTGGTCCCCAGTTTCTTCGTTTCCGCGGAGCGAAGAAGACGCGTGTGTTTTTTCAACGGCCGTTGAAACCACTATTTTGCCTTCCCGCTCGCGCTTTTTTCCCTAATTTTTCTTCTTTTGCCTTCGGGTTTCTTTTTCCTTTGATTTGTAAAAAAAAAAAAAAAAAAAAAACTTTGCTTTTTTTCCCCTTTTTTCGATTTTGCCCCGGCGGGGCCTGTTGCCATTATACAGGCCTCGGGGTTCAATTTTGCGGAGGCTGTTTTATTATGTGCTATTCTTTACATCTAAGGTGTGATTTAACAGAAGAACTGGACCAGGATCTGTCAAAACAAAACAAAATAAAATTCCCCTACCCCCCTACTGAGATACAATAGTGTTAGCCTGTCAAATTCCATTAAGAAAATTCATCACACCAAACGTCTGACCAAAAGCTGATGACATGGTGAGTCACCATGATGCCCAGTACAGGTAGCTCATTGTGAAAGTGACTGAACTTTCCTTCTAAAAGCAAAGAAATGCTCAGAAACAGGAACAAACACTCCACGGTTTAAATAAGTGTTGATATTTTAATTATGTTTAACACATAGGCAAGAACTCAGAATAGTAAAGTGGTGATATTTTTCAGTGTCATACACTGTCTTGATTTTTTGAATTGAGAGCCGATAAAAAGAGATTTGGAAAAACCTTTATATAATTACCCCTCTCCCCACAGATTATTCCTTCATTTGATATAAGGTTTATTACACATATGTGAAACACAAGGCCCACGGGCCGAATTCGGCCTGCCTGGCCATTTTATGCGGCCCGCGGTGACTGTGCGCCTAACACTACCACCTCCCTGCCACTGAAATTTTAAATCTTTGGGCAGCCGACACAAAGCCAGCCTCCAGCCATCGTTCTGCCCTGGAAGTATTCTTTCTGCAGCGTCCTGCCTATGCGGGAAGAGGAAGTGCTGCAGAAAGAACACTTCCGGGGCAGGCCAACAGCAAGAGGCTGGCTTCGCATTGGCTGCCCAAAGATTTTAAATTTCAGTGGCGGGGAGTTGGTAGGTGGGGGAGTCGGGAATTGGGGATAGGTCGTTCCATAGGATCCAGCTAAGAGGGGAGGGCTGGAGTTGGGAATGAGGGAAGGACATGCTGCATGAGCTGTAGGAGGAGGGGATTTGGAAAGCAAGAAGGGCAGATGTTGCATGGGCTGGGAGGGGGTTGGGAAGGACAGAGAAAGAGAGATGCTGCCGGTGGGTGAGGGAAGAGAAAAAGAAAGTTCTTGGACAAGGGTGTGTGGAGTGGGAGGGAAAGAGAGATGGTATATATGGAGAAAAGCAGAAAGAGGGAGAATTGTTGTACATGATAGTGGTGGAGACGAGGGAGGGAGAAATGTTACACTGGAAGGGAGAAGAGATGATGCAAAGAAGGAAAAGATGTCAGATTCTGCAGAAGGGTGATGGAAGGAGAGAAGAGAAAAATGTTAGACCACTGGAATTGGAAGGAGAGAGATGCCAGACCAGGGAATGGAAGGAGAGGAGAGATTCCAGAACTACCAGGTTTTAAGGACGAAGGAGCTATGACCAAAAGAGAAGGCCAAGAAGGCCTGTGCAGAAGTAGAAGTTTCCCAAAACAGGTCAGGATGCAGCATAGGAGCCAGCTGTGTAGGTGCAAGAAGTGCTGAAGATTCCTAATATTTAGAAAACACTTTTCTTATGTGTCCCATGAGGGTTAGTTAGGCTTGTATTTTGTACTCTGCAGTCACTTTGTAATTATGTCACCTTTTGGGATGCAGTCGTGGACAAAGGGTGGGCAATGTGGCTTATCCCTCTTAAATCCTCTAACAGCAAACAACCTTTTTCAACCCCTGTCTACCCCGATCATTCATAAATCCAATGAGAATTTTCTCCACTAGAGATCACATTCTAGGGTACTGAAATGGAGATCATTGGGGCCATACAGGTCCCCATCACAAACTATAGTGCAGGAGCTAAATATTCCCTGCAATATATATAAGTAATATATGTAAGTTTAATGTGCTTTTGCTTTTAATATCATATGTACATGTATTAAATTTGTTTGCACAATTGAAGTTTGGAAATTGAATAAAGATTAAAAAAAAAAAAAAAAAAAAAGATATTCCCTGAAATGACCAAAATATCTTTTACTGAACCTTAAGAGAAAAAAAAATTCTACGGGCAGAATATCTTGAGTATATCCAACCCATTCTTCAAGAAGAGCCAATGTAAACAGAGAAGCTAGAATTGCAGAGCAACTGCTTCTTTTCTCTTTATCCTCCTTTCCCTCCCCAGTCCCTGTGCCTCCTGGAAAAAAATAAATTTATGCAAGTTTTAAAGAACAACTATTTGCCTTCATGGACTATAAGTGCTAATAGTTGTTAAGTACTAGAAGGAGCTTTTATAAACTAAGATAAACAATTTATGTTACGCGAGCCCTAAGAGGTACGGTAATTTATAGACTTCGTTTATGGATACTGAAAGAAGTGTTTTATGTGGTTTTGTACATCTGTCCCCATTTCTATTGTAGATATTTAAAAGTCTCTCATTTTTATCCCATCTTGGCTCTCATGTACTACTATCAATTATCAATTTGACGTGTGGCTCTATTTCAGCAGAAAGCTAGATGGAAGAGAAGAAAGGAAAAAATGCATTTTGTGTGCTATCAACAGTGAAAGCTTCTGAAAGTGAAAATATATATAATTTTAAACAAAATAATAGTTATAAAGTACAAACTCTTTGATCGTAACACAATTAGGAGTATAAATTCCATTAAGTGATTCCTGTGACATCATAAATCAGAAGGTCAAAGGCTGAGGTGTTTGCCATTGTCTCCAGAATGCAGAAATTAGATTTACAGCTTTAGTCTGTGTGCATTGGGATTTAATTTACTTTGGGATAGATTCACTAAGCAAACTAATAGTGTACCGATTGGTTTGCGACCTGATTTCCCTCCAACCCAATTCACTAACCTCTCCTGTGATCCGCTTCTGATCCGTGCATGCAAATTAGGAGAAACGGCATGCAAAGTAGGCAGGGACGCGATTCACTAAACAGAAGTAAGACCAATTGGGCTTGCTGAACCGAAGTGAAGCGACTGCTGAGGACCAGACGCTTCACTTCTTATTGACTCTCCTGACCTTTAAAACCGTGGGCTGGCAATGCGCTTTTGCAGAATACATAAAAAAGGAATTCTTCCTTTTTTATATATTCTGTAAAACGCAATTGCCACCACATGGTTTTAACCCCCCCCCTCCGCACTGATGCCTGCCCCGCGTCAATGCCCTGCCGAAGATAATAGGCAGGAGGGATGCCAATGCCCTCCTGCCATCTGAAACCCACCCTGGCCAGGCCTGGCCATGTCCAACTCCCTCTCTTTAGCTTAAGCTAGGCCGGCCGGCTGGCCGGGCTGGGCCAACCCCCTCCCCGTACCTTTAAAATCGTTAGAAGCAGGAGGGGTCCTCGGTCCTTCCTGCTCCACCAGCCTCCTGCGCAGCAATGAAGGCCTTAGGCCATGACAAGATGCATCATCTGATGCACGGGGAGGAGCCTAAGGCCCTGATTGGCTGAGGCGCCTCAGCCAATCAGGGATTTCCTTAGGGAGGGGGCATTTTTTTTAGGGGTTTGGGGAGGGAGGAGGCACTTCGGCGGGGGAGGGGGGCTTTTTTATTTTTATTTTTGATCAAGCAGTTATTTTGCATATGTAATACACGCAAAATATCTGCCCCATTAAAAAAATAAATAAAAAAAGCCGGCAGAAGCCCTGCCAGCAGTGACAGGTTCTGCGCATGCTCAAGGATTGCTCTCTAGCGATCTGTGTTGTGGGTGTAGGGTGTGCCAACAATCGTCCTCATTTGCATGCAGACCTTTTGTGAATTCATCGGCCTGCATGCAATTGGGAACGGATCGGACACGGAATCGGGGGTTAGTGAATCTAGCCCTTTGCATGGTGTATGAATTAGAAAGGTAGGGAGTAGTCTGAGGATCTCTAATCTCATAGATTTATAAATCCTCAGTCTTGTCTTTAAGATTTTTAATTTCATACTCTCCGAAAAAGTCCTTAAATCCACCAGCATGCTTCCTACTGGCAGGGGATCTTTTCTTTAGCTACAATACAGTGTGAATGGAATATATTTTAAGCTTCGCTTTTTGGCAGGTTAAAAAAGAACTGTGCCATCGATCAACTGTGCCTGTACTTGCATTAGTAACTTTTTCCATCCTCTATCATCATTCCAATGACTAGTGTAAGGGCCCATCAAAAACAATGGGAAAAAATAGTATTTGCATGCATTAATTCAGTCACTAAACTTCTCTCTGCCCCGAGGAACCCCCCCTTTTCTCACCCAAGTATGATGCATTTCAAATCACAATGTGGGTCTCAGTATTCACTATGCTTGTGATTTTTTTTTTTTTTTAATTAAAGCAGGTGTACTACTTGCCTTTGCCTGCATGTGCAATGCATATATAGGGGGTGATTTTTGGTAGCTGGCTCTCTCCACTGGAGATAGACAGGGGAGGAGTTGGTGAGGTCATCAAGATTATAAATTGAATTTTTGGGAGAGTAGCTTAAATTTTATTAATTTATTTTAAAA
Source organism: Geotrypetes seraphini (assembly GCF_902459505.1). Lineage (NCBI taxonomy): Eukaryota > Metazoa > Chordata > Amphibia > Gymnophiona > Dermophiidae > Geotrypetes > Geotrypetes seraphini. The sequence continues at coordinate 162,780,988 of NC_047088.1, read as the reverse complement.
ATTTCTATACCGTCTAACCCTAGGCAGTAAAATCAAACATACATAATGCTTAAAACAATGCAAAGAGACAGACAAAACATCAGGATTTAAACTCACAATAAATATTCAATCAAAGTCAGTCAGACCCTTTAAAAAAGCAGTAACGAACAATTGTGTTTTTAAGAATTTGATCCTTTCCTGCCATAATGACAGGGCAAGATTAAGGAATAGACAAATTAGGCACATCTCAAGGGCCCATATGTTTAGAAGGGTACCTCTTTAATGTTCTAATGGCTTCTAAGGAACATTTTTGCCCTGCTAAGGCAGCTGCTGGCAGAAAGAAAAGTTGAAGGTAGATGTGGCAAAGCTCGGGTTACTGTATTTTTCTCCACGAAATCCCAGACACCTGGCCCCGCCACACCCCATTCTGCCTCCAGCCCCGCCTCCAGCCCTGTTCCATCCCCAACCCTATCCCCACAAAGCCTCCTCTCTTCTTCTGGATGAGCTCCAGCCACGTCTGGAGGGCCTGGAACATGCACAGATGTGTGTAATATCATCCATGCATGCTCAGAGGCCCTCCAGACACGGCTGGAGCTCACTGGGGCTTTCTAAAACCCAGACAAATGCCAGGTTTTGGAAAGTCTGTCCGGGAGCCCAGGCAATCCTCTATAAAGAGGACATGTCTGGGTTTTCCCGGATGTCTGGTAACCCTAGGCAAAGCCACTACTATCCATAGAGGTCTATATATTTTCCCTACCCTCTGTGAATTGTCTTATGGACAACAGGAGGAGTCAGCGAACAACCCTTGTTGCTTCTTTCTTCTGCTGGTTTAGCTCCGTAGTCAGAGAACCATGTGAGACCAATTTGTGGGAGATTAAGAAGTATTTATATTATAATGGAGGGTCCAACACACTTGTGTACTTAGGGCCACCCCCAAAAGTTTAATCCTACCTTCCATACCACCAAAAAGGAGCACAGGGCTGTTTCCTAGCTGTGAATCAAAATCTTAAACAAAGGAAAGTGTAGTTTTCCTCTTTTTATTCCTGACGAAAGTCTAAGGGATAGCTAGGAGGCCTATGACCAGTGTGGCATTATTCTGGAGAGAATACAGGTAGCTTAAAGTCAGTGACCCATGGAGAAGGTACTAGGGGAGAGGACACCCAATCACATTAGAGGAATTGTCTTACATTAGGGGAATTTGGTAGTAACTAAAAGGAGTGTTATATTGGGAGCTTACCACAGTTCACTCTCCCCCCTTCCCCCAGGCTCCAGGAGCCATTGATGAAAAGAGAGGGTATTTTGCATAGAGCAGGATGAACTGTCTGCTGGAAAGTTAGAGGTATCCTGATGGAGAATCCTGAGAGTTTGAGGGGAAAAAATTGAAGAAAAATAAGAGAGGAGAATAAAGAACAACATAAGAATTGCCATAATGGATCAGACCAAAGGTTGATCTAGCCTGATATCCTATCAACAACAGTGGCCAATCCAGGTCATGAGTACCTGCCAGAATTCCAAGAAGCAGTAAGATCCATGCTACCAACTCCAGGGGTAAGGAGTAACTTTCCCTTGGTCTATCTTAATAGCAGTTTATGGGCTTTACTTCCAGGAACTTACCCAAACCTTCTGTAAATCCAGGTACACTAGCTGCATTGAGAGAGAAAATATTTTCTCCTATTTGTTTTAAAAGCATTACTATGTAATACCATGGCATGTCCCCTAGTATTTTATTTTTTGAAAGAGGAAACAACCTACTTGCATTTACCAGTTCTACTTTACTCAGGTTTTTCTAGACCTCATTTCCCTCAGCCATCTCTTCTCCAAGCTGAAGAACCCTAGCTTCTTAGCTCATATAAGAGGAGCTCCGTCCCCTCAATCATTTTGGCTGCTCGTTTTTGTATCTTTTGTAAGTCCACCATATATTTTTTTAGATATGGCAATCAGAATGGCACAATGGCATTATAACATTCTTTATTTTCTGTTTCTTTCCTAATAATTTCTAAAATTCTGTTTGCTTTTTTTGGCTGCCGCCACACACTGAACACAAGATTTCAATTTGTTGTTCACAATGACCCCTAGATTTTTTAATTTTGGTATTTAGCCTGTCCTCCCAGAACAGGTTACATAAAGACAAATACAATTTAAAAGTTTCAAGTTTATTAGGATTTTATATACTGCCTATGAAGGTTATCTATGCTAAGTGATTTTTAATCAGGTACTCAAGCATTTTCCCTATCTGTCCCGGTGGGCTCACCATCTATCAATCTATCTAATGTACCTGGGGCTATGGAGGACTGAGTGACTTACCCAAGGTCACAAGAAGCAGCACAGGATTTGAACCCACAACCCCAGGGTGCTGAGGCTGAAGCTCCAATTACTGCGCTTCATACTCCTTCAGATCAAAAAATACAAAAATAAATAGAACAAGTCACTGAAATGTCACAACTTTCAATTAAACGATAGTGTTATGATGGGTCCGATGAACAATAGAATAGGAATATGCAGAAGAACACAATCATTCAAGATGCAAAGATCTAGCTGAAGGAATAACAAACCCATCTTTTATAAAGCCTGATAATGTGGGCTGCTGCGGTAACTGCCCCAAAGTCCATTAGGATTTAAAGGGCTTCGGTTCTTGTGCTGAACAGCAGCTACTAGAGCAGCTTTGTAAAATGGGGGACACCTTTCCCCTTGAGAGCGCAAAGGATGACTAGAACTTAAACTGAAATCTTCTTAAAAATATATCCTTGACCGGTCCCATGAAAAATCTTAAAAGCAAGAGCTAACAACATAAAAAGACAGCATTTCTCAACAGATAACCAATGCAAAGCAACAAAAGTATTGGTGTAATATGATCACGTGGCCCTGAATTCATCAAAAGTCGTGCTGTGGCATTTTCTTGGTTGGTGACTCCTAATGAGCAACCTAACATCGTGTAGCTATAATCTGGGTTATTTTCCGCAACAAAAGTATTGGTGTAATATGATCACGTGGCCCTGAATTCATCAAAAGTCGTGCTGTGGCATTTTCTTGGTTGGTGACTCCTAATGAGCAACCTAATATCGTGTAGCTATAATCTGGGTTATTTTCCACAAAGTGCATCATTTTCACCCCAAAGGGCATCATTCTCCACAAAGTGCATCATTACAGAGTTGTGCTGCTGAGCAGCACACACTAAATGCCAAGCCGCCCATAGGAATAGAATGGGCGGTTCAGCATGCATTAATGTGCGCTGCTTGGCAGCAGTGGTGCAGTAAGGGGGGGCGGTCCATACCGAATGCTGTCTTGGTGGGGGCACCAGCACCCATCCTCCTCTCTGCCCCCTCTCGGCTCCTTCTCTGCCCCCCTACTACTGTACACGTGTACTCCTTCCCATCCCTTGTACCTCTTTAAGGTTCGCGACATGATAAGTAACCCCAATCTGCTGCTCGCACCGGTGTAAGCTCTTCCTCTGACATCACTTCCTAGATCCGCACCTAGAAAGTGACCTCAAAGGAAGAGCCAATGCTAGCATGAGCAGCAGGCTGGGGTTGCTGCTCACGCTGGGAATGTTAAAGAGGTATGGGGGAAGGCAAGGGGTACGCACGTGCAGCAGGAGGGGGCGGGGAAGTTCCGTATGGGGGTGGGGGGCAGAGAAGAGGGTGGTGGAGGGGCGCTACCACCCAGGGCACCTCTTACCCTCGTTACAATACTGCTCGGCAGCACAGTTTTGTAAAAGGACCCATTTGCATTTAGTCCACATTAAATTTTATCTGCCATTTGGATGGCAAGTCTTCCAATTTCATAAAATGTTCCTGCAATTTCTCACAATCCACATGTGATTAAACAATTTGGAATAGTTTTGTGTTATCTGAAAATTCAATCACCTCACTTTTCATGCCTATTTCCAGATCTCCCTTGGGTAAATCCATGTTGACTCTGTCCAATTAAACCATTAAGGCCTCCTTTAATGAAACTGCGATAGCAGTATCTAGCGTGGGGAGCCGCGCTGAATGGCCCGCACTGCTCCTGACGCTTATTGAGTTCCTATGAGCATCGGGAGCAGCGCGGGGCCATTCAGCGCGGCTCTATGTGCTAGAAACTGCTATCGCAGTTTCACAAAAGAGGGGGTAAGTGTTCAATCATTTTGAGTCTCTTTTATTAAAAGTGCATTAATCACTAAGGCTCTGATTCTCTAAATGGAAGCTAACTTCTAAACACTGAGGAGTACAATTGTCAATCATTCATTAGGTGCCACTTATAACATCACACCCGGTGGAGCCAAAGCAGTTTTAGGCATCGGTAGGCATTGAAACCTTAGGCACACTCAAATTATGCCAGGATTTTCTTGGCCTAAATGAAGTTAAGTTTGGCGTCTAAGTCAAACCACACCCAAAATCTGCCCAAAATCCAACCCTAACCACACCTACTTTCTAATAGGTGCCTTGAAGTACCTTTAAGTGGTAGACGCCTACTAAGTTCGGTGCCTACTGGCTAATTCATTTTTTAAAATTGGCTTTTAATGGCTTTTTAATGGTGCTTTTCAATTAACAGCACCAATTGAACCTAATTGAATAATTAACTTAGGCCCCTAGATCAGCTAAGCATGCCAATATATGCATCTAACTTCAGGAACTGTTTATAGAATCCTAAGTACCTAAGTGCTCCTGCAATAATTTTAAAAAAGACAGCATTGGAAATTTGTATTTCTTTTTCTTTTGTTTTTCTTCTTTACATGATGCTTTTGTAATGTGTTTTTCGTGAATATAAAATATTGAAATTTCAAATAAAGAAAAAAAAAATGGCATGCCTTGAAAAGGTGCAGCATTAAATCATTCTAAATTAGAGATATAATGCTATAATAATGGGTGATTCCAATTAACAGATAAAACAACTAGGAAGACAGCAGATTAAACCAGTAGAAAACTATCCACTAATCTGCAGTATAATATAATTGAGATGAATTTTCATTGGTTTTCAGAATGCCAATTTTATATTTCAAAATGATGGAGGAAAAGGCCTGTTTTTGATATACAACATCTACTTAGAGCAATCTCATACAGACTCTGGAAGCTCTAATTATTGGTCAAAAACTCCATTGAATGGTATTTAAGAATGATTAGCAACAAGCAAAAAACAAAAGGAATTGACCCCAAAATTTCCACAAAGAAGAAAATCCAGAGAAAACCAAAAAAAACTCTGTGGAGTGACGATGTTCCTAAATGGACTTTATTTGAAAGTATCAAAGTTCCAAAGGTACACTAAAATCATCCACATAAAATAATTCCATCCACATAAAAGTAAATCATCCACATAAGAGCCTTAAAGGACCTAGCCCGCTAGGGATACAGGATCCAACACGGTCCGCGTTTCGACAAAAAGTCTTCTTCAGGGGTCCCTGGGGGGTCCTATAAAGGTGTGTACGTGGGAAACAATTGTGTGGTGAACCGGAAGTGAGACACTGCTTGCATTTGCCGGACCGTGTTGGGTCCTGTATCCCTAGCGGACTAGGTCCTTTAAGGCTCTTATGTGGATGATTTACGTTTATGTGGATGGAATTATTTTATGTGGATGATTTTAGTGTACCTTTGGAACTTTGATACTTTCAAATAAAGTCCATTTAGGAACATCGTCACTCCACAAAGTTTTTTTGGTTTTCTCTGGATTTTCTTCTTTGTGGAAATTTTGGGGTCAATTCCTTTTGTTTTTTGCTTGTTGCTAATCATTCTTAAATACCATTCAATGGAGTTTTTGACCAATAATTAGAGCTTCCAGAGTCTGTATGAGATTGCTCTAAGTAGATGTTGTATATCAAAAACAGGCCTTTTCCTCCATCATTTTGAAATATAAAATTGGCATTCTGAAAACCAATGAAAATTCAACTCAATTATATTATACTGCAGATTAGTGGATAGTTTTCTACTGGTTTAATCTGCTGTCTTCCTAGTTGTTTTATCTGTTAATTGGAATCACCCATTATTATAGCATTATATCTCTAATTTCTTTAACATTTCATCATCTGTTTGTTTTATTTCTGGCCTGGTGGATATTATGATTTTGATTATTGAGAGTTTCTATACTGCTACTAATGACTGGGAAGTCAATTCAGAACGGTCTATATGAGCGTCTGCAAAGGCGCTGCACTACATGAGTTTCTGTAAAGGTGATATGATACATTAGTTTCTGTAGAGATGTTACCATAAGGAGTTGTGAGGTGTTACAATGCATGGCTTCTATACTGAAATACCCAGAGTTCTGTGGTAGTGTTACAGAGTTATTAATACTGGCATGGTTATATCAATAATTCATCATCCTACTTGTATGCACATGTTTAAACCAAATCAGTTGTCTATGTGTATACACATGTCATACTAGGTTTACTATTGCCGATAAATGCCCTATACATATTTACATACCTCTTAGGAGGTTGGCCATTTCAACTAAATGAACTACCTCTTAGGGTGGTTGTCCATTTCAATTAAATATAATAAATTTACACGCATCCCTGAAAGATCTGGTTTCTTCTCTCTGTCAACTTCATAGTTTCAGTTGAAATAGTTTAAGAAAAGGATAGTCTTTATTCCTTTCTTTAATTTTCCAGTGTTCTTTTCTAACTTTAATTTTTTTGGTAGGGCATTCCACCACGTTGGTGCCATTGCTGAGAACATTCTTGCCTTGGTGCTTTTGTATTTGATGTCTTTGAAGGAAGGTATTTGTAGTAGGGGCTCTTGGCTTGAGTGCAAAGCACGCTGGGGCGTATGGTTATTTAGTTAGTCTGGCTGCTAGGTATTGCGGTTCTGAGATGTGAACAGTTTTGTGTGTCAGCAATAGGATTTTGAATTTCACCTGGCTCTCAATCGGGAGCCAGTGTAACTCCTTCAGTAGCGAGGTGGCACTCGTCTGTCTTGTTTTACCTAGTAGAAACCTAGCTGCAGCGTTTTGTACTGTTTGGATCTGTCTGATCATGTATTTGGTAAACCCAGGAAAGTTGCATTGCAGTAGTCAAAGATTGTGAGTACCAGGGATATTAATACATTGGACATTGCTCGGTAGGAGAGGTAGGGTTTCAGTCCCCTTACCCAGTAGAGTTTGCCATAAGCGGTTTTTTACCATCCGTTGGATCTGCATTGTCATGTCTAGGCTCGGGTCCAGCCAGACACCTAGGTTTCTTACCCCATTCTTGGGCAGTTCTACAGTATTGCTGTTTAGTGTTAGGTGGAAACTGAGGTCGTTTCCACTCCATTTGTTTAAGAGTAGTAGTTCTTTCTTTTCTTTGTTGGCTACTAGGCCATTTGCTTGAAACTATCCAAAGATTTTTTCTAGGTCCATCTCAATCATGTATTTGTTCATCGCGTCCCATTTCCTCAGTGGTATGATCAGTTGAATGTCATCTGTATAAATGTAGCATTCCTACCCCAGGTTTCTGATGAATTTTCCAAGCGGGCAGAGGAAAATGTTGAATAGTTGGCATGGGAGAGGTGAAGGAAAGTTGAGTAACAATCCACTATAAGTTAAGTGAGAATCCACTATAAGTAAGTGGCTCTCTTATAGTTAGATTATAAGTGAGAACAATATCTTAAGTCAAAATTTCAAAATTGAGAACAAAAATAGAAGTATTTATAAAAATGAATAAAAATCGGACTGATGAAGATGATAGCAACTGGAAGTATCTAGCACTCAGCTGCACTCTGAAGGTCCAGACAAAAAAATTTACTAAATACTCACCTTCTATCTTTGGAGATATGCCTTTATGGAGCAGATACCAGGATTCCAGATTTATATAAAATAATTGGAGATACAATTATACTGAATAGCATGGGTGACATGGCGGATCCTTGCAGTACCCCAAGACAGTTTCTTTTCAGTTGCTGGTATCCCCTTGCCATTCTACTGTTAGTATAGCTCTACAATTATTCTCTTTCCCTTCACATCTGGAATTTCTATCCATAAGGATTCTAGGTTGCTATTTCCTGCTGAGTTTTTATTCTGTTTGATTAAATTCCTTTTTAACACATAATACCACACCCTTCCAATTTGGTCCACTCTATCACTATATTATAATTTGTAGCCTCGTAACAGAGTGTCCCACTTGGTATCCTCCTTTCACCAGATATTTGAGATGCCTATTACATCTACCTCTTCATTTAGTGCTATATAATTTTAACTCTCCTATTTTATTTTTTTTAGACTTCTAGTATTATGTTTTACGTTTCTACTGAAAAATATTTTTTTTATTAGGAATCCAGTAATACAAGATACATCATTGAAACAGAATATAAACCACAGTACAAGATTCCCAACAGTGGACATTATTAACAATAGGAACCTGTAGGGATGATTCCTGCTTTACCTAATGGTAAGGCCTCTGAGACTAAGGCCAAGCAAGTCATAAACCATCTATGCTGCCCTGAAGCATTCTGAATGTGTTTACAAGAAATGTGTGTGTACAGTCAAGGACATTTTACCATCTCTGGATATCCATGCCTATGTGAACATGGAGGAGTGTTACTTTCTCATCTGGTTATGAACTGTGCTTTGTACTCTTATCATCTGTGATTTGCCGTCATGTCTACCAAGGCCTTTGCACTAGAAGAACACTATTCATTCCTGCTGTTCTGCATTGATTGGTTCTCAAGGGTCATCTGACAGAATCTAAGGATCGAGGTGTTTTTCAGAGTAGACAATTTTGGATTTTAGGGAACTCGGATCTACAATTGTGTACTCTCCTTCCATTGCACTGTTTTTACAATAAGAACTGATAAAAAAAGATTCCTCTTGTGACCTGATTCTCAGAGAAGAACTGTCTTTGGACATAACTGAACTTGCTCTGGTTTGCATCACAAGAAGGACTGGCAATATATATTTCAGATGCACCTGTGATAAACAACCTTGTCTGACAAGACGATCTTGTCTGACAAGACTCCAGGCTCGCTGTATGCTAGAAGCCTCAACAAGAGAATTCCATTATCAGGATCCGCTGAGGAGGCTACATCCAATGGTAAGGCAAGAATTATCTTTCAGTTTTGCTAGGTTAGATAGAATCTTGTTTTGTAAGGATGGGAATATTGGGTCTCCTTGGTGATAAGCTATCATAAGTTGATGCTAATTATCAGGAATCAGTATTGTAAGGAATTATATTTACTGTTTGAAAATTAGTCATATATTTACTAATTACTTAGTGATTACTGTTGTACTAATTGTGTATATATACACAGAGATATTGTGAATAATTATTAGTTTGTTATTCACTACTGGCTATATGTGAATATATTTTTCTATCTTTATAATAAAATCTGTTTCAGATATTCTGGCCTCTGTTTACTCTTGTAAAAAGGCATAAGGCATAACCTGGCAGGTAGTTGGTGTAACACCCTAGATACGAGATGTATATCTAAGAGATGTTTCTCTAATTGTTTTATTACACCATAAAAACTTCCTAAAAACCTTAGCCCTTATAACCCACCCTACCCCCACTCTCCACAAAGAAAAGATTAATAAAGATACTGAAAGGACGGCAAAGCAGGAAACCAAGCAACAAGAAGTACAACATATTAACCTACAAAGAACCCCAACCACCCAGTTACCCATCAAAATACTTACCGTATTTTCACGCAGATAACGCGCACCCGTGTAAAACGTGCACACGGGTATAGCGCGCAGAAACCACGATTTTATGTACAAAAACTTTTGTATACCGCGCTCACGGGTATACCGCGCATGCTGCCCGACTGTCCTTTCGCCCGCCCCGACTCTCCTCTGGCCACCCCGACTCTCCTTTCGCCCTCTCCGACTCTCCGTGCGCTGTCCCGACTATCCGTTCACCCTCCCTGACTTTCCGTGCACTGCCCCGCCTCTCCGTGCGCTGTCCCGACTCTCCGTTCACCCTCCCTGACTTTCCGTGCACTACCCCGACTCTCCGTGCGCTGTCCCGACTCTCCGTTCACCCTCCCTGACTTTCCGTGCACTGCCCCGACTCTCCGTGCGCTGTCCCGACTCTCCGTTCACCCTCCCTGACTTTCCGTGCACTGCCCCGCCTCTCCGTGCGCTGTCCTGACTCTCCGTTCACCCTCCCTGACTTTCCGTGCACTGCCCCGCCTCTTCGTGCGCTGTCCCGACTCTCCGTTCACCCGCCTTGACTTTCCGTGCACTGCCCCGCCTCTCCGTGCGCTGTCCCGACTCTCCGTTCACCCGCCCTGACTTTCCGTGCACTGCCCCGCCTCTCCGTGCGCTGTCCCGACTCTCCTTTCGCCCGCCCTGCCCTGCCCCCCCCGGCAGGACCACTCGCACCCCCACCCCAAAGGACCGCCGACTCCCCGACAATATCGGGCCAGAAGGGAGCCCAAACCCTCCTGGCCACGGCGACCCCCTACCCCCACCCCGCACTACATTACGGGCAGGAGGGATCCCAGGCCCTCCTGCCCTCGACGCAAACCCCCCTCCCTCCAACGACCGCCCCCCCCAAGAACCTCCGACCGCCCCCCCAGCCGACCCGCGACCCCCCTGGCCGACCCCCACGACACCCCCACCCGCCTTCCCCGTACCTTTGTGTAGTTGGGACAGACGGGAGCCAAACCCGCCTGTCCGGCAGGCAGCCAACGACGGAATGAGGCCGGATTGGCCCATCCGTCCCAAAGCTCCGCCTACTGGTGGGGCCTAAGGCGCGTGGGCCAATCAGAATAGGCCCTGAAGCCTTAGGTCCCACCTGGGGGCGCGGCCTGAGGCATATGGTCGGGTTGGGCCCATGATCACATGGCCCTGAATTCATCAAAAGTCGTGCTGTGGCATTTTCTTGGTTGGTGACTCCTAATGAGCAACCTAACATCGTGTAACTATAATCTGGGTTATTTTCCACAAAGTGCATCATTTTCACCCCAAAGGGCATCATTCTCCACAAAGTGCATCATTACAGAGTTGTGCTGCTGAGCAGCACACACTAAATGCCAAGCCGCCCATAGGAATAGAATGGGCGGTTCAGCCTGCATTAATGGGCCCAACCCGACCATGTGCCTCAGGCCGCGCCCCCAGGTGGGACCTAAGGCTCCAGGGCCTATTCTGATTGGCCCACGCGCCTTAGGCCCCACCAGTAGGCGGAGCTTTGGGACGGATGGGCCAATCCGGCCTCATTCCGTCGTTGGCTGCCTGCCGGACAGGCGGGTTTGGCTCCCGTCTGTCCGGCCAACTACCAAAGGTACGGGGAAGGGGGGTGGGGGTGTCGTGGGGGTCGGCCAGGGGGGTCGCAGGTCGGCTGGGGGGACGGTCGGAGGTTCTTGGGGGGGGGGCGGTCGTTGGAGGGAGGGGGGTTTGCGTCGAGGGCAGGAGGGCCTGGGATCCCTCCTGCCCGTAATGTAGTGTGGGGTGGGGGTAGGGGGTCACCGTGGCCAGGAGGGTTTGGGCTCCCTCCTGGCCCGATATTGTCGGGGAGTTGGGGAGTCGGCCGGGCAAGAGGGCTTGGGCTCCCTCTTGCTCCGATCGTGGATGCGGGTGCGGGTGTGAGCGCGTGTGAGCGGTCGTTCGGGGTGGGGGTGCGAGCGGTCCTGCTGGGGGGGGTGAATCGGGCGTCGGGCGGGGTGGGAACTATGTAAAAAAATTTTTGTATACCGCGCTCACGCGTATAACGCGCGAGGGGTATGCGTTTTAGGTAAAAACGCGTATAACGCGCACGTTATATGCGTGAAAATACGGTATACATAGGAGTAATTCAAAGAACCAAACCAACCAAATATCAGAGAAAAAGAAGTCATTTCTATACCGCATAATCGATAAGTTTGATGCGGTTTACAAAATTAAACAAATAATACAATCTAAAGTAAATTGATTAATTTGCGAACAATGTGGCTTCAGTTGCTTTTGAAAATGATTGTAAGACATGGAACTCAATAACAAAGGTTTTAGTTCCTTGTCCCAGATAAAAAAGCAAAGATTGGCGGTATTTTGTGTAACAACAGCAAACCTCCCCAACCCTCCCTATGTCATCTTTTTGAGATGTTTTATGTTTCTATTTACGAGGTGTTTAGCAGTTGACAATCTGTACTCTGCTTTTCCCTTTGACTACTGGCTTACTTTTTGCCTTTGCTGCACTTCTCTGACGCCCTAAAGTCTCCGTTTTGATAGTACCCTTCAAAGATACTTCACTGTGAGCCACACACTCCTGAGCAACCATCGTCTGCTTTCCCCCAGGTTCTTGTTTAAGGAAGGTAAAAACAGGTCTGATGGATTAAAGGTTTTTTTTTCACATTATCTATATATGGGAAGATGCTTAGTACCTAGGGTACAAAGTAATGTACCCGTGTCACATTATAAGTCAGTGGTATGGTAGATGGGAAACACAATTTTTTATCCTAGAATTTCCCAAAATCATCAATGCTTTCTCTGCTAGGCTATACCTCTTCTACAAGGGCAGTGACTTTCCTCTACTTTCTTGTTTATTTATATATTTAATATTCAGACTCTTAGTCAGGCAAGAGCAAGCAAACACTTTTTTTTCCTCTGAAGATAAATTAGGCAACTCATGTACCTGCGTTGTGACACGTTAGTTGTCCAGAAATAACAAGTATTTCCACTCCTTAGTCTATGTCCTGTTGACCTTGTGGTTTCTGGTTGTCTAGTTTCCTACAAACTCTTTAGCCTGTTCCCATTTTCAATAAAGGAGGTATTAAACCTTACTTAAGCAACTCCTGTTCAAACACTTGCGCATGAAAAAAGCTTGTTGACTGGTCTGAGTTGCTCTTTGGAGAAGGTTTTGGGTGTGGATTCTAAGACATATTTTAGTAACACTGAGCAGATCATTAGCGTGTAACTTTCACAAACCTCAAAACTCCGAGCAAGCTTGCAGACTTCAGCAAACAGATGTTAATAGAAAAAAAAAAGCATCATGACTCCACTCTGAAAATATTCCATCCTGCCTATCAGTTCCATGCAATAAATTTCTTCTTTAACAAGTAGATGCTGCCTTGCCTGTATATTTCCAATTGCACAATAAAATCAAAGTAGGCATCTGTTTATTTGCCATCTTTCAAGTTCTGAGAGAGTCATTTTGGTCTTTGCAATCAATAAGAAGTTCAATGCTTCTAAAAATATGAGAAGTGCATCAGTAATCTGAGCCTACTTAACTCAGTTGATAACTCCAATAAGATGCTGGGAGCAGTGGTATAGTAAGGGGGATGGGCGGTCCGCCCTGGGCGCCATGTTGGTGGGGACGCCGGTACCCATCCTCCTCTCCACCCCGCCTCTTCCCACTCCTCCCCTCCTCCCCTCCTCTTCCCAATCAAGTGGAGCAAGCTTCATCCAAGGCAAGACAAATCATAGGTTGCATACGCAGGGGTTTCGTCAGCCGTAAGCCGGAAGTCATTATGCCGTTGTATAGATCCATGGTGAGGCCCCACCTGGAGCACTGTGTGCAGTTCTGGAGGCCGCATTATCGCAAGGATGTGCTGAGACTGGAGTCGGTTCAGAGAATGGCCACCCGGAGAGTCTCAGGACTCAAGGATCTATACTCGCTCGAAGAGCGTAGAGAGAGGGGAGACATGATCGAGACGTTCAATTATCTCACGGGCCGCATCGAGGCGGAGGAAGATATCTTCTTTTTCAAGGGTCCCACGGCAACAAGAGGGCATCCGTGGAAAATCAGGGGCGGGAAACTGCGAAGTGACACCAGGAAATTCTTTTTCACTGAAAGGGTGGTTGATCGCTGGAATAGTCTTCCACTGCAGGTGATTGAGGCCAGCAGCGTGCCTGATTTTAAGGCCAAATGGGATCGACACATGGGATCTATTCACAGGGCAAAGGTAGGGGAGGGTCATTAGGGTGGGCAGACTGGATGGGCCGTGGCCCTTATCTGCCGTCTATTTCTATGTTTCTATGTTTCCTCCCCTCACCAGTACACTGACAAATACACGCAGAAAAATGGCACGCTGTCAATCGTGCCCCGTCAAATGTGCGCACCGACAACTGTGTGCAGGACAATGGCGCGCTGCCAATTGTGTTAGTGTTAGGGTAAGGTTTATCCTGCGTGCATTTGACAGGTCACGCCCCTCACCACATGTGTGCCTCCTTCCCATCCCCTGTACCTCTAGTTGTTCACTGCTCTTCGCAACCGCGTCGTCTCTCCTGCTGACATCACTTCTGAGTACTGACATCAGCGTGTGAGATGATGGGGTTGCAAGGAGTATGTTGAAGTTCTTGTTTCTCGCCGCAGTGAACAACTAGAGGTACGGGGAAAGGGGGGCGCGTGTGGTAGGGGGGAGCGGGGGTGGAGACAAGGGCGGGGAAGGGCCGCTACCGCTCCGGGCGCCTCTCACCCTCACTATGCCACTGGCTGGGAGATTAATCTGGGCTTTCTAGTAACTGAGGGGATGATGAGGTGAAGTGCTCAAAGCACCCTGTAGTACTAACACAGGGTGAGTGTGGTTTTAGCGCACAATTTTGTGGGTGCACAGAAGGAATAAAGGGTTTTGCAGAAGCTAGCCCTGCAGGAAGCCTTACTTTAGACACCAGCACACAATTTCTGAATGCTCTGTCTTAGTTGTATACAACTTTTGGAATGCATTGGCAAGCAAATGTTTGGGGTTCTGCTTGCATTAGCTAGCTGAGCCCTAAACCATTAATGCCAAACTCTAATGCATGGTTACTGGATCAGCTCTTGACCTTTCTATAAAGCCTCTTGCTATATGGGAGCCCTTTTAATAAGCGCTAAAAAGAGGCCGACGCTATCCCCAGTGCAGGTCTTTCCTGTATGCTGAGGACACTTTTAGTGTAGTGCTAAAATGACCCCATTTTGCATTTTTCCACTTTAGTACATGAGCCCTAATTACCACCTATTTTGTAGGTGGTAAGGGCTCATGGGTTCATCGTGCGCTAACTCACTTCCAAGAGGATTTATTAAACACAATTGCCTCTGATGTGTATCATTAACTGTGCAACTGAGCTCTCAGATCCCCGCATTGATAAGTCATTGAACTCTTAAATCAGCTGCGGCAGGTACTGGGTATCGTTCATCAAGCTCTGTGCTTACTTTTATGCTGCCAAATAAACTTAAAGTGCTTTGTGCAATAAATATGAAAAAATTGAAAACTATCACTTAACTTAATTCTTTGTGCTAGTTATTCCCAAGTTGATTATATTCAATTGATACTTGGCCCAACGGGAACCATTTCGCCAATCTGTTGGCTTCTTCAGGGGTCTACAAAATACTCTACAGAAATAGAAAATACTATTAAGAAATAGAAAATAAAAGTGTATCAATACTACAAACATTAGCAATTATATATTCACTATTGTAAGGGCACTCACTGAACAGCTAAGCTTCCAATCTTGAAGCAAAAATGGCGCTGACAATTCACAAACGCCACGCATGCGCTCTTTAAACCTCAAGCACTGATGTCATATTCATTCAAGCGCATGAGCCTACTAAATGCAAAACCTTTAACACCACAGTGGATTGGTGTTCTTTTTTCTAAAACATTTTTTTCCAAAATATCTTTTTTCTAAAATTTAAAAATTAAAATTAAATTTAGATTATAAAGACAATAGTGAAATGTTTTTAAAGGTTTTGCATCACCGTTCGCATCGCCTTGGGAAACCATCCCCATATCCCTTTTTAAGGAGAGAGGGAAGAATCAGAGTATGAACGGGCACAGTCACTGACCCTCAAGCTTTGCATTTGAAGAATGCTGGTGTAGAAGGACTGAGGTTGAGTTAGACACTAAAGAATGACAGTCTCTAGTATCCAGAGCAGATATTGTGATGTCATAATGCCTCATTCCACCAATGCCTAAGAGCCAACCTCATCAGTGATGTCACAATGGCTTCATTATCCTATACTTCGCTCTCATTAGAATCAGAGTATGAATGGGCACAGCCACTGACCCTCAAGCCTTGCATTTGAAGAATGCTGGTATAGAAGGACTGAGGTTGAGATAGACACTAATGAATGACTTGGTATGGTTTCCTGTGGTTATCCGCGAGGATGGGAACAGTGATGAATTCTGTCACCATGTCATTCTCTAGCACAGACCTCTTAGAGGGCAATTCTGTACCTGGGCACTGCAATTTTATGCAGCAGTGAGTCTATTCTCTAATAGCACCTAAGAATGTAATTGCTATACGAGTGGCCGCTGAAAAGTTCTCAGCCCAACCAAGACGAGAATGGTGTGGAGCCATGAAACGTACGAGTTATTCCACACTTTTCTTGACACTTTTCATTTCATTTCATATCACAGCAGTCTCTGTTCACTAATCATATGGCTATAAGCCCGGCCTGAGAACTTTTCAGCGGCCCCTCGTACTAGAATACCAGCATGAGCTATATTTAGGTGCTAATATTTATACCAGGTCTATGACTGATGTAAATGTTAGCACCTAAATGTGATATTTAATCATGCAGTTTATAGTATTCTATAAGTTAAGTGTATAAATGGTATTCCCACCACTGCCCTGCCCATGGCCCTTCCCCGTGAGCATCTCCCTTATAATTATGTGCTAAGCCATTCTGTAATGTATAATTATAGAATAGTAGTTAAGCATACTACTGCCATTTATATGTGTATGTGTGCGCTTACACATATAAATGCTAGTATTGAATAAAGTTCAGCTCTTAAAAGACACTTAAATTTAGGCAGCAGGCGTTTAATGTAGGCAATCTATAACGGAATGACGGGGTTAGAACTTAGAAATCTCTGCCATTCTTGGAGAGGCTCATTTCAAGCTGAGGTAATTTTCTGGCTTTCCCAAGGAAGTGCACTGCTTTATGGAACACTTACATTCAAGGTCCTGTACTTGACTAAACCCAGGTTTTAAAGTAAGAATTAGTAAAACCACCAATGAGGGGCCCCTTCAAAGTTCTCAGCCCGGGCTTATGCCCATATGATTAGTGAACAGAAACTGCTGTGTTGTAAATTAAGAAGAGGATATAGTACAGAGACCATCTTAACTTCAATGCTTGATTATCCTCATGGTCTATTTAGCAAAGGTACTAGTGCCTTAATTCTTCAGCTAGATTTTAGTAGTGCCTTTGATCTAGTAGATCATGAAATATTGTTGAGTTGTTTAGACACAATAGGACTATCAGGAAGGGTCTGGAACTGGTTTCAAGGTTTTTTGAAGAAAAGATTTTATCAAGTGATTTGTGATGGTGACTATTCTCATTCATGGAGCAACCCATCTGGTGTGCCCCAAGGTTCTCCGCTATCGCCTACCTTATTCAACATCTACATTTCCCCTTTAGGACATTTATTACAGAGTTTAGATGTAAAATTTTATATATACGCAGATGACAGTTCTATTTTAATCCCTCTAAATAATTTTACCACTGAAATTTTAAACCAGGTATCTTCTATTATGACTCAGATAGAACAGTGGACAATTAATTTCAAATTGAAACTCAATATGGAAAAGACCAAACTTTTCTTGGCTAGTCCCGACAAAATAATAAATTCATAGCTTCATCTTAATGGTCATGATTACCCGATTATTAAATCTATCAAAATTCTGGGAGTCACACTAGACCGACATTTAACACTAGCAGAACATACGAACTTAGTGGTACAAAAATGCTTTTTTACATTGTGGAAATTAAGAACCATAAAAAAAATTTTGATCCTTTATCGTTCAGACTATTGGTGCAGGCATTAGTTTTATCTATTTTAGACTTTTGTAACATCATCTATTTAGGAGCACCCAAAAAAAATTCTAAGGAAATTAAGGATAATTCAGAATACAGCTGTTCAATTGATTTTTGGTTTAAAAAAGAATGACCATATTAGTTTATATTATTGTTTACTTCATTGGCTGCCTTTGGAGGCAAGAGTATTATTCAAATTTTCCTGTATCTGCTTTAAGCTGATCTTGGGATTGTCTCCAGCTTACCTTTTTCCTCATTTTATGTTGCATAGACCATCAAGAGAAACTAGAAACTTCTACTTATTTACTTATCCCAAAATTAATGGGTATAGATATAAGACCTTCTTAGATAGGACCCTAGCATTTCAAGCTGGTAGGCAACAATCTTGGTTAGGTAAATGTATTCAGCAAGCTATGTTATCACATTGCATTTTTCAGAAATTAATTAAGACCACTTTGTTCGATAAGTTTATTACTTAGTGAGCTTTATTACTGAAATTCTATTTTACAAATATTTGTATTTTTTACTGTATTATTGTATTTCACTGATTGTCCAGCTCTTTTTAGTGTAAACCGCCTAGAACTTTTGGTTATGGCGGTATAAAAAAATTAAGTTATTATTATTATTGTTATTATAAGGGAATCCTTAAATATTGGACCTTCGGAGAAGCCCCTGTGTACTGGCACTGGCATGCTGGCCAGTTGGTGTGCTGGGAAGCTATGGATGCCTGGGGCTCCCAGAAAGGCAAAGTGTACTTTTTGAAGTTGTGGGATTCGAATATATGAAGTCTCCACCAGAGAGGGCATGAGTTGTAGCTGATGCCTGGGGGATAATGTTTGTGGGGGATGGGGTGTTGGATTGTTGGCAGAGGGGAGGAGACATGTTACAAAATTTATGAGCTGTTATCTTGTGGCAGGTGGAGTAGACTGCTTTCTATGGGGTATTTGTAGTTAGAACCTTAATTTTTATTTTTGGGGGGTGAAAGTATGGGGGTGGCACTACTTGGGGAGGGAGACATGGAATATTGTTTGAGTATATTGCTGACGGTATGTTGTATTTGTCATTAACCACTGTATTTATACATATGTGGATATTGGGGAGGGGGGTGAAAGTCTATTCACAGAATGTTGATGACTACAGTTGTATTTTCTGAAAATGCTTTATTGTACTATTGTTTTGCATGGTCATCAATAAAAATTGTTGTACAGTAACACTCTCAGCCCAGCCAACAAAGTTGAGGTAGTCTCCACCGAGAGCTATACACTTACCCCCTCTTTTACTAAGGTGTGCTAACCGATTAGTGCGCGCTAAATGCTAACGTGTCCATTAGCGTTTAGCGCGCTCTAATTTGATTAGCGTTCACTAATCGGTTAGTGCACCTTAGTAAAAGAGGGCCTTAATCCAGTGATTTTCCACTTTTTTTGTTCCATCAGAAAAATATGGAATGGAAAAAATGGAAAATCACTGGACTAAGGGTATAGCCGTTGATGGAAACTGCCCCAACTTTGTTGGTTGGGCTGAGAACTTTCAGGGGCCCCTCATACAATAAGGACTGGTTTCTTAGAGGGTGGGAGTGGCCAGTTGAGTGGCTTGCTGGGAGTTTGGAAGGAGAAGTATGAAATCTTTCCAGGGAGTAAGAGTATCAAATCTTTCTCCAAACTGCTTCGGAAACCCTTTTTCTGAATTCCTCAGGGATAGAGCAGAGTTCTCTAACCTCTTCACATGAAGGTCTATATTGCAATTTTTTTTCATTTCTCAGGGCAAGTAAGCGATTTTTTAAAATGTTGTGGCAATTCCGCTTCTCATGGGCAACAATTGGTATCTTTTACAATCCCTCAGAATCAAATGCAAAGACTACAACTGATACAAAATGCAGCAGTCAGGATGATTTTCGGGCTGAAGAAGTCCGATCACATAACCCCTTCCTACCGACTCCTACACTGGTTGCCGATGGAGGCACGCACAAAGTTCAAGCTAGGATGTCTCTGCTTCAAAGTATTAAATGGTCTAGCCCCAAAATACATTACAGATCTCTTCTCATTCCCAACCAACAGACACGAAAGAAAAACACACATGAAATTTGTCTCCCCACCGGCTAGAGGGTGCAAATATAAGAGACACCATCAACAACTGCTATCATATCAAGCAGCCATATGGGGTAAAGACCTAGAAAAACTAATTGCACAAACAAACAACTATGAAGAATTCAGGAAACACCTAAAAACTTACCTATTCTTGAAATACCTAGGCAACGAACTGGAACATCAACCCCCCCCGTAACATCATCACATACCTGATCATACCTGATCATGCGAACTGTCAGACCCAACCCCTAACCACTAACTATGAACACTGTATTCAATTTACGGAACATTTCTACTTCTGTGCAAATAGCTGGGCACTTCCTAGCCTTGCAACACACAAACTGTTGCCAACATTATTAATATTATCAAATGCATACTACCATACTCTTTAATCCATTGCATGAGATGTATACCGCTATACTCTTTAATCCAATGTACGTAAAGTTTCCCTTTATTGTATTGAGATATACACTGCTATACTCTTTAATTCATTGTACGTAAAGTTTCTCTTTATTGTATTTACATTTTCTTTCATTGTATTCACAGATTCTTTATTGTAAACCGCCTAGAAGTCGCAAGATAGCTGGCGGTATATAAAAATAAAGTTATTATTATTATTATTATTAACTGTTAATTTTATACTACTTTATAACTTTGCTTGTGTATATATAATTTATTGAATGAGGAAAAGGGATCTTTAGGAATATGCAATAAAAGATTTTTGTTTTTGTTTATTTGAGGGGGGGGGTTGTTTCATTTAATTTATTTTAATGAAAAAAAAAAGAGAAAAACAGCTAAACCTCCCCCCCCCCAATGATTTCCCATAGCAAAACTCCAGCAATCCAAAATTTAATAACCTAAGCTCCTTTGTTTCTTCCTCCCCTCCCCTCCCATCCCGGATGTATGTTACCCTAACCATGGGGACTACCAAAGTCCAAATGGGTTAGCAATGATTCCCAGACACTGTCCTGACTGTCCATTATTATTTTTTAATCTCGCTGATACTGGTGCCATTTTGATGTATGGAGCAGGCAAGCATTATATAAAATGAACCATACTATGTCTGAGTGTGTGGTGCACGGGCTGGAACTGCAGCCTCAGCACCCTGAGGTTGTGGGTTTTGACATACGCTGCTCCTTGTGACCTTGGACAGGTCACTTGGTCCCCCAATGCACCAAGTATATTAGATAGATTGTGGCCCATCAGGACAGGCAGGGAAAAATGCTTGAATACCTGAATTAATTCATGTAAACCTTTTTGAGCTCCCCTGGGAGAATGGTGTTGAAAATTGAATGAATAAATAAATAAATAAATATGCTATTTAGTAATTTCATGGAATGTCCCCTAGTCTTTTTATATTTTTGAAAGAGTGAAGAACCGATTTGGTTTTACCAGTTCTGTTCCATTGGTGAATTTATAGATCTCTATCATATTTTCTCTCTGCTTGATATCCTCACTGTGTTCAGCACTGAATGTGTGATCCCCTGGGTGTGGGGTGATCAGAGAAGGCAATGGCCCCCATAGAGACTAAATACAGAGGGCCTCAAAGAAACACAGAAACGTGGAGTATGACGTCAGATAAGGGCCGGCGGCCCAACAAGTCTGCCCACTCAAGACTAGCCCTCCCTACCTGGAGTATCCATTTTTAAGCATAACTCTGTAGTACCCCTACCTGTTTGTCCCATTGATTCTTGAAGTCGATCACACTGCTGGCCTTGACCAGCTAGCGTGGAAGACTATTCCATTGATCAATCACCCGCTCGGTGAAGAAGTACTTCCTGGTGTCACCATGAAGTCTTCCTCCCATGAGTTTCAGCGGATGCCCTCTTGTCGCCGTGGGACTCTTTAGAAAAAAGAGTCTTCCTCCACTTCAATTTGTCCCGTGATGTATTTGAATGTTTCTATCATGTCCCCCCTTTCTCTGCGCTTCTTGAGTGAATATAGGCGCAGCCTGGTCAGACGTTCTTCATATGGGATGTCTTTAAGTCCTGATACCATCCTAGCCTTACTCCAGAAAAGTACATCCTTGATTGTGTAAAGTGCAAAATTGTTTTTTTAACATTGTTTGGGCATTTACTGAGATTAAAGTGAATAAAGGTTATTGGTTATTAAAGCAGTGTAGAAAGAGACAAAGAATTAAGATGTGCTTTTAGAAATAGAGGCCTTTAGAAGCTTTTTTTTAAATTATTTTTTTTATTTTTTGAACTTTATTTAGTTTTTAATGCCAACAAAAAGTGCAATACAATTTATATACAAATAATGATAATCAACCTTTAGAAGCTTTTAGATACAGAGAACTAAGAAAGGACACAGCTTTTGGATGCAGAATACTGAATATCATCTAATTTTTCTTATATCCTATACCTATCCCATCTAAGTAATTCCTAACCTGACTGTCTTTACTGATCCTCTTTTCTTAACATAGCCATATTTTTAATTGGGTCATAGTAGGAATAGGCCCAAGGTTCTTAGTTATATTTTTTGTCCCATCAAATAGCTTTTCCTGGGCATGTGGCTTAGATTTGCTAAAATGATGGGTATTTGCTGAGTTAATTTTGCCCAACAATTGTCATGCAAGTGCTAGAGCTGTGTTTTAAGTAATATACATCTGCCTTCATTTAATTTTTCCCAGTCCTGAAGACCCCAAACCTGTTTGGTCTTTACCACACATGAGAGCTGATCTATTCCCTTTAATATTTAGAATGTTAGTAGCCCCAGGTATGTTAGCTAGATTGAGAGCCCACCGGGACAGATAGGGAAAATGCTTGAGTACCTGATTGTAAAACCGCTTAGATAACCTTGATAGGCGGTATATAAAATCCTAATAAACTTGAAACTTGAAACTCATGTTGTTGCACTATGTTATCTTGAGTTTTTGTTTTCAGTTTCAGCTGAAAACATTCAGACAGTTTTGGTGGCACTTGAACCGCAAGGTAATGGCGGAATAAAATCACTAATGTAATGTAATTTTTGTTTTGGGCCAAAATGAAAAAAGCAGTTTTGGACGTTCTCTGCTATAGATCCTTTTTATTGCTTAATCCAGGCATTAAAATTGGAGCTTCAAGGATTGTGTCAGCCCTGGTCTGCGGGTAATGGGATAGCTGTGCATTGCTCTTAATGCAGGAGAGGCGTACAGGGTCTGTGCAAGACCTGTGGACAAAAGGCCCGAGCTGGGTGGCCAATATCTGTATTCATCACATATAAAAGAAAGACACAGCAGATCACAGAAACAATGACCAAGATAAATGCTTTATTGTATGGGGGGGATACTGTGCATTCTATGTATCTGTTTTGTTCCTCATTTTTATAGTCTGATGTGTCTTTCTGCTGGCTGAAGCACTACAGATCACTGCCTCTCGTTCCCATTCATCACATGTAATGTTTTCAGCAGAGATGTGAAAATCAAATCAAATTGGGCAATATATCATGCTGTGCTACAAGAATGATGAAGTGCAGACCAAGAATGGTTAGGATAATCACAGATGTTGGTTTGTGAGAAAGCAGGACTGAGATTGAGTGCACAGGGCTGTTACATGGTCCAAGAGCTGCATGCCTACATCACTGTTCCTTGGCTAGTATGGTGCATGACCTTGGTAATTGGGCAATAGTATATGATTAGACTCTGCCTAATGTCAGACTTCATACTTTTTATGCTCTGTACACGTCAGTAATGTTACTTACCATTAATAAAGCACCAATCCTGACATATGAACTGTACCTTATGTGATATGTCATGACTGCAGAGGCATAACAACTGCATTGAATGAGCGGGAAATCCCATGGGTCCCCGAGGCTGGGAGGGTCCCCCTAAACCAAGGCTCGACATATCCCAGATACCAGGTTGCCATGGCACCTAAAAAATCAGACCTGGTGCTTAAGGTTTGCAAAAAAAAAACCAACAAAAACCCCCATCATGTAGGCAACCATTCTGGAGAGCAAGTCAGAGGGAAAGCCAATGAGATGGTGTTTTCCCTGCCTGGAAATGATAGCAGCATCTCATTGGCTGACAGGACAAGGAGTTCCCACAGCCTCTCCTTAACCAATGGAGCATTTAAAAGAGCATCTGCAAGCCTATGCAGAGCAGACAACAAGGAATTGGAGCGTAGTAGCTGAATAGCAGTGGAGTGCTTTTTTCATTCCCCGTACCTCCACACATGGCAGTTGTTCAGCAGCAGAGAAGGAGACCAGCAGTGAGCAGCAGGAACATCAGGGATCAACAACAGGATCATTGAGGGCTAGCATAGAGCAGCAAAAGGAGCATCAGGGACCAGCAGAAGAAGCATCGGGGACCCACGGGGAACAACAGGAGGCATATTGAGTCCAGAGGAGAGGCAAGACCAGTGGCAGCAGAACAGCCTGCAGAAGAAAAGTCTCAAGTCTCTGGGAAGGCTGTTTATAAAGTTTAAAAGAGCCTCAGGTTTGCTTGGAGGGCAGTCATGAGAGACTACTGTGTGGAATTTGGTAGGGGATAGATCATTGTGTGGGATGGAGGATGGGCCATGAGAGAGGAGAGCTTTCTCAATATTTTTCTCACAGGCCTCCAACGTTCTAGCTACACCACTGTATGACCGAGGACATAAGAATTGCCATACTGGGACAGACCAAAAGTTCATCAAGCCCAGTTCCTGTTTCCAACAATGGCCAAGCCAGGTCCTAAGCACCTAGCTAGATCCCAAGTAGCAAAACAGATTCTATGCTGCTTATCCTAGGAATAAGCAGTGAATTTCCCCAAGCCATCTTAATAATGGTCTATGGACTTATCTTTTAGGAAATTATCCAAGCCTTTTTTAAACTCCGCTAAGCTAACTGATTTTACTACATATTCTGGCAACAAATTCCAGAGTTTAATTACACGTTGTGTGAGGAAATATTTTCTCCAGTTTCTTTTAAGCTATGGGCATATGTTTATAGTGCCTTTAATGTATCACAGGCCTGTTGCTGGATCACATCAGCTGGGTAGACAGAGTGTCTTAGGTTTGCAGCAGGATGTGTGTAGGATGGGAGATAGCCACAAGATCTGCCATTCTGCTGAATGAGTACAAACACTGTATAGGAAGCATCTAGTGAAAATTGTAACGGGGTAGCTGGGGGCCAGTGCATGGGTGCCCAGTGTGGGCCTGCTGGTGTGCCTTACAGTCTTACATGTAGGCTGCATGTGGTACCTAGAATCCTGTGTGGGTGCACTGTACCTGTTATATACTCACAAGAGACAAGAGAGAGAGAGATTTCCAAAAGGATAATCAAACTTTATTCATGAAAAACAGATGGTAGCTCTGTGTATGACAAGTGGGACAGTTTCTCAAAAAGCTGTCCCAGGTATTCAGGCTCTAGTGGGTGAGGGAGTGCCATCACAGGATATTATGGCCATTCACTGTGGTGATTGACTATAGGCCATGCCTGTACTCTCTCTGTCCTAATGGGACCGGTGAAAGGTACAAGGAGGACATATAGCTATTCTTATCTCTCTTGGTTCATGTAGATTTCTTCCCAGACCTGATGTGCAGCTACGTGTCGGGGGTGGGGGGGGGGGAGGCCTTCTGAGCCCCAGCCTGAAAAGGTGCCTTTCACTGGTAATGATTAAGGCTGGCAGTATATTGCACTCCTTGTTGAAGTTTCTCTCCCTCTTGGAAGCCATTTTGCATGTTTATCATGAATGCCTGAAAATGGATGCTCTGTAGTTCAGGACTAGAAACATATTCTCATGGCTCTAGGCAGTCAACATATGTAGCCTCAAGCCGTGCAGGTATGCATATATTGGAAGCCATTTTGCATGTTTATGATGAATGCCTGAAAGGGGATGCTCTGTAGTTCAGGACTAGAAACATATTCTCATGGCTCCAGGCAGTCAACATATGTAGCCTCAAGTCTTACTGTGCATGGGCAGCTTCTTCTGTACATGGCTATCCTTTTATGGGCATGCACTCTCTCCACACATGTAATTACAAAGGCAATATTTTCAGGCTCATAGGAACTCTTTACTGGTGGCCAACAAATTCATCTCACAAGTGGTCCTTTTAGCATAGATGTTCTGATACCTGTTGGGGGTGCCTGTTCTGGTGTCTGTTTGCACCACATATAAGTCTTTTCTGTTGGCGAGGAACATGTATCGAGAGAGGAGTGTGGGAGCCCTGCTCCGCCCCCCTCCCGACACAGGAAAGCAGCCTTTAAAAACAGAAAACTTCTTCGGAGGTGCCTGCCTTCGTTTCTCAGCCCCTGCATCGAGAGAGGAGTGTGGGAGCCCTGCTCCGCCCCCCTCCCGACACAGGAAAGCAGCCTTTAAAAACAGAAAACTTCTTCGGAGGTGCCTGCCTTCGTTTCTCAGCCCCTGCATCGAGAGAGGAGTGTGGGAGCCCTGCTCCGCCCCCCTCCCGACACAGGAAAGCAGCCTTTAAAAACAGAAAACTTCTTCGGAGGTGCCTGCCTTCGTTTCTCAGCCCCTGCATCGAGAGAGGAGTGTGGGAGCCCTGCTCCGCCCCCCTCCCGACACAGGAAAGCAGCCTTTAAAAACAGAAAACTTCTTCGGAGGTGCCTGCCTTCGTTTCTCAGCCCCTGCATCGAGAGAGGAGTGTGGGAGCCCTGCTCCGCCCCCCTCCCGACACAGGAAAGCAGCCTTTAAAAACAGAAAACTTCTTCGGAGGTGCCTGCCTTCGTTTCTCAGCCCCTGCATCGAGAGAGGAGTGTGGGAGCCCTGCTCCGCCCCCCTCCCGACACAGGAAAGCAGCCTTTAAAAACAGAAAACTTCTTCGGAGGTGCCTGCCTTCGTTTCTCAGCCCCTGCATCGAGAGAGGAGTGTGGGAGCCCTGCTCTGCCCCCCTCCCGACACAGGAAAGCAGACCTCTATTGTTTATTTAAAGACCACTGTTATCTCTCACACAAGCTACATGCTCTTTAACAAGCACAACAGCATACACGAGCTACACAACTACTATAACTAGTAACAATAATTTACTCAATCCTCTTTAACTTAACTGATTGCTCTCTGACTCCTTCCTTTTCTGTCTCCCAGCTTTCTCTCCTCTACTTGCTCCTTCAGCTGCCCAATAATAACATTTCAACTCCAAGCTCCTGATCTAATTCTATAAAAACTGACTCCCACCAAACTTTAACTCACCAATAGAACCAAACCGAGTTTCCCCTGATAGTGAGTTTCCCCTGAATCCCTCCGTCCTAACGCCCCAAACCCCCTCTTGCCATGCCACCAACTATCCAGGCCACCACCTTCCCCGCCCCTCCCCCCACCACTTTACAAACCACCCTCCCGCCCATTCCCACTCCCACCACTCCCACTACACTTCTTACAACACTATACTTTACCATCCCCATTATTACAGGCCAAGGCAGATACGGTGATATCTCCCCCCAACCAAAAAAAAGCCGTTCCAGAAACCCTGCCAACCTCATCCCCATTCTTCCCTCTCCACAAACCCCCTCTCACAACACACTCAAATTGGCACTCATCAATGCAAGATCAGTCAACAACAAATCCTTCCTCCTACATGACCTCATTTGCGACAAGACTTGGGACGCCCTCATGATCACCGAAACCTGGCTCCAAGACAACGAGGGGATAACGCTAGGCGAACTATGTCCCCCAGGCTACCAGGCTCTAACCTGCTCGCGTACCTCTGGAAAAGGAGGTGGAGTGACTTCCATTATCAAAACCTCCGCCACACCAAAACTAATAAACTCCATCAACATTCCCTCCCTAGAAGCTATTGCGTTCACATTAGGCCACAAACAAAAAACCGCCCTCATACTCCTCTACAGATCCCCCAACTCCCCAGCAGATACCCTAGAAACCCTCCTCGAATTCATCACTGAACTAACCATCTCACACAAACACATGACAATCCTAGGAGATTTCAATTTCCCAGACTACCCCAACACCTCAGGACAAATTGACAACTTCCTCTCCTCCCTCTCCGACCTAGGATTCCACCAAACTATAACCACCCCCACTCACTCAGCAGGCAACATCTTAGACTTGCTTTTCACCCTCAGAGACCCAACGACAAAACCCCAGCAAACCTACACCTCCACACCTGTCCCATGGTCAGACCACCACCTCATTGAATTCGAACTCCCACTCGATACTGCCCCAATCCCACGTAAAGATCCCACCCCCCCCACCCTACGTAAACTTCCTAACTCGGTCAACCCTCAAGATATGGCCGCAGGTATTCGCACCCTAAACGAATCTTATACCCAACATCCCCTATCAATTGACCTGGCAGCCGCCACATGGCACTCTAACATCCAATCCCTCTATAATAACCTGGTCCAGACAAAAACAACCCAAACAATCACCAACAAAGCACCTGCTCCCTGGTACACTAATGACCTCCGATCTATAAAACGATCCCTGAGGAAAGCAGAAAGGATCTGGGCCAAACATCCGAACATTGAAACCAAAACCCACTGGAAAAACATATCCACCACATACAAAGCTGCCATTCTAGAAGCAAAAAAGACCTACTACTCTCGTCTCCTACAACAAGCCCCTTCCAGATCAAAACAACTATTCACCCTCACCAACCATCTCTTCACCAACGCCCAAAGGAATAATCAAATCAACCAAACAGAACTCGATAGCGAAACTCTCTCGGACTTCTTCCAGTCCAAAATACAAAACATCCGAGCTAACCTCGACCTCAACACCAAACCCACTCCTACTCAGCTCCAACCAACTCCATATACCCCCCCTTCCGCCTCTCTCTCCCAATTTCAGCTAGCCACTCATGCGGAGGTCCTCGAAACCCTGAGAGAACTCAAACCCTCCAACACCATCCTCGACCCCTGCCCGTCCAGCCTCCTGCTGGCTGCCGGAGACGCCATGGCAGAATCCATCCTCCCCATCATTACCATCTCTCTAACTACTGGAACTGTCCCCCTCAGCTGGAAATCAGCCATTATCAAGCCCACTCTCAAAAAACCATCCCTTGATCCTAATGAACCTGGCAACTATCGCCCAGTCTCCAACCTCCCAATTGTCTCCAAACTCCTTGAACGAATTGTACTCCACCGCCTACACCCTTTCATTGAAGAACAAGCTGCCCTATCCCCAGTCCAATCTGGCTTCCGTAAGGGCCACAGCACAGAATCAGTTCTCATTGATATCATCGACGACAGCTGGTCAATACTGGACAAAGGCAACGACGCCCTACTAGTCCTACTTGACCTTAGCGCTGCCTTCGACACAGTTGACCATCACCTACTCACATCTAGGCTCCACGACCTCGGAATCAAAGACACAGCCCTCCAATGGATCACCTCCTTCCTGCACCAAAGGACCCAAACAGTCCTACTAGGGACACATAAATCTAACCCTAAGCCTATCAAATATGGCGTTCCTCAAGGCGCCCTTCTATCCCCCCTTCTATTCAATCTCTACATCAAACCCGTCATCGATATAGCGCAAAAATATAAAATCAAAATCCACTCTTATGCAGATGACATCCAGCTGCTCCTCCCCTTAGGCGAAAATCGGCCATCCCAAATTGCTAACCTCGAACTCTGCCTCACTGACATGAAAACTTGGATGTCAAACAACAAGCTTCAACTTAACGCATCCAAAACCGAACTCCTATGGATCAGAAACAAAAACACCAAATACCTACGACCTACACTAACATGGGATTCCACTCGACTAACGGCAGCAGATCAAGTTCGCAGCCTGGGAGTAACCCTAGACGGACACCTATCCTTATCCAACCACATATCCCAAGTAGTCTCCACCTCCTTCTACTACCTTCGCCAACTGAAAAGGATCAAACCCTACATCTCCAAACCAGACCTCGCCCAACTCCTATACGCATATGTCCTCTCCAGAATGGATTATTGTAACTCGCTATTTAATGGACTAACCAAAAATAATATCAGACGCCTCCAACGGGTCCAAAATGCAGCCATCCGCCTCCTACACAACCTCAACTACCGCGATTCCATCTCCCCGGCACTCCATGCTGAACACTGGCTCCCAATTAGCCAACGCTGTACTTTCAAAGCCCTAACAATTGCCCACAAGAGAATCTACTCCACCACCCCCTCCTACATAAAATCCAAACTTCCCATCTACAACCCCACTCGCATCCTCCGCTCAAAGTCAGAGACACGCCTATGCGTCCCCCCCGGAAGATCCCTGCTCACAGAAACTGCCCACAAACGATCCTACAGCCACTTCATTCCACACCTCTGGAACCAACTTCCCCCCCAACTTAGACAACAGAACTCATTATTAGCATTCCGTAAATCGGTAAAGACCCTCCTCTTCAATTAAAGATCTCCTCTGTCTCTCCCCCCCTTAAGCCCCTCCCTCCACTCTCCTATCTCCTTCCCGAAACTCCAGTATGACCCTCTCTTACTCTATCCACGAAAAAGTTGCATCTATATGCTTATAACTTACCGTAAATTAAACTACGGTATTTCCCCCTCTCTCTCTCTGCTTAATCTCCCTGTATTCAATTCTCTCTAAAAACTATAAATCCAACCACTAAACCTGTTGTACTACTTATATGTCTAGTTACTCCGCACTGTGTATGTTCATTTGTAAACCGTTCTGAGCTATTGGGAG
Organism: Geotrypetes seraphini; assembly: GCF_902459505.1. Lineage (NCBI taxonomy): Eukaryota > Metazoa > Chordata > Amphibia > Gymnophiona > Dermophiidae > Geotrypetes > Geotrypetes seraphini. The sequence goes on along the minus strand of NC_047088.1, from coordinate 162,750,762 downwards.
GACGGGATAAAAATCTAAATAAATAAATAAATAAATAAATAAATAAAGTATGCTACCATATTTCATGTATGCTACCATATTTCAGGTGCACAGATGTTTGTTTGCCGATTGTCCACTTGATTTTTTTTCTATATTTATGTGTTGACCCACTCTTCTGAAATAATGGCCCAGAAACACACAGTTGTGCTTAAATGTTTATTAATCCCGGCATGATTTTGGTTGGCATAAGCTAAATGCTAACAGCCTGAACATTTCTGTACTTTCCCCGACACTGAAGAAGAATGAAACGCATCGGTGGGGAATGAAACAGCAATGATTCTAAAGCTAAGTTTCAATTTATGAATATTTAAAAAAATGATTTTAAGAATAAGCACTGGCACTTTAATTAAGAAATTAAAAATTGCACAATATAAGCTTTACAGAAATAAATTAGATACAGATTAAACACCGGTCTTCAAGTTCTGATGAGGATAGTCACCACACAGGCTCTCTTATTGAGAGTTTAAGTGTGGCTCACTGAGGAACTTCGGTGGAATAAATATATAAATATATAAATAAGAAGTCATCTTTCAGAATTTGAGAATTTAAGATCTAAGGAGGTGCATTGAAGAACCAGTTAAATGTTTATTTGGCCACATATACACTTAGGAGATTTTTTATAAAATTACCTTCTACAAAGATAAATGTATAAAGATTTTTCACACATAAAGGCCATTTTACATGCTTAAAAGAATATTTATAAAATTATTCTAGGGATTATGCGCAGTGACAAGAAGATATGTATTTCTTTGAAACCTGCATATAGGCACTTATATGTGTTTAAAAAATACTATCGGCCTCTTTTACAAAGCCGCGCTAGCGGCCCCGAAGCCCAAAGAGATTTATAGGGCTTCAGGGCTGTTGCCGCATGCGCGTGGCAGTCGCTAGCGCAGATTTGTAAAAGAGGCCGTATGGGTATTTATAGAGTGTGTCAATTTTGAAGATGTCATAATTTTAAAAAGCACTAGTGAAAAAATGGTACAATTTCATGTGGAAAATAAACAACTAGCTTTAAATTTTGTATAATATTTTATTTACCTACCTGGAATTTCTAGGAAACAATGCAAAAATATACAAATTACTGAAATACTCGTATGTTTAAGTGCTCTTATAATAGTTTATATGTGTGTGCATTGCATATTAATGCTATCTGTGCCTCAATTTATCTTACTTACCCCTTCCTTTACAAAACCACACTAGCATTTTTAGCGCTGGACATGGTGGTAAGAACTCCAACACTCATAGAATTCATATGAGCATCAGAGTTCTTACTGCTGCGGCCAGCGCTAAAAACGCTAGCACGGTTTTGTAAAGGAGGGAGTTATTTACCCATATCGACACTAATACATTGATTTTATTCTCTCATTCACAGGTTTTCAACATATCATCATCATAGTGATAATCTAATATTAAAAATTTCCAAAAGAAAAAACAAGACTGCAAGTTTGGATTCATTTACATCAGTGGTCTCAAACTCAAACCCTTTGTAGGGCCACATTTTTGATTTGTAGGTACTTGGAAGGCCTCAGAAAAAAATAGTTAATGTTTTATTATAGAAATGACAATTTTGCATGAGGTAAAACTCTTTATAGTTTATAAATCTTTCCTTTTGACTAAGGGCTCCTTTTACAAAGGTGCGTTAGATCCTTAACGCGTGGAATAGCGCACGCTAAAATACTGCACACGCTAGCCGCTATCGCCTCCTTTTAAGCAGGTAGTACTTTTTCAGCTAGTACATGTTATAGCGTGCTAATCTTGTGCGTGCGCTAAAAACGCTAGCGCACCTTATAAAAGGAGCCCTAAGTCTTAATAATTATATTGTAATTTATAGCTAAAGAGACTTATGATCAAGAAACTGTTTTATTTTACTTTTGTGATCGTGATAAGCATACCGAGGGCCTCAAAATAGTACCTGGTGGGCCGCATGTGGCCCCCAGGCTGCGGGTTTGAGACTACTGATTTACATCACTTGGTGGGATCAGGCAGAGAACTACCTGTAGCTGAACTACCAACTGTTAGGGATCTCATTAGATATGAGTTGTATTTGAGAGGCATCAGTGATAAGACAGATGAAAATACTTCACTGATGAACTGGTCAATGACCTAATGACTGGATTACTTGCTGAGTGGTATAAAGTAAATTCAAAATTAAGTGGTCCTGTTATAAACAGCAAAGTCGAAATCCATATGGGAACAAGCCAGCAAAATTTCTGTGGGCGAACCAAAACTGGAGGAGAAAGACAGATTTATGGAGAAGCTCAACACACTGATGCACATGTGAAATAAACAGTTGTACTGATGTGGGAGGCAGTGGAATACACATACTTTGGATTCCATCAAAGAGAAGATTCTCGTGATTGAGTTAGCATTTATAAAGGATCAAAGAGTGCAAACTAGGAGTGCTGGACTTCATCAGATTTGAGCAGTTGACCTCCCTGAGATCAGAAGACAAGAACTACAGAAGAAATGGCAGGCAAAGGGAAGGAGAATGAAGAGTGAAAAAAGAACAGCAGAAGAGCAAGAGATGATGGAGAGATCTGTATTTGAAGTGGAACAGGGAGATTCAGATGACATGGCAGAAAAACCAATGGAGGAAGCTCCTGTTGCTCTAGAACAGTGTATTTCAAACTGTGTGCCTTCTGAGATTCCAAGTGTACCGCGGTACAGCGCCAGCACTGCCCAATTCACCGAAGGCCTGCATGTTTCCCCCTTCTCTCTAGCGTCCTCCGCCTTCCCCCCTGGCCTCCCGGTCTCATCTTTAAAGCTAATTATAGCAGCCTGTAGAGGATCGAAGGTTGGTAAAATTATTTTATTTTCAATATAGTGATTGAAATGTGTCACAGCAGATATTTCTTCCAATATCTGCTACGTATATTGTGTGTATATGAAAAATGAATGGAAAAATTGTATTACAATTAGTAAAGGGAATAGGATCTGGGGCAGAGCTTGGGTGGGCCTAGGGAGGTCTGTTGTTGGGGTACTCAGTTGATATTTGTTAGGGGGTACTTAGCTTGAAGTAGTTGAGAAACACTGCTGTAGGCAATCAGCTGGCACCAGTGCCTCTCCATTTCTCCAGCCCTCTTCCCTGCTGGAACCCTTACTGGCATTTCAGGGCCCATCTGGAGGGCCTCTGCACATGGGCAGACATTGACGTGATGATGTCACTCATATGCATGATGTCATCATGGCAATGTCCACGCACTTCTGGGTGCCTCAAGCTGTGGCTACTTCCTTTACTGTGCCCCGGCTCAAGAAAGTTTGAGAGACACTGTTCTAGAGAAAGCTAGGAATAGGCCAAAATATAATACTGAGGATATAACCATCATAGTCCTTGCTAGTTTAAGACACCATACTGGACTGAGAGAGACAGCAGAGATTGCTATTGCTGCCTGGATTGATGCAGGACTATCACTCTCTTGGACATGTTTTGGTGATTGATCACAACAAGGTGAAGAGGGCTGAAGCAAGAATCATGAAAAAATTGGATGTAAAGTTTGAGGAAGAACTGCAGCAAATGGTATCAATTGCATTTTCTTTGATGGTCGTCATGATGGTACCAGGGTCTTGTTAAAGGCAGAATGGTAAAAATGTATCCAGGTATGGTGAAAGAGGAACATTACACAATTTGCATGGAGCCAGGAGGCAGATATCTGTGCCATTTTATTCCTTCAAAAGCAACTAAAGAGAAGACTCATGCAGAAATAAGAGAAAGACAGCAGACAAAACTCTTGGAGGTGATTCCTGTAATGTGGGAGGGAGGAGTTATGTATTATGTCGAGGAAAAGCTACAAGGGAAGCTGGTGTGGTTTGTCTGTAATCTGCAAATAGGCAAACTACCATTTAGGCATTTGGGGAAATTCTATAAGAGGCGCCAAAATAAATAGATGCCTGACAATTAGTAAATTGTCTTCAATTATGAGCTTTAACAAGCTCATAATTGAAAAAAAAGAAAATTATGTGATGGGCACCCATTTTCTTAGGAGCAATTCTACAAAAGATAGGCACCTATTACATGGCACCTGTCTCTAAAGTAGGGGTGTTTAGGGGCAGAGAAAAATTTAGGCCCCACTAGGCACGATTCTCTAAAGGACTTGGGCGCCCGTAATGAAGACCTTTAAAACCCTGGCCTTCATTACAGGTGCCTAAGTTTTTTAGTTAGGCACAATTCTGTAATAGGTGCCTATATTAAAGGGGGCCTATCTTTTTAGTTGCCACGTACAGAATTTCTCTCCTTGGTGATTGCTTTAGATGCCAAGACATAAGAACATAAGCAATGCCTCTGCTGGGTCAGACCTGAGGTTCATCGTGCCCAGCAGCCCGCTCATGCGGTGGCCCAACAGGTCCAGGACCTGTGCAGTGATCCTCTATTTATACCCTTCTATCCCCCTTTCCAGCAGGAAATTGTCCAATCCTTTCTTAAACCCCAAAACCGTACTCTGCCCTATTACGTCCTCAGGAAGCGCATTCCAGGAGTCCACCACACGCTGGGTGAAGAAGAACTTCCTAGCATTTGTTTTGAAACTGTCCCCTTTCAGCTTTTCCAAATGCCCTCTTGTTCTTTTATTTTTTGAAAGTTTGAAGAATCTGTCCCTCTCTACTCTCTCTATGCCCCTCATGATCTTATAAGTCTCTATCATATCACCTCTAAGTCTCCTCTTCTCCAGGGAAAAGAGACCCAGTTTCTCCAATCTCTCAGCGTATGAAAGGTTTTCCATCCCTTTTATCAGATGTGTCGTTCTCCTCTGGACCCTCTCGAGTAACGCCATATCCTTCTTAAGGTATGGTGACCAATATTGGATGCAGGTCGATTCCAGATGCGGGCACACCATCCCCAATACAATGGCAGGATAACTTCTTTCATCCTGGTTGTAATCAGTGTTCCCTCTAAGCGGGCGGGTGTTGTGAGCAAACTTTTTTCACCGTGAGCCAAAAATATCGGGCGCCAGCAAGTTATGAGCCAACTCGCCCGATTCTCCTCTCGCCGCCCTGCCATCTGCCGTACGCCTCTTCCGATCGTGCGCTGTGACGAGAAACGTGTGCGCTGCGATGTAATATTTTGTGCGCGAGCGCAGGCCAACGCAGCTTAGCGGGAACACTGGTTGTAATACCCTTCTTGATTATACCTAGCATTCTATTCGCTCTCTTAGCAGCCGATGTGCACTGTGCCGTCGGCTTCATTGTCATGTCCACCATTACCCCCAAGTCCCTTTCTTGGGTACTCTCATTCACTAACATCCCTCCCATTTTATAGTTGTACCGTTTTGACCGCTGCAGACCTCGCCCTATGTTCTAGTTTAGCTTCCCTAGTCTCCGTTCGTTTGTAGGAAATAAATGCTTTTTTCTTCTCCTTGACGAGGTGCGAGATTTCTGCGGAGTACCATTGGGGTTTGTTGTTTCTCCGCCGTTTGTGTACTGATTTAATGTAGAGGCTTGTCGCTTCATGTATGGTAGATTTCAGGGATGACCACATAGCTTCCACATCATCGGTCGTAGCTTGGTTCTGCAGTGTCCGGTGGACGAAATCAGTGCGTTCGAAGTCAGTGCCTCGGAAGTTGAGTACTTTTGTTTTCGTGTTTGATCTAGGGAAACCTTTCCTGAGGTAGAACCACACCATGAAGCAATCTTGTGTAGCCTCCAGGAATTCTGTCTCCCTAGCGCATCTTGAGCTTCCAAGACTCCAGTCTATCCCGGGGTAGTTGAAATCTCCCATAATAACTGTGTAACCGCTTTTGCATTCTCGCTTCATCTCAGCTTCCATTTCTTTATCGATATCTCCGGTTTGCCCGGGTGGACGATAGTATAGGCCCATCTTTATTTCATGTCCTTTCCTACCCGGTATTTTAACCCATAGCAATTCCAGCTTGTTGGTCATCTTCGCTGTGTCTGTTCTTTTCGATTGTATGCTTTCTTTTATGTATAGGGCCATAACAGCTCCTACGCTATGGAACTCTCTCCCTCAATTTCTTAGGGATGAAATTCATTTAACTAAATTCAAAACCAATCTTAAAACTTTTCTATTCCAAGATGCCTTCAATAAATCCTAATCTTTTCTAACCGCTTATATATTCACTCTAGTCTAAATTTCTCTTATATTCCAGCGCATAACTTTTTTACCAAGCACCCTTTACCCCTTATGTCCTATCCTTCCCCTCTATCTCATTTCCTCTTATATTATGTAACTTTTCCCTACCTTCCCTTTTTTCCCTCACAGTCACGTCCGTCTGTATATGTCTAATATGTTTTCACTAACTTTCCCAACACATTAATAACTAATTCTTATTCTCCTATTTTAAACAAATTGTTTTTAAATTGTTAACCGGTCAGATATTTGTTTTATGATCGGTATATCAAAAAACAATAAACTTGAAACTTGAAACTTCCACCTCCTTTCTGTCCTGACCTGTCCTGGCGATAGAGCTTGTACCCCGGCAGCAATGTATCCCATTTGCTTTCCTCATTCCACCATGTTTCAGAGATTCCAATGATGTCTATGTCCTCTGCATTAGCCACGGCTTCTAGTTCCCCCATTTTGTTTCTTAGGCTCCTTGCATTAGTATATATGCAATTTAGATCCTGGCATTTTGTTGTCTTCATTTCCTTTCCCTATGCTTCGGTCTTTAGTGTCTTCTCTTTTGCTACAATCTTTCTAACCTCCTCTTCTGGGTTAGTTGAGTCCTGTAATTCGTTCCTTGTTTCTTCCCAGCCTTTATTCCCCTTTGTATCTTCACGGGATACCTTCTTCCGAATCATCGACACTAGGTCGACTGTCGGCTTTCCCCTTCCTCTTAGTTTAAAGCCTGTTCTATTACCCTCTTGACGTTGTTTGCTAGAAGTCTTGTTCCCGCCATGCTCAGGTGCAGTCCATCTCTCCTGTAGAGCTTTCTCTTGCCCCAAAACGTTGTCCAGTTTCTCACGAAGTGGAACCCTTCTTCCTCACACCATCTCCTCATCCACGCATTTATTGATTGTAGTTCCTCCTGCCTTTTCACATCTGCCCTCGGTACTGGTAGAATCTCTGAGAACGCTATCTTCTGAATCCTCATCTTCAGTTTCCTTCCCAGAATCCTGAACTGTTCTATCAGTGTGCTTCTTCTGTAGTCTCTCCTGCTGACATCATTCATCCCGATGTGGATCATTACTGTGGTTTCCTCCGTCTCCGCTCCTTTCAGGATCTTCCCAATTTTGTCCACAATGTCCTTGGTTCTCGCTCCTGGGAGGCAAGTCGCCAGCCGATCCTCTCTTCCTCTTGCTATGTGGCTGTCCACATGCCTCAGGATCGAGTCTCCCACTAGGATCGCTGACTTTCCCTTCTTCAAATTTCGCTTCTGTCTCAGGTCGATGTCCTCAGTGTGCTTCGCTCTCTCTTCTTTTGGGCATCGACTAGCCAATTCCTCCCCCTCGTGCGGTATTCCTCTGTGGGTGTCTTCTTTGAGGTCATCTGTTTCTTGCTCTCCCTTCCATGTTGGTGTTGGTGTAACTTCATCTTTCATCTGGAGATCGTTCTCTTCCACCCTCCTCCTGTATGCTTCTTCAATGAATTCCTCGAGATCCCTGACTTCCTTCTCGATCTGTCTCTCACTCATGAAGTCTTCAAATGTCCTGATAGGGTCCTCCGTGGTGTAAAGTCCTTCTAGCTCCTGTATCTTGTCCTCGAGTCGCTTGACTTCCTTCTTCAAGCTTTTCAGCTCCTGACACCGACTGCATACATATGACTGTCTCCCCGAGGGGAGGTAGTCATACATATGACAGTCTATGCAGAACACTGGAAAGTTCATCTTCTGGTTTCCCTCTGCTTCCACCGTCATTCCTGCTTAAAGATAACAGTTTAAGATTACGTGTTCCTTCTGTGCCTACTTCCTTCTGCGCCTGCTTCTTGCCTTGCTGCCTTCTTCTTGTGTGTGCTGCTTACGCTCTACCTTACTTTACTTTTGCTTGTGTGTTTATTCCTTCTGCGCCTGCTTCCTTCTGTTCCTGCTTCTTGCCTTGCTGCCCTATTCTTGTGCCTACGCTCTACCTTTCCTTTCTTTTTGCTTGTGTGTGGTTGTTCCTTCTATGCCTGCTTCTTGCCTTGCTGCCTTCTTGAGTGTGCTGTCTTTGCTTTTCCTTACCTTACTGCTGCTTGTGTGTGTTCGTTCCTTCTGCGCCTGATCCTTCCTTACCTTCTCTGCTTCTGTGCTTGCTGCTTCCTTATCTTTCAGTCCTTCCCTATGCTCTTGGGTGTAGTGACTTGGCCCTTCTTGAGGCCCTTCGCAAAGGCACTCTCGCTAAGGTGAGCGCCTTTACCGCTCGCCTTCGCCGCGCGCCGAATGGCTGCACGCCGTTGGCTCCTCCCCTTTTATGGGGGAGTTCGGTTGCTGCTCTTCCGACGCGGTGGGGGTGGGCAGAGCTTATTCTCGCCCTGCCCCTAGCCTCCTGCTCTTCTCTGTCTCCCTCCTCTGCTCATTTTTGCTGTTAAAACTACTTTTCTCCCTGCTCCTCTCTACTCCTCTTGCTTTTCTCCTTGCTCCTCTTGCCTGATGCTGTGCACCGCATTTGCCGATGGCTCCTCCCCTTTGAATGGGTCCCATTGGAAAAATGCTGGATTCTGTTACTGAACTGGAAACAAATCATGATTTTACTAAGGTTTCTGTTGGCCCTTGTCAGCATCAAAGACTTAAGCACAGATCAAAACTATGGCTATGAATTGTAACTATCATTAGAACAGGTGCCTTGCCAAAGGATCTGGTTCTGTTAGAAATAGTACCTGTGAGGCTTCTGCTCATTATGACAGGGGTTGCCATACAACAGATTACGAAAAACTGGAAAAATTGGAAGAGGCTGAATTACAGCTTTTGGTGGAACTCTTTATGCCACATATTCAAAATGGAAAGGATAATTGCTATACAGCAGGGAAATTTTAAAAAATTTCAGGTTATTTGGGAGCCATTAACAAAATATTGCAAAGATTGAAAGTATTATATAGAATAAACATTATTTTTTCCCTTTGGTTCATATACATCCAGGGTGGGGTGGGGGGATGGGAATATTTTATGATTTCTTTTACTTATGAATAACTATTGGATACAAGGGAGAGGGATTATTTGATGTAGTTTAGAATTTGATGATATATTAAGTGTTATTTAAGTATAAATGATTGTATTATATGTTACACTTATTGGGAGCTTTAAAAATGAATAAAGATTAATAAAAAAAAAAAAGAAATAGGACCTGTGTCACATAACAGATGGCTCACAACTGCTCAAAGGTTGATGAGAATATATATTTCCAAGTATAATCTGAAAGGAAAGAATCTGAAAAATTTAAGAATGATTGTAGAGTTTTGTGTTGGGATTTACATGGTAAACTGCTTCAATACGAAAATAAATAGCAATTGGACACAAGGTCCCAGGCATCTCCTCTTCCAGCCATAACTGTTGAAAGAACAGTGTGAAGAAATAAGGAAGATAGTCAAGCCTACGGTGAAATAGCTTGGTTGCAGTGAGTCTGTTCTACGAGTTATTTTATGCAATGAAGAGGAATAGTAGAGAAGAGATCAGTGGAGAAGATATGGAAGATCAGAGGTGAAGAAGATGAGAAGATACAGCTTGGAGATAGCCAGGTGAGACCCAGAGAATACCATCCATCAACACTGAGGCACCTACACTCACCTAATTACTTGACTGGAGTTCTGGAGTCTCTGAGCCTTTTCTTACCTGTTGTGACAGAGATCTGGCTAGCCCTACTAGAAACAACGAGAAAGTCCCATTAAGCCTCATTAAAAACCCTGTTCCCAGGTATAGGAAACATCTTGAACAGTGTAAAAATCCTGTTCCCAACTTTAGGATCCTAAAGTTGTGAACAGGATTTATACTGTTCAGGATGTTTCCTATACCTGGGAACAGGGCTACCGCAGCTTAGTAAAAGGAGCCCTTAGTCCAGTGATTTTCCGCTTTTTTTTGCTACGTCAGAAAAATACAAAATGAAAAATTTGGAAAATCGCTGGAGCAAAGTGTATAGCCCTCAATGGAGACTGCCCCAGCTTTGTTAGTTGGGCTGAGATCATTTCAGCGGCCTCTCATAGTTCAGACTATTTGTACATTCAAACAAATATTTCTACATATTTCAACTGTGATTTCATGTAGGTAAAACTTACCTTAAGCAGTTTTTGAAGACAGCTTTAGATTCAGCATGCAAAACTGCAAACTTTGGTCACTAGTAGATTGTAAGGTTTGAAAAATAGAAATCTACCCTCCAAACTGACATGCCCAAATGGGTAATAGAGCAGAACTTGTGCCTAGATCAGGGGTTTATAACCCAGTCCTCTGGACACCCTAGTCCAGGGGTGTCCAACCTGCGTCCCAAGGGCCGCAAGAGGCCCAGTGAAGTATTTTGTGCGGCCCTGGTTGAGGGCGATGCAGTGTTTTACTCTGCTGCCCCTGGGTGTTTACCGTCTTGCCGGCTCCCTCCTCTGTCTTGCTGCAGCGTTTGCACAGCCCCAGAAACATTTTTTTCGACCAATGCGGCCCAGGGAAGCCAAAACGTTGGACACTCCTGCCCTAATCATTCAGGTTTATAAGATACCCACAATGAATATGCTTGAGACAGATTTGCATACAGTGGAGAAAGTACATGCAAATTGATCTCATACATATTCATTGCAGATATCCAGGAAACTTGATTGGCTGAGTGTTCCAAACCTCTGGCCTAGATTGAAGGTATGAATATTTACATCTGCTCAAGATCAGTTGGTAAATATTAGTGAATACAGCATGCCCCTAAAATGACATATCTCCTTATCATCATGCATACTTTTATGTGCGTAACTCCAAAGGTAATTATATAAAAGGAGTGCAACTGGATGGCTTAGCAGCACCGAGTTTGAAATATTGTAGGTTAAGTGCCAGCACAAAGAGCAATGGAAAATGTGACAAAGGCAACATAGGCAAGAATAATAAAGGAAAATGTGTTGATGGTGGATATGTGGTAACATAAGATTTATGGATAAATTACCGTAGTTCTATGGGAATTTGATACATTTTTGTCCCCATTTCTAATACATATCAGAATTGTGTTGAAATTCAGATTGTAGGGATTATTTAGAACGTCAAAAGCAATTCAAAATATAGCAAAGACCTTCTGGTGCTAAAACCCATATTGATATTATTAAAAACAGCGTTGTGAAGAAAGGAGTCCCTTTACTAAGCTGCAGTAACCACTAATGCATGTTTATCACAGCTTATAATGCCTTACTGCAGGGCGCTGGAATGCCCTCTCTCTGCCCCCAGATATGCCCCTTTCATGTAAAAATTAAGCATATTTGTTAGCATGTGAGCAGTGCGTTCCAATTAGGAACTTAGGCTCCTTTTACTAAGCTGCGTTAGGGCTTTAACGCGCGGAATAGCTGGACCTTACTGCCAGCATTGAGCTGGTGTTAGTTCTAGAAGCATAGCACGTGGTGTAGTGTGTGGTAATTTCCTGCGTGCGCTAAAAACGCTAGCGCACCTTAGTAAAAAGAGCCCTTAGTGCAGAATGCCTGAGCGAATTCCATGGTAAGCCCTTTGACTACCTTGCACTTTCATTTGGCGCTTTGTCCATCAAAAATTGCTCCAGCAGTGGCGTAGTAAGGGGGTGGGTGGGGGTGGACCACCTCGAGTGTCATCTTTGCAGGGGCACTGGCACTGGCACCTATCCTTCTCTCCACCCCCCCCCCCCGCCCAGCGTATCTGTTAATATTGTCCGCCAGTTGCTCACGCCGGCCTCGGATCTCTTCTAATGCCCCACCCACCTTGCAATTATGCACAACCTTATAGAATGGCATCAAGTAATTATATACGTGTCACTGCTGATTATTGGTGCCAACAGAGGCAATGGAGGGTTAATGACTTGCTCAAAATCCCAAGGAGCAGCTGCAGGATTTGAATCGGACTTTCCTGGTTGTCAGCATGGTTGTCTCTAACCACTAGACCAGTGTTCTTCAACCACTGGTCCGTGGACTGGTGCCGGTCTGCAGAAATTTCCTGCTGGTCCACGGGAAATAAAAGGTAGAATTTCACCTGATGGCAACTCGGTGCTTCACTTGTTTCTGCTTCTTCTTTACAGATTTCTAGCTTTTTGAACACTGTAACAGACAAATATCTTGGCTAAAGTTCAGCATCTCCTGTACCTGCTTATGATTTCATAGAAAAGAGCAGACAATCAGATTAAGCACAAATGATGTAAGAAGACAAGAAGCTGTTCAGAGGAAGGCAATGAAAATGATATCAGGATTGCACCGAGAGACGTTTGAGAAGAGGCTTGAATACCTGAATATGTACACCCTGAAGAAAAGAAGAGATAGAGGAAAATGATACAGACATTGAAATACTTGAAGGTATCAATCTACAAACAATATTGTTTTCTCCCTTTGTTCATACATGTCCAGGGTGGGGAGGGGGGGGGAAGAATATTTTATTATGCTTAAGTACAATTGTTGGATATAAGGGGGGGAGGGACAGCGGTATATAAGAAATAAAATTAGTATTATTATTATTATTAAACTTTGATGGTATTTTAAGTGATGCTAAAGTATAAAATGATTGTATATTATGTTACACTTGATGAAAGTATTAAAAATGAATAAAGATTTTTAAAAAAATCTACAAACAAATCTATTTCAGAGATGGAGAAGCGGTAAAACTTTTTTTTGATGCTTTCGAGACCTAAATGCCCTTTTTAGGGCTATGTAGTTTTAATATACTTTTAGATACCCTTCCTTTTGTCCTTTCCCTATATATTCTCTTTCTTATTTGATAAATTGTAGTTCTATCCTTCTTCCCTTTTTTGTTCCTGTTTGTTTTGGTATTGTTTTTAAATGTTTTTAATTATGATTACTGTTTTAAAGGAGGTATAGTTACCCCATATATGTTTTTAACATAATGTTCACCGCCTAGAAGGCCGATTGGGCGGTTTATAAATTTTTGAACAAACTTGAAACCAAACTTGATGTAATAGGAGGTTGCGAGGTAGCAGACTTAGGTGTAACGTCAGGAAATACTTCTTCACAGAGAGGGTGATGAACGCCTGAGGTGGTGAAGGCAAAAATGCAGGGGGATAGACTCAAAAGATCCCCAAATAGAATGAGGATAGTATTGACACAAAACTCGACAAATCAAAAACACGGGAATGGTGCTTAAATGGAAGCCCAGCAGCGGGGAAGTGAAGACGATGTTGTATGGACTTCTATGTCTCCGTCCCATATGCGGCAAGAAGGATCAAGAGCAATTATATATATTTTGTACCTCATCTGAGTACAGGTATCTGTATTACCTCTCTTGGGGGAGGGAGGGGGAAAGGCATATTATACTGAAACTTAGCAAGTAAAACTGGATGGATCTTATCTGCTGCCATGTACTATGGGCTCCTTTCACTAAGGTGCGCGAACGTTTTTAGTTCACGCACAAGATTCGCGCGTGCTAGCTGAAAAATTACCACCTGCTTAAAAGGAGGCGGTAGCGGCTAGCGCGTGCGGCATTTTAGTGTGTGCTAAGTGCGTGCTAAAACCGCTAGCACGCCTTTGTAAAAGGAGCCCTATGTTGCTATGTTATTTAGATAAGTGTTGGATTGATGACAATCAATGGTAATAAATATCGTCATTCAAACATAGCTTTGAGAAATCACCTCTGATGGTCCTATAAGCGCTTTAAGTGATCTGTTGGATAGATCTGCTTATTAATGAACCATATAAATGGAACCATCATATAAGTAACCAGAAGTAGCATTTTTCAGTGCTTTGACAGTTAACAGCAAGATCTTAAATTTTATCCTAGAATTTATGTTGTTCATTTGTTAGTCCTTGGCTATGTTCACACATTCTCAAGGCTAAAAGGTCCATTTTTCGTAGAAGGTAGAGACTGGAATTTAGACATCCAGGTCAGGGTGTGCTCGATGGCAGAGCCATTTCAGAAAAGGCTCAGCACAAGTGCATGTGTACTCGCTGGTATGTACAGTAGAAGTGGCTATTCCACAAATATACACAGAGAAAAAAAAAAAAAGAATGGCATGACCTCAACAGCTTCCACATGGACACGCCAGCATATCCATTTGGAAGTGGTGATTTTCAGCTTCCATATGTAAGTGCTGCCACTTTCACATGTATCAGTCCTATTTTATAAATCTACATATGTAAGTATCACCAATTAAGTTGCGAGGCTGCAATTTTTATTTTTCTTCATTTTTGATGGGAAAATAAGCAGTGTGTCTATCATAATTAGATTGTAAGCTCTTTTGAGCAGGGACCTTCTCTTTTGTGTTTAATGCATAGCGCTGTGTGTATCTTGTAGCGCTATAGAAATAATAAATAAGAGGAGGAGTACAGTATTTCTCTTAAATCCTCATTTAAATCCCTGGCTGAAACAAGCAATTTTTAAAAGTCTGTGAATGCCTCTGTAAAATGGGGAATGCAGGTATAGATTCTTGCCCTGCTCACCCCACGCAAAATATGCCCCCTTTAAATCTCAGTGTGGTATAGATTTTCATGTGTCAACAGTTCCTAAAAAGTGAAAGTTATATATCCCTGGTTCCATTTTGTGCAACTAGGCCTACATACTAATAATATACCATAACAAGGCAATTAACCCTAGTTTAATATCCACTAATATGCCCAGGGCACATTTTTCTGGATAAATTAGCAGATCATTTGGTGGTTAAATGAATGGTTTTCACAACAGAGGCTGGAGTGGCAATCTTTTTCAGGAGCAAACTTTCAAAGATTCTCCAGAATTCAAAGTTACAGAGAGAGAGGTAACTGTTCAATTTTGGGAACAAACCATAATAATTTTGTCTTGGCTCCATTAAGTTTAATTTGAACAGAGGAAGCCCACATTTGAAGTCTGGAAATACAAGAATATATATTTAGATCAAAGTTGCTCAATTTTGGATCTACTTCTAATAGAATAAAAATATCATCCGCATATGTAAAAATTGTTTCAGAAGCGGCTAAATTGAGGTTCTTTAATGTAGTCATATAAATGTTAAAAAGTAAAGGAGATAATGGGGAACCCTGTGGAACTCCACAGGCAGACTTCCTTGGGGCAGATGTTTTACCATCAGTATATCAAACAAGAACAATACTGCAAGACAATGTACAGGGTACAGGAATTTATTAAAATAAGAAAAACAAAAATCTAAAAACAAAATGCATGAACTGCATAAGAAATATGTATCCAAAATGGATGGTCCCAATATTCCTGTGGACCGGACCTGACACGGTCCGTGTTTCGAAGAAACACTCCTTCCTCAGGGGTCTTACAGAAGATGGTATTATAAGCAGATATGAGACATGAAGAAATGAAATTCAAAATAAAAGTCAAACATATATATGTGACCCAAATAGTGATGAAAAAAAAATGTGCAACCAATAGTAAAACGAAATAAGAATCTGATTGCCAGTGAAGAAAACCATATAACAAATTGCATTGTCCCAATTACAAGAAATGAGACAGAAGAAATAAAAAATAAAAGGAAAGAGAGATAGAGCTGGCAGTAAGTAATGTATATAAGACCAAGATGAAAAACATGCTATGTTGTAATAACCCAACCAAAAAGGCAGAAAGAGCAGGAAAATGACATATATCACCAATAAAAAAACATGTGTCCAAAATAGTGACAGCCATTTTGGATACATACTTCATATGCAGTTCATGCATTTTGTTTTTAGATTTTTGTTTTTCTTATTTTAATAAATTCCTGTACATTTTCTTGCAGTATTGTTCTTGTTTGCTTTGGTGTCTTTTTACTGCAAGTCCTGTTGGTCTTTTGTTTATTTTGTTGTTTGTTACCATTATTATATACCTCATTGGTGCATAGTGCTAGAAAACCATCTCAGTACTTTCTGATCCAGGCCTATCTCAGAAAGTAAGCAAATCAGTATATCTTGAGGTACTACATCAAAAGCTGCTGAAAGATCAAACTGCAGCAAGACAATCTATTGTGAGACAATAGACCACAAATCTTAGTAATGCATTCAGAGTCACAAGGAGATAAAGTGGGGAAAAAATAAATAAATAACATTCCTTTAATCATGTAATTAATCTCAATTAAAATTTTAATCAACATTCAGCCTTACTGAATATTAAATATTAAAGGATCTCAGAAAAAGGAGTTGAAATATTTAGTAAGGGGCTCATAATCGAAATGGAAATACGTCTAAAATCCTGCCTAAATCGGTACTTGGACAATCAAAAAGACAGGTCGTCCAAGTGCCAATAATCGAAACGGGTTCTAGACGTATCTAAAAACAGCTTAAGCCTTTTCAGTGACCTAGACTTAGTCATACTGCAAATGTAACCGAAAGTTTAACAAGACTGCCTAGACAGAACTTGTACGTAGTGACTTAGGCGATCTAAAAACAGGTCTAAGTGCCACGAAGGTATCCAAAGTGACCAGATAACCACTACAGATACAACATACAGACCCCCAAACACTCCCACAGTAATCACTGACTCCCCCCCCACAATACCATAAAAATCAGAATAAAAACGTACATACCTGCCTCCAGAACATCAGCACCTGCCAAAGGAAAGCCTAGTAGAGCTGCACAGAGGTGGCTTAAGTAGTCGGGGGAGGGAGTAGTGAAACATAGAGAGGAGGACCCAGGCCAATAAGCCACTCTAACCACTGCATTCATGGTGAAACATGTGCATACCCCCCAAAAATCCCCCCAAACCTTATTGTACTGCCATATAGGTGCGCCTGCAGCCAAAAGGGCTATTGAGGTGGTATACATATGGATATAGTAGGTTTTGGAGGGCTCACCATGACCTATAAGGGAGTTGTGGTGAGATGTTTATGTGGCACCCTTTTTGTGAAGTTTGCAGCAGTGCCCTGTAAGATGCCCCACTACTCTGTTGCCATGTCTGGGTGTCCAGTTCATTACTTTGCTGACTCCACCCATGTCCAAAAGGTCTTGTTCTAGGTATTTTTGACTTGGACAAATTTTGGGACGCGAATGGGGTATAAAGATAAATGATTTAGCAGTCTGGACGATCAAACAGCTGGACGTAGAAATAGATGATTCTTGAAAAAAGAAATATTTTAGACATATTTTTTGAGAATGGACTTTTGACATGTCCGACTTTGGGCAACTAGCGAATTAGGCCCAAAACAGACTTAGACGTATTTTGATTATGCCCCTCCACCTGTTCAAAAGACTCTCACATTCTATCATGCGTCCACAATCATTTAAAAAGCAAACATATTTTTGGAAAGTTTCTTTGCAAATTAAAATCAATCACTAAATGAACCAAATGCATGCTAAAAAATGCACACCCCCTATTAGCTTTCCACCCCTACCCCGTTTCCCCTAACTCTCCCCGATCAGCATCCCTTGTTTCTCATTTTGCTTTATTCCCCATTCTGAAGTCATCATTGACTTTCCCTAAATCAATTTTTTCTCTTTCCCAACTCTCTTCCTTAATCTTTGAATTTTAGCCTATCTCAGTCCTTTCTATTATTGATCAGGTCTTGTTCTTCCTCACTGAAATCTGCTCTAAAGGTGGAGGTAGAAATAATAAGAGAAAATATGCTCGGCAGTACAGGAAACCTGAAAATACTGCTAGAATAACAAGCAAAAGTTTTTTCCATTACTGAATCTGTGGTTGTGATTCATGGATTAAATTTCCAATCATCCGCCTCTTCCAGATCATTTTTAGGTCACAAATGTCTAAACTATGAAAACCGAAGTATGCTTACATTTTTTAACTTATATCACACAAATTTCTAGATGGAACAGAAAATAGTGGGGTACTTTCTAGTGAAGTTCAGGTCTTTTATAGAAAATTGAAAATCACTGTTAATTAAGAAGCAAAATTATCTACTTACAGAATCATTAAAAGACTGCATGTGCTAAAAAATAAAATAAAATCTGCCAATATTACTCACTTTGTCAACATAATTCTGTCCTTTCATATAAAAGGATGATTTTGGAAGAACCCTCATTTGAAAATAGGAAAAATAAAATTGCCAGTCATATTTTCTTTGGAAAGGAAATGGATGAAATCTCTGCACTAAGTTATTTCATTATAATAATCATGTGGCAGCTTTTTAGAAGCTGGGTCCATGTTCCAGTGATGTCATATCCATCTGTCACTAGTGAAAATAAAACAGTTACTGTTCAAGCTCAATAACAGGCAAAAGAAAGTGTCCAGGATAGATTAATATTTTAATCAGATGATGCTGGAGAAGGCAACAACCCAACAACTAAAATTACTTGAGTTACCACCACTGGGACATTAAATTTGGTTTAAATAAGAAATAAACAGATCATCTGTCTTGAATGCATCTGGTCCAAGCAGTACAGAGAGTCTTGTAGCTTAGGGACCAAAGTAATTGCTGTTAAGCTATGCTAGAAAGTGACAAATATCTGTGGGAGGATGGAAATGATCACATCCAGTATTTTCAGAACTTTCATCTTCCCCTTGGTCTCTTATTGAGTACTAAGCTCTGGGAAGGACAGGATTGGAAGTACAGCCATATAAAAGGAAGTTAAATATTGAGCTATTGTTAATTAAATGAATGGTGCCAAGTTATCAAGGGCAGGTAGA
Source organism: Geotrypetes seraphini (assembly GCF_902459505.1). Classification (NCBI taxonomy): domain Eukaryota; kingdom Metazoa; phylum Chordata; class Amphibia; order Gymnophiona; family Dermophiidae; genus Geotrypetes; species Geotrypetes seraphini. The sequence goes on along the minus strand of NC_047088.1, from coordinate 162,732,166 downwards.
TCACTCGTGTTTTCATTTCTACTAAATTAAAAGGAAAGAGAACATTTCCAGAATTATACACACAGCGCTGCTTACTTCTGGTAGTGCTATAGAAATAATTAATTTTTTAAATTCTTTATTTAATAATTTTAATACAATAATCTCAATACACACATAATTAACATTAAATATAGTTCATAAGCTTAATAAACTAATAAAAATAATGCATCTTATCCATACTTCGATTAAAACCATCCCATTCCCTACTAGAGAGTTGCGCGGGGACAGAAATCCCACCCGTCCCCACCCGTCCCCGCCAAAATCCCACCCATCCCCACCCGTCCCCGTGAGGAATCCCTCCGTCCCCACCCGTCCCCGTGAGGAATCCCTCCGTCCCCACCCGTCCCCGCGAGGAATCCCCTCCGTCCCCACCCGTCCCCGCGAGGAATCCCCTCCGTCCCCACCCGTCCCCGCGAGGAATCCCCTCCGTCACCATCCTTCCCTATAAACTTCAGAAATAGTTATTTTATTTAATTATGCTACTGAATTAAAGGCTCTGGTAGAGACCCATTTACAAATAAGCAAAGAGACTATTAATTTGGAAATATTAATTGGGAAGAATACATACTTTGTAAATGGGTTTCTACCAGAACCTCTAATGTAAATATAAAATATAAATACTCAGCTGATGAGAACCCACAAACTGTCAGCTGAGGACTTCCTTTGCAGTTGGCCTGGGGTCCCTTTTGCCAAGCTTGGCAGGCAGCAGTAGCGTCCCTGAGTCACAGATGCTGGCACCTCAGTGGCTCATGGATGCTGCCAGCGACTGCTGCGCTTGGTGGAGGGGAGTTCTGACCATCTCTAGAGGAGGTCCTCTGCTGGCGGTGCTTGGGGATCCCCACCAGTCACAGCAAGGGCCAACAAGTACTTCAACACTGTAGAAATAAAACCAGAAATGCATTTCCTTTTCTTTTGAACACAAAACAAAGATATCTGCCATATACATTTCCCAAGGCAGATGACTCTATGCAATGTCACCTCGGTAACAAAATACAAAAATAGACAAATACACCCCCTCCCTTTTTACTAAACCACAATAGTAGGTTTTAGCACAGGGAGTTACGCTGAATGCCTCGCGCTGCTCTCAATGCTCATAGGCTCCCTGCGCTAAAAAACAATATTGCGGTTTAGTAAAAGGGAGCCATAGTGCAAAATATAGACAGCAGATATAAATTCTCAAAACAGACACATTTTGATCACTAAATTGAAAATAAAATCATTTTTCCTATCTTTGCTGTTTGGTGATTTCATGAGTCTCTGGTTGCACTTTCTTCTTCTGACTGTGCATCCAATCTTTCTTCCTTTCTTTCAGCCTCCTGTATGTTTCCTCTCCTCCAGACCTCATTCTCTCCCCCAACTTTTTCTTTCTGTCTCCCTGTTCCCCCTTCTTTCTGTCTCTCTGTCTGCCCCCTTTCTTTCTTTCTCCGTGTCCTCCCCCAAGCCACTCGGTTTGCTGCCACCGCCATCGGGGAATAGTCCCCAAGCCACCGCTGTCCCAAGCTTTCCCTGCAGAAGCGTCGCGCTGACCAGCATTCCGCTCCCTGACGTCAATTCTGACGTAGGAGAGGAAGTTCCGGGCCAACAAGGCATTTCTCCTCATTCCATCCAGCCTGAGCCCCATCTCTCCTTGATCCAGCATTTCCCTTCTGTGTCTGTCAGAATTACCATTCCACCTATTTTCCAGCATCACCCTTCTTTGTGTCCATCTCGCCTATATCCCTATCTCACCACTTTTTCAGAATCTTCATTTGTCTCTGTCCTTGTCTTTACCCCATATTCACCATTTGCCCTTTCAATGTCTTTATCTCCCCCCCCCCACACACACTTTTTCAGCATTACTTCTATGTCTCTATTTCACCTCCTCTTCATGTCCCCTCTGTATCTCTATCCTTATTCAGAAGGTCCTGCTTACCCTTTCTCTTCTTTGTGTCACTATCTCCATTTTCAGCTTTCCCCCCTTTTCCTTTGTTACTGCACCCTGTAGCCAGAATCTTTCCACCCTCTCTCCACTCCGGCCCAGCCCAGTATGAAATATTTCCTTTTGTTTCTCTCCCCTCTCTCTTCTCCTCCCTCACCCACGAGTCCTGCATCTGGCCCTCTCCCTTCTACCTGCACCTGGCAACACCCCCCTGCTCCGCGGCTCTCTTAAGCAACTCGTCAGCAGCGGTGATCAAGACAAGCTGCCGACATCGAGGCCTTCCCTCTACGAGTCCCACCTTTGTGGAAAAAGGAAGTTGAAACAAGCGGGACTCGCAGAGGGTAGGCCCCGACGCCAGAAGCTTGTGTTGATCGTTGCTGCTGAGTTGCCGAAGAGAGCCGCAGGTAGAAGGGAGAGGGAGATAGGAAGGCTGTAGAAGCTCCGGAGCATGACACCGAACCCGGCCAGGATGATTTCTTTTTCAGGCTGCTGCTGCCGCTGCCATCCCCCACCCGAAATGACAAAAAACAGCCTAATGCCCACGTCGGGAAATAGCCATGCTGAGCAGTGAGCTCAGCACGTACACAGATGAAAGCCTTGCTTGCTGATTGGTCCGGCGGCTCGGTGGGGCGGGGCCGCCGGACCAATCAGCAAGCAAGGCTTTCATCTGTGTACGTGCTGAGCTCACTGCTCAACATGGCTATTTCCCGACGCGACGCCAGACTTGTAAGCTGCATGCTTGCATCGCCAGAATTTAGGTAGGTTGTTTTCATCCCCGTGGGAGTCCCGTGGGCAAGGGGGCGTCCCCGTGGGAGTCCCGTGGGTCAGGGGGGCATCCCCGTGGGAGTCCCGTGGGCCAGGGGGCGTCCCCGTGGGAGTCCCGTGGGCCAGGGGGGAACCCGCGGGATCCCCGCGGGACCCGCGGGATCCCCGCGATCCCCGTTCCCGTGCAGACCTCTATTCCCTACCTCTCCCATCCCTCTTCCCAGGAGACCTGGCTTCTAAAACCATAAGGGTAGGATATTATACATCTCAATTCTTTCATAGAGCTTCTTTTTCCAATTCAATATAGCTCTCCCATATGTCATTAAAATTTGCCTATTGATTTGTTAAAAGGGCTGAAAATCTATATTTTTCACACACTATTCCTAAACGTTCCCTCATATCTCTTAATGTAGGTTCATTTAACATACGCCATTGCTGAGCTAGTGTCAATCTAGCAGCTATGAATGCTAAGTCCAAAACTTTAGATTGAGCGAGTGTTAAACCTTCTATTCTTACTCCCAACAATGCCTTTTTAGCATTCAGTTTAAGTGGAGTCTGAATTAATCTGCTTACATACACAAATACTTGCTGCACTATAGAAATAATTAATAGTAGTAGTAGTAGTAGTAGTAGTAGTACACATCGGATGCAATGGCATCATGCTTCAGGTAAGCACTCTGTCTAAATATAGAAAGCATCTGGCTGTGCATTCTGACTCATTGTGAAAAACCAACTACCGTATTTTCACGTAGATAACGCGCACCCGTGTAAAACGCGCACACGGGTATAGCGCGCGGAAAACACAAATTTATGTACAGAAATTTTTATATACCGCGCACACCCGTATACCGCGCATGCTGCCCGACTCTCCTTTCACCCGCCCCGACTCTCCTCTCCCCCTTGAAGTCCTGTCCCCACCCTGAAAGCCTGATGCCCCCCCGACGTCCGATTCACCCCCCGCTGGACCGCTCGCACCCCCACCCCGAAGGACCGCTCGCACGCACTCCCACCCGCACCCCCACCCTGAAGGACCGCTCACACCCCCACAGCCTCCTGACCCCCCCCATCATGTAGAAGCTCCTACCAGTGTCCTGCTGCTTTCTCTTGGCGGTCCCGGCCCTTCCGTGAGCCTTGCGCCTGCGCTGCTTCCTCTTCCAGCAGTTCGCCCTTTCTCTAACGTCAATCCCTGTTGCCCCGCCGACTCCCCAACTCCCTGACACGATTGGGGCAAGAGGGAACTCAAGCCCTCTTGCCCCAGCCAACCGCGGCACCACCGACACGATCGGGGCAAGAGGGAGCTCAAGCCCTCTTGCCCCAGTCAACCGCGGCACCCCCGACATGATCGGGGCAAGAGGGAGCTCAAGCCCTCTTGCCCCCCGACACGATCGGGGCAAAAGGGAGTCCAAGCCCTCTTGCCCCGCTGACTCCCCAACTCCCCGACAATATCGGGCCAGGAGGGAGCCCAAACCCTCCTGGCCACGGCGACCCCTACCCCCACCCCGCACTACATTACGGCAGGAGGGATCCCAGGCCCTCCTGCCCTCGACGCAAACCCCCCTCCCCCCAACGACCGCCCCCCCCAAATAACCTCCGACCGCCCCCCCAGCCAACCCGCGACCCCCCTGGCCGACCCCCATGACACCCCCACCCCCTTCCCCGTACCTTTGTGTAGTTGGCCGGACAGACGGGAGCCAAACCCGCCTGTCTGGCAGGCAGCCAACGACGGAATGAGGCCGGATTGGCCCATCCGTCCCAAAGTTCCGCCTATTGGTGGGGCCTAAGGCACCTGGGCCAATCAGAATAGGCCCGGGAGCCTTAGGTCCCTCCTGGGGGGCAGGGCCTGAGGCACATGGGCCCAACCCGACCATGTGCCCAAGGCCCTACCCCCAGGAGGGACCTAAGGCTCCCGGGCCTATTCTGATTGGCCCAGGCGCCTTAGGCTCCACCAGTAGGCGGAGCTTTGGGACGGATGGGCCAATCCGGCCTCATTCCGTCGTTGGCTGCCTGCCGGACAGGTGGGTTTGGCTCCCGTCTGTCCGGCCAACTACACAAAGGTACGGGGAAGGGGGGTGGGGGTGTCGTGGGGGTCTGCCAGGGGGGTCGCGGGTCGGCTGGGGGGTGCGGTCGGAGGTTCTTTGGGGGGGCGGTCGTTGGGGGGAGGGGGGTTTGCGTCGAGGGCAGGAGGGCCTGGGATCCCTCCTGCCCGTAATGTAGTGCGGGGTGGGGTTAGGGGGTCGCCGTGGCCAGGAGGGTTTGGGCTCCCTCCTGGCCCGATATTGTTGGGGAGTTGGGGAGTCGGCGGGGCAAGAGGGCTTGGGCTCCCTTTTGCCCCGATCGTGTCGGGGGGCAAGAGGGCTTGAGCTCCCTCTTGCCCCGATCGTGTCGGGGGTGCCGCCGTTGGCAGGGGCAAGAGAGCTTGAGCTCCCTCTTGCCCCGATCGTGTCGGGGAGTCGGCGGGGCAAGAGGGCTTGACGTTAGAGAAAGGGCGAACCGCCGGAAGAGGAAGCAGCAGGACACCGGTAGGAGCTTCTACATGATGGGGGGGGGGGGTCGGGAGGCTGTGGGGGTGCGAGCGGTCCTTCAGGGTGGGGGTGCGGGTGGGAGTGCGTGCGAGTGGTCCTTCGGGGTGGGGGTGCGTCGGGGGGGGAACTATGTAAAAAAAATTTTATATAGCGCGCTCACGCGTATACCGCGCAAGGCTATGCACGGTTTGTAAAAACACGTATAACGCGCGTGTTATATGCGTGAAAATACGGTACTCATTCATAATTTCACATTAATCATAAAAGCACATTGGGATTTAAAGTAACTGAGAAGTAATAAGAACATGTTCTTTGCATATTATGGGGCCCTTTATTTAACTGTGATAAAAAGTGACCTTAGAACATCTATACATGGTTCATAGATCATTTTTACCACCAGGGTATAATGGCCAATTTTTCTATTTTCCCTATTCAAATTCTACTACCTACTATTTAAAACCATAAACGGAGACAGCCCAGCCTACCTAAAAAACCGCCTAATCCAAACTACCTCAACCAGACATAGGAGAACCCACAAATCGTTCACACATGCCCCCATCAGAGATGTCAAATGAAAAAAACTGTATGATGGCCACACAAGCAGCAAAACTGGACTATCAACTTCAATTTATTGATAACGACCCCAGACTACAAATCGTTCAGAAAAGAAATAAAAAACATGCTATTCAAGAAATCCTTGAATACAAACTAACACCATAAGACTCTTCCCAATTCTCTGAAGCAACTCACTTTTCTCTTCAATTCCTCTGGAAATGGCCAGATAACTTCTTTTGTAATCCGCCTTGAACCGCAAGGTATTGGTGGAATAGAAATCACTAATGTAGTGTAATGCAATTAATGGCCATGTGCTAATTTTCCTTTAGCATGTGGCTATTAGTACATGCACTCCTACCATCACCCATTAAATAGGCAGTAAGAGTTCATGTGCTAAGCATGTGCTAATTAGTTAGCACATAGCAATATCTAATCTTTCATTTGTGTGTCGCACATACCTATTCAGGCTCTAGATGACTTATAGAGGGGGTTAGAAGGGGATCAGGGGGGAATTTAAAAGGAGGGCCTTAAGAAAGAGGTAGGGGGAGAAGGGAGCGAGAAAAACTCAGTTATCAGAAAGAGTAATCCGCTTCGTCCAGGCTAAGAAGACTTAGGTTCTTTTCTGAAAAAGATGTGTTGGTTCAGCTGTCAAGAAGGTTTTCAACTTCTTCTGGAATGAACATAAGAACATAAGAATTGCCACTGCTAGGTCAGACCAGTGGTCCATCGTGCCCAGCAGTCCACTCATATGGTGGCCCTTAGATCAAAGACCAGTGCCCTAACTGAGTCTAGCCTTACCTGCGTACGTTCTGGTTCAGCAGGAACTTGTCTAACTTTGTCTTGAATCCCTGGAGGGTGTTTTGCCCTATAACAGCCTCTGGAAGAGCGTTCCAGTTTTCCACCACTCTCTGGGTGAAGAACTTCCTTACGTTTGTACAGAATCTATCCCCTTTTAACTTTAGAGAGTGCCCTTTTGTTCTCCCTACCTGTCTTTATCTACTAAGTCTATCCCCTTCATTAGCTTGAATGTTTCAATCATGTCCCTTCTCAGTCTCCTCTTTTCAAGGGAGAAGAGGCCCAGTTTCTCTAATCTCTCACTCTACGCCAACTCCTCCAGCCCCTTAACCATTTTAGTCAGTCTTCTCTGGACCCTTTCAAGTAGTACTGTGTCCTTCTTCAAGTACGGCGACCAGTGCTGGACGCAGTATTCCAAGTGGGGGTGTACCATGGCCCGGTACAGTGGCATGATTACCTTCTCCAAACTGTTTGTGATTTCCTTCTTAATCATTCCTAGCATTCTCTTCACCCTTTTTGCCTGTGCCGCACATTGCGCAGACGGCTTCTTTCACTTGACCAGTACTCCCAAGTCTCTTTTCTGGGAGGTCTCTCCGAGTACCGCACTGGACATCCTGTATTTGTGTATAAGATTTTTGTTACCGACATGCATTACCTTACACTTATCCACGTTAAACCTCATTTGTCATTTCGCAGCCCATTTCTCGAGTGTGTTTATGTCACATTGCAGGTTTTCACAATCCTTCTGTGTGTTTACTATTTATTTATTTATTCAATTTTCTATACCGTTTTTCCAGGGGAGCTCAGAACAGTTTACATGCATTTATTCAGGTACTCAAGCAGTTTTTCCTTCTCTGTCCCGGCGGGCTCACAATCTATCTAGCTTACCTAGGGCAATGTGGGGATTAAGTGATTTGCCCAGAGTCACAAGGAGCAGCGTGGGTTTGAACCCACAACCTCAGGATGCTGAGGCTGTAGCTTTAACCACTGCGCCACACTCTCCATTCTGAATAACTTCGTTTTGTCTGCAAATTTTATCACCTCGCTCGTACCAATTTTCAGGTCGTTTATAAATATGTTGAAGAGCACGGGTCCAAGCACCGAACCCTGCGGCACTCCACTCATGATGCTTTTCCAGTCCGAGTATTGTCCATTTACCCCCACTCTCTGTTTCCTATCTGCCAACCAGTTTTTAATTCATGTGAGTATTTCGCCCTCGATTCCATGGCTCACAATTTTTCAAAGTAGTCGTTCATGCGGGACCTTGTCGAACGCCTTCTGAAAATCCAGATATACAATGTTGACTGGATCACCCTTGTCTATCTGCCTGTTAACTCCCTCGAAGAAGTGCAGCAAGTTTGTCAAGCAAGATCTTCCTTGCCTAAAGGTTCTCCTTCCTGATGTATGGATGTCCCCGAAATATTTACATAATTATCCCATAATAGATGTCTTTGAGTAAAGATTTTTGGTTTCAGGATTATCCAGGATGATAAAATAGTAGAATGAGAACTATTAAGCCTTGCTGTTTTCAGTTAGGGAAAAATAGCTTTCCATCTATGTTAATTCTATATTAGTTTATCATGAAATGTTAAATGTACTACAGTTTCTACTATTTTGTATTTAGTTACTGAATTGAACAGATCAGGTTTACCAATTACTCCTTGACTTTTATTATATTCCACAGATCAAAGTTAATAAATGCACTCCTTATATAACACTGAAGAGCTGAAATAAAATAAACATTTATGTTTGAGTTCTCTTGAAAGTTAAATTTTAAACAGTTTCTAACTTTTGTCAGACCACTTGATTTGTCTAAATATTGACTTTCAAATCAAATGCCTTAGCTGTTGATGGCGCTTTAGCTTGCCAAGTCTCTTAATATTCAGTACCTAGACTTTCATGGTCCTAAAAAGAAAAAAAACTGTGTCAGAGAATGTTGTCTGAAAAAAATCTAGAATCAGATTCAAGTTTCACCTAAAAAGTAGGAGAAAATGTGCAACTGCTATGTAACCGTTATGTATCCAAAAACAACATTCAATATTATACAGCACTACAAACTCCCATACATCAATAAATTGAGAAAATGGAGAAAAGACCTCAGTGTCTAATAGGGGTTTCTGAAAAAAAGTCCCACATAGACAAGCCAATCTCAAAATCACAACTTTGAGATCAGCAGACACATCCTCGGTCAAAAACTCCAAGATAAGTGAAATTATGCTATAAATATCACAGTCCTTAAATATCATCACTTATCTAAAAATATAGTATTCCAAATGTTCTTTAACGTAGTGCTGAGAAGTGGAAGCAGGAAAAACCCGCACAGTGGAGCGTAAGCATAAATCACAGCAGCTAAACATTCATCACCACTGGCATAGTATTTCTACAATATCCAACAGGGCTCCCTGTTTTGCAATCGAGCTTCTTCAGGGAATTGAGCGTCAGTTAACCCGCTTCATCTCCTGTTGAAGTATGGGTGTTTGTAGTGCTGTATAATATTGGATGTTTGTTTTTGGATACATAATGATTTTTTGGACATCCTTTCTTGGTTGCAACTGCTATGTAAACCAGTCTTCCTGCAAGACTGTGAATAAAGTTATGTGGCTGCTTTGTTAGTTCACTTGAATACATACAAATAAACTAAACTAAACTAAACCTTAGGTTTGTATACCGCGCCATCTCCACAAGCATAGAGCTCGGCACGGTTTACAGGGTTAGGTTGAAAAGGAGCTACAATGAAGAGTTATAGGAAAGGAGCTAGGAAGATAAAGAGGGACAATGATTTGGGTCCTAGGTATTTCTTCATGTGGATTATTGGACTGCACTTTAAATAAAACCTGTATCTTGAACATCACCTTCTCCACAGTGTTTTTGTTCTTGTCAGACTTCTGGTTCTGTGGAGCACCAAGGGTCAACCTTTTGTTTGCGTTCCTATAACCAGCCCCATAGATACCAGGATATCCATAATGGATATACATGAGAACAATTTGCATGCACTTTCTGGCTATGGGGTCCTCAGACAGATTTGGTAAGCCCTGCTCTATGAGGTTGGTACAAAATGGTATAAGGCGCTAAGCTTAACTAAGAAGCCAATTTAATAATGTGTGCTACTTATAAGCAAGCAGTTACTTCAGATTTAGGGCTCCTTTTACTAAGGTGCGCTAGCATTTTTAGCGCACACACAAGATTAGCGCGTGCGCTGAAAAATTACCGCCTGCTTAAAATGAGGAGGTAGCGGCTAGCGCACGTGGCATTTTAGCGTGCGCCATTCTGTGCGTTAAGGCCCTAACGCACCTTTTTTAAAAGGAGCCCATAGTGCAAATGCATTGGCATTCCTCATAGGTGAGTGGATGTTCTCATATGCAGACAATTTTATTCTTTCTGCTTTCTATAAATGAGGATTTCAGTTTGGTAATGAGGAAGTTGACATCTGCTGCTGATATAATTAAAAGCTGGTCTGTGCAATATCATTTAAAAATGAATGCTGAAAAACACAAACTACTTTGGCTTGCTGTTAATCAAGGCTTTTTACTTGATCAAATTACATTGTTGAATGGGTCATGCCGTTCATGGATAAGAAGTCTAGGGTTTAGGGCAGCGATGGCGAACCTATGGCACGCGTGCCAACTGTGGCACGCGAAGGCCTTGCAGCTGGCACGCGCAGGGCCGCCATCAAGGCAGTACTACCAGGGGGTGCACAGGAGAGAGAGCTGAACGGGGACGATGGGGGACCCGCGGGGTTAAATATAACTCGAGCCGCGAGGCTCGTCTTCTACTCCGACTGCCCTGCCGCTCACACAGCCGATCGAAAATCTTCCCCGACGTCAGCGCTGACGTCGGAGGGAGGGCTTAAGCAAAGCCCGCCCTCCGACGTCAGCGCTGAAGTCGGGGAAGATTTCCGATCGGCTATGTGTGCGCGGCGGGACAGGCAGGAAATAGAAGACAAGCCTACGCGGCTCGAGCTACATTTTGCTGAGAAAGTTGCTAAGATGGGCTGGGAGACAAACGGGGAACACAAAAGGGGGAGGGAGTGCGTTTTGGACACAAGGCATGAACTTCGTAGAGAGGAAGGGAGGGAAAGAGATGCTGAGGTGGAGGAGGGAATGGGTTTTTGCACACAGAAGGCATGGACTTGGGAGAGAGGAAGGGAGGGAAAGAGATGCTGAGGTGGAGGAGGGAATGGGTTTTTGCACACAGAAGGCATGGACTTGGGAGAGAGGAAGGGAGGGAAAGAGATGCTGAGGTGGGGGAGGGAATGGGTTTTTGGACAAAAGGCATGGACTTGGGAGAGAGGAAGGGAGGGAAATAGATGCTGAGGTGGGGGAGGGAATGTGTTTTTGGACACAGAAGGCATGAACTTGGGAGAGAGGAAGGGAGGGAAAGAGATGCTGAGGTGGGGGAGGGAATGGGTTTTTGGACACAGAAGGCATGAACTTGGGAGAAAGGAAGGGAGGGAAAGAGATGCTGAGGTGGGGGAGGGAATGGGTTTTTGGACACAGAAGGCATGAACTTGGGAGAGAGGAAGGGAGGGAAAGAGATGCTGAGGTGGGGGAGGGAATGGGTTTTTGGACACAAGGCATGGACTTGGGAGAGAGGAAGGGAGGGAAATAGATGCTGAGGTGGGGGAGGAAATGTGTTTTTGGACACAGAAGGCATGAACTTGGGAGAGAGGAAGGGAGGGAAAGAGATGCTGAGGTGGGGGAGGGAATGGGTTTTTGGACACAGAAGGCATGAACTTGGGAGAGAGGAAGGGAGGGAAAGAGATGCTGAGGTGGGGGATGGAATGGGTTTTTGGACACAGAAAGCATGAACTTGGGAGAGAGGAAGGGAGGGAAAGAGATGCTGAGGTGGGGGAGGGAACGGGTTTTTGGACACAGAAGGCATGGACTTGGGAGAGAGGAAGGGAGGGAAAGAGATGCTGAGGTGGGGGAGGGAATGGGTTTTTGGACACAGAAGGCATGGACTTGGGAGAGAGGAAGGGAGGGAAATAGATGCTGAGGTGGGGAGGGAATGGGTTTTTGGACACAAGGCATGAACTTGGGAGAGAGGAAGGGAGGGAAAGAGATGCTGAGGTGGGGGAGGGAATGGGTTTTTGGACACAGAAGGCAAGGACTTGGGAGAGAGGAAAGGAGGGAAAGAGATGGTTGTGTACACGGGGAATAGAAGAAAGGAGAATTTTTGGTCATAGGGAGGGAGTGAGGTATAGACAGTGGCCCCCAAGGTGGGGGTGGGGGCGATCTGCCTCGGTTTTACGCCCCAAGGGGGTGCACAGCTGGCCACCCTCCAGTGTTCTCCCTAGGCTGGCAAACTGCATCTCTTTAGCCACTTGAGTGCCACCGCCGCCATTGGGAACAGGCCAGTGCAAAGTTCTCCCTGCTTTTCCCTGTGGGGCCGACCAACTCTCGCCACCCGCGTCAATTCTGATGTCGGAGAGGACGTTCTGGGCCAGCCAATCGCTGCCTGGCTGGCCCAGAACGTCCTCTCCGATGTTAGAATTGACGTCGAGTGGCGAGAGTTGGTCGGCCCCGTGGGGAAAAGAAGCAGGGCGAACTCGGCGCCGGCCTGTTCCCGATAGCGGCAGTGGCAGCCTATTCCCCAGTGGTGGTGGCAGCATTTTCCCAATGGTGGTGGCATAGGGGAGGGCAAGGAGAAAGAAAGAAAGGGGGGGACAGGGAGCCAAAAAAAAAAAAAGAAAGAGGGCTGGGTGAAACAAAGAAAAATGGGGCACGGAGAGAGAGAGAAAGACAGACATACAGAATGAAAGGGGGTATGGAGAGAGAGAAAAAGAAAGAAGGGGGCAGGGTGAAACAAAGAAAAAGTATGGGGAGGGAATGAGGTCTGGAGGAGAGAAAGCATACAGGAGGCTGAAAAAAGGGAAGAAATATTGGATGCACAGTCAGAAGAATAAAGTGCAACCAGAGACTGATGAAATTACCAAAGGTAGGAAAATGATTTTATTTTCAATTTAGTGATCAAAATGTGTCCGTTTTGAGAATTTATATATGCTGTCTATATTTTGCACTATGGCCCCCTTTTACTAAACCGCAATAGCATTTTTAGCGCAGGGAGCCTATGAGCTTCAAGAGCAGCGTGGGGCATTCAGCGCAAGTCCCTACGCTAAAAACCGCTATCGCGGTTTAGTAAAAAGGGAGGGGGAATATTTGTCTATTTTTGTATAGTTGTTACTGAGGTGACATTGCATAAAGTCATCTGCCTTGACCTCTTTGAAAACCCACGGAATATAAATGATAATTAACATTTTCTCTGCGTACAGCGTACTTTGTGTTTTTAAAATTTTATTGTTGGTAGATCATTTTGACTTGGCCACAAAGGTAAGGGGGAGGGAGGGGAGCTGCTGAAAGAGTCTAACTTGACGTGGTTGCAGGCTTACAAATCTTTTGGTCAAAGAGTGCGGCGACAGAGAAAAGTATGTGTGTATTCGGCCCATGAATGAAATCATTAAAACATTATAAATTGCCAATAAATTGAAATGAAAACCAAAGGATTGTGAATCAAATTGATTCTCTGACAATACAAAGATTCCAACCTTTAAAAATGATGTTACATAGTTCAGGCAACTTTATAAAGAGTTTTTAGATACTAAAATCTTGTTATTAAGGTTTAATTGACGTGCTGGCACTTTGAGGAAATTCTTTGGTTTTGTGCGGCAGTTTGGGCACTCGGGCTCAAAAAGGTTAGCCATCACTGGTTTAGGGGATGCTTCTAGAGTCAACAATGGAACCTCAGATTAATGCTGTAGTTAAGAAATCTATGTTTAAATTGAGCAATTATGCTTAATTCGATCTCTATTTTTTCCTCAACATTTCAGAGTATTAGTTCAGGGCAGGCTATTATTTTATCATCTCTAGATTACTACAATTCATTATATTTAGGCATTTTGCATAAATTGTTGAGGAAGCTAAAGCTGACAGAACACAGCTGCTAGGTTGATTTGTAAGAAAAGTAGATTTGATCGCGTGAACCCTTTATTTTTTGGCCTTCATTGTTTTGTTTTATCATTTATATTCTGCATATCCTACAATTCTATGTGGATTACAAATTATTCAGGTATTCGAGCATTTTTCCCTAACTGTCCTGGTGGGCTCCCATTCTATCGAACTTATATAGGGCAATGGGGATTGAGTGACTTGCCCAGGGTCACAAAGAGCAGTGCAGGATTTGAACTCACAACCTCAGGGTGCAGAGGCTATAGCTCTAACCACTGCACCACACACTCCCATTGGCTCCCTATAGAAGCACAATTGCTTTAAACTCTGTTTAGTTTTCAAAGCACTACAATGGTGAGGCTCCAGTCAATTTTCTTTAAATGTTTTGTTAAACGCTTCTTTTATTAGCTGAGGCATGGATTGTCTTATCTTGCAGTTACCATCTCTGAAAGGTATGAGATATGTCATTATATGGTCAATCTCTAAGGAATCCCTAAATTTTGTCTAGATCTGGAATGAAAACTCATGTTTCTATTGCAATTTAATGACAAGTTAGCATAGGGAAAGTAAGTTCAATTACTCTTCCATAGATCATTTAGCCCCTCATGTTATAACAGGTCACCTAAACTTAAGTACCTTTTGCATGCTTAAATTTATACAGTACTGACATCCATACCTTAGGCCAGGGGTAGTCAATTCCGGTCCTCGAGAGCCGGAGCCAGGTCAGGTTTTCAGGATATCTACAATGAATATGTATGAGATGGATCTGCATTCACTACCTCTTTGAGATGCAAATCTATCTCATGCATATTTATTGTGGATATCCTGAAAACCTGACCTGGCTCCGGCTCTCGAGGACTGGAATTGCCTACCCCTGCCTTAGGCTAAGATGCCCATTATATTCCTATGGGTGTCTTAGCATTTAGCATGCACTAACATGGTTAGCACCTGTTGATGAATTCCCCCTTTAGTGCGTACAATTCTGGAAACCACACCTTCAAAAATATATAAAAGGATTGAGTCAGTCAGAGGAAGGCTACTAAAATGGTCAGTGGTTTATGTCAGTGGTTCCCAACCCTGTCCTGTGGACCGCCAGGCCAATCGTATTTTCAGGATAGCCCTAATGAATATGCATGGAGCAGATTTGCATGCCTGTCACTTCCATTATATGCAAATCTCTCATTTTTATTAGGGCTAATTTGAAAACCCGATTGGCCTGGTGGTCCTCCAGGACAGGGTTGGGAACCACTGGTATATGTCATAAGGCATATAGGAATCACAAAACTTGAAACTCCCAGGTTTATTAATAACATAAAATTAAATACATAAAAAAATGAAAAGCAATAAAAACAAATACAGCTGGCAGTAATAGTCCCAGGTTTATACCAGTCTGTACAGGGAAGTGATCATCTGTGTGCAGATGATTTCACCTTGTCATATGCAATTGAAGCAGTCAATGAATGCCACAAGCAGAATGCGGCAAATAAGCTGACAAATGGTACAGCAAAATGGTAGCCAAGTGGATGAATAGGACCCTACAGGGCCCGTGTTTTGGCATGTAGAAATGCCTTCATCAGGGGTCCCACATTGATAACTTCAAGCTGATCCAAAGAAATAACAAAATCATAAGACTATAGAAAAATGAAAAACATGAACTAGAAACATGGAAAGGCACATAATGTAATAGCACTGAGGTCCATGTGTGAGAACATGACCTGCTAAAACTAGTGTAATTTGAAAATCTCAACCTTGGCTCACTCCCAGTATCTGTTACTTATGTTCCTGTACCCGCTGTGCTGAGCGCCTTTGGCTCAAATCTCACACACGTGCTGACTTTCTTCACTTTAAATTTATGCCGACCTCCTTTAATTCTGTGCTTACACGGGTCAAGCAAGACTACTACATCCAACTAACTCCTTCCCTTTCTTCCAACCCCTGTTGTCTCTTTGCCACGCTGAACTCTCTCCTCAAAATGCTCCCACCTCTAACCCCTCCTTCTTTCTCTCCCCAGACTATGGCTGATTACTTCCATGACAATGTCTGCAAGATAGCCCTTGAATTCACTACAAAGTCACATCCTTCCCTACCCACCATCTACTCTCCTGAACTTCAAACTCACACCACCCCTTCATCCTTCACACAAACAACTCAGGAAGCACCTCTTGCCTGGTCCCACCCTCTCATCCCTCTGTAAACTACTGCTGACTTTTCTTCCTTCTCTGAAATCACAGAGTAAGAAACTGCACAACTTCTGTCTTCAGTCAAACCTGCTACATGCCCCCAGATCTTATTCCCACCCCTCTACTTGACCCCCATCTCACATGCTATTATCCCTCCCATCTGCCATATTCTCAACCTATCCATTTCCACTGCAACTGGCCCTGCTGCCTTCAAACATGCGGTGGTTAAGCCGCTTCTCAAAAAACCCTCGCTGGATCTCACCTGCCCATCCAACTGTTGCCCTGTCTCCCTTCTTCCGTTCCTATCCAAGCTACTCGAGCGTGCTGTTCTCTGTCACTGCCTGGACAGCCTTTCAACTTGACAGATTCTCGATCCTCTACAATTTGGCTTTCGCCCCAGCACTCCACAGAGACTGTTTTCTGTTACTTTTTAATATTGTCTTAGTATCGCTCATGAGTTATGTTGTTTTAATATCTGATTTTAAATTGATTTGTTGCTCACTGGATTGGACAGACTATTGTCCATCAGTGGCGGGTTTCTAAATTTAAGAATCATGGATTCGATGTTATGGATATTATGTTTATTACTTATTTCAAATTTTAATTTAACATGCTCAACTACTATTTCTCTTTCCAACCCACTGGAACATTGTCTGAGCAATAACATCTGCTTAGGTCAGAGAATTCCAGTAATTCCAGTAATTGTTGGAAACAGAAAAAATCATCGCAGGAGACCAATCTTAGGTAGAAATCAGAATGTACTTAGGCCTGTTTTATTATCTAATAGGAAATCAGATCTGTATATCGAATCCCTCACTCCAGTACCTGCAGTTTATTGTAATGCGAATTCTGTGTGCAATAAGCAACAGATTATTAAGGAATTACTTTTGGATACTGACTCAGGTTTAATGTTTATGACTGAGACTTGGATGGATCAGAGCGATTTTTCTTTTACTCAAAGTGAGCTCTGTCCACAAGGTTTTAACAATATTTTTACTTCGAAGAGGGAGAAACGGGGCGAGGGATTAGGATTGATTTTTAGATCATTTTTTAATGTTCTTATTGATAAAGCCTGCTACCCTGAATTGGAATATATGATAGTATCATTTAACGACGAGCTATCTCAAGACCCTTTAGGAATTCTCCTGTTATAACATTATTTAGATTACTGGTGCAATCGCTGATCCTATCTACCCTAGATTACTGCAACATCGCCTACCTGGGTATCCCCCAAAAAACAGTACAAAAATTAAGATTAGTGCAAAACACTGCAGTTCGCTTGATCTTCGGACTGAAGAAAAAAGACCACATCAGCCCCTATTACAAAAAATTACACTGGCTACCAATGGAGGCGCGAATACTGTTCAAATTTGCATGTATCTGTTCCAAACAAGTCTGGGGCCTAGCATCTTCCTACCTGCAAACACACTTCACTCTGCACAACCCCACACGTACAACCAGAAACAAAAACATCTTTGCATACCCAAAGATCACAGGCTGCAAATACAAATCCTTCCTAGACAGAACCTTTATGTTCCAAGCAAACAGACAGCAATCCTGGCTGGGAAACCACATAAATAAAGCCAGACAGACGTACAACACACTCTGAAAATCAATTAAAACCGCTGTATTTGACAAATTCCTTGCCTAATCAGATGACCTCTCTCAGATATTCTTTCCCCTTATAACCCCAATGTATCATGTAATTTCTTTCTCTCATATATTCTTTCCCTAATTATTATGTAACTTCCTTCTTCTTACATTGTGTAATTCGCTGATTGTCCAGCCTTCTTTCTATGTGAACCACCTAGAAGTCAGTTTGACTATGGTGGTATAGAAAAATAAAGTTGTTGTTGTTATTATTATTATTATTCATCCTCCTGTACCTTGGAAGGATTCTATAGAAACTATTTCTAATACTATATCTGATGCTTTTTTGAAGTACCCGAGGCTGCTGATAATTGGAGATATTAACTTACATTTAGATGCTGACACAAGCAAAGACACTTTAGATTTCATCTCTCTTTTGAATTCTTTTAGCTTACCTTTACCTATAAAAGCCACTACACATGAAAATGGCCATATGTTAGATTTTATTAGCTTTATAGATTACACGTTCCAAGAAACTAGGCTTGACGAGGTTCATTGGCAGAGGATTCCTTGGTCGGACCACTTTCTTGGGGAATTTTTATGTCCCCTATTAATATTTCTGTACAGCAGAAACAAACAATAACTACCAGGAGAAAGATTTGTTCGGAGCTTTTCTGGTCTAATCTACTAAAAGTATTACCTTGTATATCTCTTGATAAATTGTTGGAAAATCTTTGAAAAGAATGGAAGAGACTATCTGAAAGTACCTTTCAAGCTCTTTCCCCTTTAACAACTAAATCAGTGAGTTATGCGCAAAAGGCACCATGGTTTTCATCTTATCATCGAGAGCTAAAACAGATTGGAACGGAAATGGAAAAAAACTTATACAGAATCTGACAAGTGGATTTGGAGGTTTCACATCAAGAGATATAATTTAGAGATTAGAACTGCAAGAAAAAACTATTATGGGACTAGGATAGTTAGATCAGATAATCAAAGCAATACCCTCTTTAAACTCTGGCGTTCATTAATCTTAGTGAGCGTAAATTTAAAGCAAAACTGTA
The DNA here is from genome assembly GCF_902459505.1 of Geotrypetes seraphini. Taxonomy (NCBI): domain Eukaryota; kingdom Metazoa; phylum Chordata; class Amphibia; order Gymnophiona; family Dermophiidae; genus Geotrypetes; species Geotrypetes seraphini. The sequence goes on along the minus strand of NC_047088.1, from coordinate 162,713,794 downwards.
CTCCAACTGCAGAGGATCTAGCAAATTTTTAAAATAACAATATTACACTTATTAGGGATACATTTCCCGTTGTAAATCCTGATGGGCCAATTATAATTTGGGTGGATCGCTTTTGGAACACGTTTGACCCAGTTTCAGAAACCCAAGTTTTAAAATTGTGTGAAAAATTGAAAAATTGTAGTTGCAAATTGGACCCATTTCCTTCTTATCTTTTTGAGGATATCCCTTCACAGGCTATGACATGGCTGACTTTATTATTAATAAACTAAAAAAGCTAAATGGTTATCTATTAATTAAATATAAATACACAATAGACCATTAAAGAAGTCAAAATGAGCTGTAGAAAGTTTTCTTAAACTTTAATTAAACAAACAGAGACAAGCCTCAGACTATGGAGTAATTACTCCATAGTATAAGGCTTGTCCATGTTTGTTTAATTAAAGTTTAAAAACTTTCTACAGCTCATTTTGACTTCTTTAATGACTTTATTATTAAATCATTTTCTTGAAAATGGTCATTTTTCACTGAATATGGGGAACATAATTCTGACACCTTTATTGAAAAGTGCCGATCTGGACCCTACAGCTCCTTCCCATTATCGCCCAATTGCAAATATACCTCTATTGAGAAAAATGATGGAATCAATTGTTTCTAGCTAACTATTTGGAGAAATTTTCCATTTTATTGCCATTTCAACATGGGTTTAGACCAGACATGGGCAACTCCAGTCCTTGAGGACCGGAATCCAATCGGGTTTTCAGGATTTCCCTAATGAAAATGCATTGAAAGCAATGCATGCAAATAGATCTCATGCATATTCATTGGGGAAATCCTGAAAACCCGATTGGATTCCGGCCTTCGACGACCAGAGTTTAGACCAAACTTTAGTATGGAGACTCTCCTATTGTCACTAATCTGAAAGATTCAAAATTTATAAACACAAAATAAATGTACAGTATTGCTGCAATTCAATTTGTCGGCCATGTTTGATGTTGTCATCATGAAATCTTTATTCGTATGCTATCAGACATAGGCCTAAACCAAGTAGTTCTGAATTGGTTCAGTAAATTTTTATCATTACAATCTTATGAAGTACATTTGGAAGGTGAGACTTCCTCTTTGTGGAGATCTGGTTATGGGATGCCACAGGGTTCGCCTTTACCGATCCTGTTCAATGTATATATGACTTCTCTGAAAAACTTTTGTCTCACAACAGCAGAGACTATATTTACTTACGCAGATGATATTTTTATCTTATTGGAAGTTGACTCTGATCTCAGCAATTTGGCTTCTAGTATAGATTGCTGTATTTTTAAACTCTAAATGTGGGCATTGTCCATCCAAATGAAATTGAACGCTGCTAAAACCCAATTGCTTTGGGTTGGACCAAAATTAGAAAAACTTCCTACTTCTGTTATACTGAATACAGGTATCTCATTAGACATAGATTTTTTCTCTAGAGTAGGGTATTATCCTTGAGTCATCACTTTCATTTCACGAACAGATAAATTCTTTGACAAAAAAGTGTTTTTCTAGTCTATGTATGTTGAGGAAAGTTAGATCATTGTTCCATCATGAACATTTTTCAGTATTGGTACAATCTATAGTGCTTGCCCAGCTAGACTATTGTAATTCAGTCTATTTAGGCATTAAGCAGGGCAGTCTAACAACTTCTGATACAAAATACAGCAGCTAAGCTTATATTTGGGAAGTGAAAGTATGATCATGTTTCTCTTTTGTTGAGAAAGCTTCACAGGCTTCCAGTCTGCTTCAGGATTCAATTTAAATGTGCATGTATTATCTTTAAGCTTCTCTATGGAATATTTGAATCTTTAGTTCCCTTATATTGGAACCCTTCAGATCTTGCCATTTGAGGAATACACAGAGATATAAACTATCTTTCCCTTCTTTTAAGGGTATCAGATCTATAGGAAAGCTTAGTCAATCTTTTGCCTTCAAGCTGGTAGAGATGTGGAATGGACTTCCTAACTCCATTAGACTGATAGGCCAGCTACAACAATTTCGTAAAGCCATGAAAACTCTGCTGTTTACACAAAACATAAATGGCTTAACTATAGCATCAAAGAACTGACGATAATCTAGCTTTTTTTTTTCTATGCTCTCTTTCTAGTCTTAATTACATATGAACTGAGTCGAGCTCCATTGGGAGATGACCCGGTATATAAATTGAAAACTAGATTAGATTAGATTTTAAAAAATAGCAGCAGAGGCAAAGCCATAAAAAGATCAAAACCCAGCTGTACTTGGCTTTCGGCTCACCAGGTTACTGACCAGAAAAACTCAAGAGGCCCTGCATGCCCTTGTTTTGCTGAGCTATGTCAGGAGAAACCTCTTCTCGGAAAAGACTGCAAAGAGTGGAAGAATGGCACCATAAACTGCTGACATCAAAATGGTGTGAAAATCAAACAAATTCAAAGAAACCCGCCCCAATAAATGTTAAAGGCATATAAGCACATAAGCATTGCCTCTGCCGAGTCAGACCATAGGTCCATCATGCCCAGTAGTCCGTTCCCGCGGCGGCCCCCCAGGTCAATGACCTGTAGTGATCTATTACTCAAGAGCATTTTGTCTTGTATAGTAACCCTCTAATTGTACCCCTGGATTCCCTTACCCTTTAGGAACTCGTCCAATCCCTTTTTGAAACCCAAAACCGTACTCTGCTCAACTACCCCCTCTGGAAGCGCTTTCCAGGTGTCCACCACCCTCTGGGTGAAGAAGAACTTCCTAGCATTTGTTCTGAACCTATCTCCCTTCAATTTTTTTGTGTGTCCTTTAGTTTTTGTTGCCCCCGCCAGTCTGAAGAATCTGTCTCTCTCTACCTTCACTATACCCTTCATGATCTTATAAGTTTCTATCATATCCCCTCTAAGTCTCCGCTTTTCCAGGGAAAAGAGCCCCAGCTTCTCCAGCCTCTCAGCATACGAGAGGTTTTCCATGCCCTTTATCATTTTTGTTGCTCTTCTCTGGACCCTCTCGAGTATCGCCATATCTTTCTTTAGGTACGGCGACCAGTACTGGACGCAGTACTCCAGATGCGGTCGCACCATTGCCCTGTACAGCGGGAGGATAACTTCCTTGGTTCTGGTAGTGATACCTTTTTTGATAATGCCCAACATTCTGTTCGCCTTTTTTGAGGCCGCTGCGCATTGTGCTGCCGGTTTCATTGTTTTATCCACCAAAACCCCCAAGTCCTTTTCTAGGTTGCCTTTTCCCAATGTCATCCCCCCCATCGTGTAGTTGTACATCAGGTTTCTTTTCCCTATGTGCATAACTTTACATTTCTCCTCATTAAAACTCATCTGCCATTTATCTGCCCACTCACTCAGTTTGTCCAGGTCCCTTTGGAGTTTTTTACAATCCTCTACAGATCTAACCTTACCGGAGAGTTTTGTGTCATCCGCAAATTTTATAACTTCACACTTTGTCCCTCTTTTCCAAGTCATTAATAAATATATTGAATAGCAGCGGTCCCAGCACTGACCCTTGTGGGACGCCACTTTCCAGTCAGAATAGTGTCCCTTTACTCCTACCCTCTGTTTTCTGTTTGCACAAACGGCATGCTTACAAGCAGAAAAAATACTTACAAGCAGAAAAAATACAATCAGAAAAAATACAGTCACAAGCTGAGCTGCAACTATCAATAAGCAAAAATCAAAACATCAAAACAGATGCGCTTGAAGAGGGTCATATGCTCATTGCCTGTAACGCAAAAATTCAAACATTAACAATCAAAACCCGATGGTTCATATATACCCATAGACCACATCATTTATTTAAAAAAAGACATTCCATTCTATAGTTGTATTAAGTACATCTGATTCTGCCAGGGGATGTCTCCGGGGGAGTTGTGGCAGGAGGAATTGGGCACTCCTCCTGGTGGGGGGCAGCTTCAGGGGTTCTGACAGGAGGGACTGGGCATCCCTCCTGCTGGTCATCTTAATGGGGGGGGGGAACGGGTTCCCTACCATGGCCGCTAAACTGATTGCAGCAGGGAGATTCTCTTGCCGCGATTGGCTCAGCGGCCATGTCTATTTGAAATGTAGACCTGCATTTTGATGGCCTACATTTCAGGCACCTATCACAGCCCTAGAAAAATGCCTAGGACCACCTAAGCTCACCTAAGGCCATTTCCAGGTGAAATCACGCCCATGCCTAGCCTTGGGCGCCCTAGGCTCACGAAAATGCCTACAATGTAGGCGATCATCCTCCGGGTGTTTAAAAAAAAAAAAAAAAGCATGTCTCAATTGGCTGGTTAGACAGCAAGCAGTAGGCTGCCTACCGCTGCCTACAATCGGGATTCCATTTATAAAATTTACTCCTATCTGTGCCAGAACATGCAGCTAGGGCACTATAAACAAGGGAAGGAGAAGGGGATGTGTGGTCATTGGAGGCACGGAGAGGTCGGAGGGTTGTGTGGCAGTGGGAGGAAATGGGCATCTATCTCGCTACAGGGGGGTGTCATGGGGACATTGCTTGGCAGCAGGAGAGAGTTGGCATCTCTTTCACTGCTGGGGGGGTGTGTGTTGTGGGGGACATTGCTTGGTGGTGGGAGGGATTGGGCATCTTTACCACTGCCTGGGGGGGGGGGGGGGGGTGGAGGGTTGCTTCACTTCAGCAGCTTGATTTGTTGGGTTTTTTTGTGCATTTATTCTGTGCATGTGCCGGTTGCTATCACCAGCAATGGGTACATGCGAATTTAGCGAACCTTTACTACTCTCCAGCAACATCATTTGCATGTGCATTTTTTGAAGAATGACTCACTTTTTTTGAGCTTCCTAAAATAATGGCTGGGATAATGGCCCATCGGTTTTTAACATGAAGTTTTGAGAATCTAGCCCTCTGAGTTTTCACTCTGCCATTGGACCCCACTGTTCTTGGGCCTAGGCTCTGCTGCCACACCAACTTCTCAGTGCAGTGAGTTCTCCTCTCTAATTGGGAGGTACTGTATTTCCATTTCCAGGAGCTGCAGTTCTTCTAGGTCCAGGCTTGTCAATCTGTGTAGTGATTTTAGCTCTTATCAACTCTAGTTCTCTCTGATTCTGACTTGCCTACGCTCATGACCTGGATTTTAACTTTCCCTAGATGGGCCATGAGGCTGAGAACCAGATAGAAGGATGAGCATAAAGTGTAGAGGTTCTCCCCTCCCGTACTGGCCTTTGTATTCTTCTTTGAAACCCAGTTGCCTAAGGTTTCTACAAACACTGTCAATATATCTGCCTGATAAACACAAATCTGAAAGCCTGGTTTCAGTCTCTTCTATCTCCTTCAACTCTAAAGTTATGTTGCAATTTATTTATTTAGTAACATGGAATTTTAACTTTTCAATAAATGTCACAAATTAGCATGTTCCACCCCCATGAAGATTCCATTACCCTGAAACTTCCTGGGTGTACTTTCCCAGGACTCACAGCAGGTATCTAGCTACCAGCACAGATGGTTCACATTACATTGTAGGAATTTGTAAACCCTGTCCATTTATGTTTGAAGTTCATTTTAGCTAACTAATGCTCTCTTCTCCCCAACCTCCCTACTCCCACCCAACCCTGGAGGGGTTGAGGTGGGGGGGGGGGGGCTAAATGCCCCATGTGAAAATTTCTTGCTGCTATCAAGAAGATGTCACAATTTTCTCATGTGTCTCCCATAGAGTCTCGTGTTTCTTCAACCATTTGTGGAGCAGGCAACAAATTTCTTGTTTGTTACCCTCAGAGGAACTTTTTCTTGATTTTCAGTGCCATCATAAATTAATTTAATGTGGATTTCACAGCCCTGCTTGTCCTTCTTAGTTCTCGTGGTGGAACTGAAGTCATTCTCTCAGCATGTACAGCCCCTGATTAACTCTGGGGGTGGAGATAGGTCTAGTAGGGATCTCAAAGTCCCTCCTTGAGGGCCGCAAGCCAATCGGGTTTTCAGGATTTTCCCAATGAATATGCATTGAAAGCTGTGCATGCACATAGATCTCCTGCATATTCATTGGAGAAATCCTGAAAACCTGACTGGATTGCGGTCCTCAAGGAGGGACTTTGAGACCCCTGGTCTAAAGGTACCTTTCCTTCGTTCCTACCCATATCATCTTTATCATTATTCTGTGGTTCCTCCTGAGCTTTCCATTTGCAAGTCTCTGTTTCTGTTATTGTCCTCCCCAGTGGCGTACCTAGGGTATGTGGCACCCGGGGCCCATCATTTTTTGACACCCCCCCCCATGTAAAAATTTTTTTTTTTTTTTTTTTTGCAATAACCATGAAATGGAATAAATGGTCAGAATAGAAACAGGCAGTGAAAATTTTCTTTTATTGAACCTCATATATGTAACCATTATTCCAAACATAACATAACATAAATTATGTCTAAATTGTCATGACATTAGAAGTACATATGGAGTAGTTGCAGGTGATGCTTGGGACAGTTCTGATTGTGTTAGTTCGGTTTTATGTGTTTTTTGAATAGAAGGGTTTTTATTTCTTTTTGAAGGTTTTGCAGTCTGTGGTTGATATCAATTGGTTGTAGAGTTGGGGGTCGAGTGTTGCAGCTCGAATGGCTAGGAGGTTGTCGAACAGTTTTTTTCTTTTGACGTTTTTGGTTGGAGGGTGTGTGAATGGTGCACAAGTTCTCCTATGTCTGTTTGAAGTGGATTGAATTATTTAGCTGAAGAAATTAGTTACCCCCCATTCCACACACATTAATTCTCTTCCATTTTTGTTCCCATTATAAAAAACACTGATAAGTTCCCAGAAAAAAAATACATTAAAATAAGAAGTGAAAACAAAGGCCCCTACAGATGAGAACATAACATAAGAATAGCCTAACTGGGTCAGACCAATGGTCCATCATGCCCAGTAGCCCATTCTCATGGTAGCCAATCCAGGACACTAATACCTGGTCAAAACCCAAAGAGTAGCAACATTCCATGCTACCGATCCAGGGCAAGCAGACACTTCCCCCATGTCTTAATAAAAGATTATGGACTTTTCCTCCAGGAATTTGTCCAAATCTTTCTTAAAACCAGCTACACTATCTGCTTTTACCATAACTTCTGGCCACTTCATTTTTAAGTTTAGATCTTTCCTTTCAAACAGAGACCTTGCTAGATGTCAAATACAGCACAAGGTAACTTCACATGGACTTAGCTGTGCAGGAAATGTGAATCTCCTCATACACCCACCATATAGTGCAAAAATGTGCAAAGGTCTGTTTTTTTCTTTCGATCACTACATAGCCTAATGCCACACAAGCAGCGCTGTTACAAACATATTCTGTAGGTCAATGCTAAGGATAACAAAGTTTCCTTCCTTGGACCAGAAGGAGATAAACCACTGGAAGAGATCCCAAAACAACACCCAAAGACCCACTCAGTGTGTGAATCAGTTGAGTGGAGTGGACTAACTGGGGGGTGGAAATGGGCCCGGAGTTTGCTCAGCAGAATTTCCCAGACCACCTCTTCCTCTCAACACATTGACACGCTGCCACCATCACCACTAGGAACACCTCACTGGGTAGGCAGCTATGCTATAAACTTTATAAAACACATTATTATATTTTCTTATAAAGCACATATTTTAACTGACCTCTCTGACATCCTCAGCCTTTCCATTCACAAAAATAGAAGGAAGAAAAGTTCCCATTTCCTGCTGTCTCATGTCCCCGGCCTATACAATATTTTTTTTCTGCAGACCCTTCAAAAGTCTGACCAAATCCTCGTTTCACTTGCATTATAAAGTACTGAGGATGCCATCTCTCCCCAATCCCAGGTCCTAAAGTCTAAGACAGTAGCGCAAACTAATGCTGCCAGATACAGGAAAAAAAAATTTTGATTCGATTCAGCCCTATTGAATTGGTTTTTCAATTCGATTTTCCTGCCCAGTTGGGTGATTTTTTTCAAAACTCCTGGTGGGTTTTATAGCTTTTTCACCCCCTTTGGCTTCTCCTAACCACACTGGCGCTGTGGTGTAAATAAAATAAAGAAACAAAAAGGACTTTTCCTCTTTCTGTTAAATCCTAGCTCACGTTTGCAGTCCAACACCAGCTCTGGCAGGATACACATTTCAAATCTGACATGTTATAATCACAAAACAGAAAATAAAATTAATTTTTCTACCTTTTGTTGTCTGGTTATATTTCAAATCTTGTTGGTCCAAGGCTCTGGTTTTCTTCTGATAACTTGCTTGCCAGGGTCTCCTTCTTTCTGCATGCTAACCATCCATCTGCCAACTCTGTCCTCCCTTTCCATTTCCCTTCCCTTCCCAGGAAGTCTGGTATCTTTCCTTTTTTTCATCTCCCTCCACAGATCCACCTTTTCTTAAATACCCTTTCATCCGGCATCTCTCCCTCCTTCCCCACCATCCCAGAGTCCACCATCTCTCCGTTTCTTTTCCTAATTACCCTCCTATCCAGTATCTCTATCCCTCCTCCACACCATCCCTTGTGTCCAATTTCTCTCCCTTTCTGTTCCTTCCCTCCCTAAATCCCATGGTCCATCATCTCTCTCCCTCTCCTCTATTTTCAGACCCATTATTTCTTCCCCCCCCCAAAGTTTGGCATATGCATGTCTCTTTGAACACCCCCTTCCCTCCGTGTACTTCTAAATCATGGTCCCCCCCCAAAGGCCTGTCCCCCCTTAAAGGTCTGCCTGTCCCACCTTGAAGGCCTGCACCCCCCTTGAAGTCCTGTCCCTTCCCCTTGTAGGCCTGTCCCCCCCTTGAAGGCCTGCCTGCCTGTCCCCCCCTTGAAGGTCTGCACCCCCCGAAGGCCTGCACCCCCCCGAAGGCCTGTCCCCCACTTGAAGGCCTGTCCCACCCCCTTGTAGCTTCTCCCCCCCCCTTGTAGGCCTGTCCCCCCTTGAAGGCCTGCCTGCCTTTCCCCCCCTTGAAGGCCTGCACCCCCTTGAAGGACTGCACCCCCCCCCCGAAGGCCTGCACTCCCTTGAAGGTCTGCACCCCCCCAAAGGCCTACACCCCCCCCCGAAGGCCTGCACCCCCCTGAAGGCCTGCCTGCCCCCCTTGAAGGCCTGCACCCCTTGAAGGTCTGCACCCCCCCAAAGGCCTACACCCCCCCCCGAAGGCCTGCACCCCCCTGAAGGCCTGCCTGCCCCCCTTGAAGGCCTGCACCCCTTGAAGGTCTGCACCCCCCCCGAAGGCCTGTCCCCCCTTGAAGGCCTGCCTGCCTGCCTGTCACCCCCTCCCCCTTGAAAGCCTGCTTGCCTGCCCGCCCGCGATCCTGCTGCGGGCTGCTTCACAGGTGGTGCAGGAAGGTTCTTCGGGGGTGGCGGGGGACTGAACGGCAAGGCCGGGAACACCCCCTTAGGGCTGGTACCCGGGGCGGCCCGCCCCCCCCCCGCCCCCCCTAGGTACGCCACTGGTCCTCCCCCCTCCCAGGGCCCCATCATCCATGGGTGCACAGAGATATATTCTCTCTACCATGGCTCCCATATGAATCTCATGTTCCCTCCACTGAGCTGGTCTTCAGAATCCTCACCATTATTCCCATCCTATCTTCCAGTGGGTATGCAGGTGTTTCTACCAGGTCTCATTGTCCTTAATATATACTGTGCCTATCCCAGCATTAGAGCTAAGTTGATATTTACAGTGAAGAATTATCATTTCCTAGCTCTATGCAGATTCCTTTAGTCTGAATCTTCCTAGACATTCTTTCCCAGGACTCTCAGCAGGTGTCTGATGACCAGCACTAATGGCCTAGGTTACACTACAGGAACACTACAGGAATTTGCAAGTCCTGCTCTTTGGTGTTTGAAGTTCATTTCTCTTTTCCTCCGCTCCCTTCCTCGCCCCACCCATATCCAGAGTGGGATATAGGCACTCCCTGCTTTAACTTTTTTCACTGTATATACAGAATGAGAGGAGCATTCTGGAAAATATAGCTTAGGGTGTTTTATTTTTCAAAGAAAATTATTTTTTCTGTCAGCTTGTCAGTTTTTAAAATAAGTTTACATTTAATTATATCTCTGTTATTTGACTGTTCATCCATGCTGTCCTGGGCAAGTCACTTAATTTTCCATTGCCCCCGGTACAAAATAAGTACCTGTAAATATGTAAACCACTTTGAATGTGTAATCACAAAAAGGTGGTATACAAGTCCCATTCTTTTTCCCTTATTGTTTGTATTGTACTAACATTTATCATATTTCTGTTACATTTATTTATTTATTCAATTTTCTATACCGTTCTCAAAAGGAGAACTCAGAACAGTTTACAGTATATACTTGAATATAAACCGAGATTTTTGGGCCAAAAATATGGCCCAAATATGGGGGTCTCGGTTTATATTCAGGTCAGTGCTGACCCACCCCCTCATGAACCTGTTGCAGGCCTCTGCCGGGCCTGGTGGTCCAGCGGTGCAGGCCTCTTCCATGAGACCTGGTGGTCCAGAAGGGATGTGACAGCAATAGGGAGGGTGACTTGGGGAGTGGTAAGTGCAGGGGGGGGGGGCTCCCCACCACAGGAGCAAGAATTTTTACTATTCCCATGGGACGGTAAAAAGATTCTCTACCACAGTGTTTTTCAACCGCTGTTCCGCGGCACACTAGTGTGCCGCGAGATGTTGCCTGGTGTGCCGTACGGTCAGGGCCGCCATCAGGGCAGTACCACCAGTCTAGGGAGAGGGGCGGTCCGCCCCACGTGGACAGGAGAGAGCTGGACGGGGGACCCGCGGAGTTCAATACATCTCGAGCCGCGAGGCTCGTCTTCTGTTCCTGCCTGCCCTGCAGCTAACATATAGCCGATCGCAAGCGTTCCCCGATGTCAGCGCTGACGTCGGAGGGAGGGCTTAAGCAAAGCCTGCCCTCCGACGTCAGCGCTGACGTCGGAGAATACTTCCGTTCGGCTATTTGTGTGCGGCAGCGCAGGCAGGAAGCAGAAGACAAGCCTCGCGGCTTGAGCTTCGTTTTGCTGAGAAAGTTGCAAAGATGGGCTGGGAGGCAAACACGGAACACAAAAGGGGGGAGGGAGTGCGTTTTGGACACAAGGCATGAACTTGGGAGAGAGGAAGGGAGGGAAAGAGATGCTGAGGTGGGGGAGGGAATGCGTTTTTGGACACAGAAGAAATGGACTTGGGAGAGAGGAAGGGAGGGAAAGAGATGCTGAGGTGGGGGAGGGAATGCGTTTTTGGACACAGAAGAAATGGACTTGGGAGAGAGGAAGGGAGGGAAAGAGATGCTGAGGTGGGGGAGGGAATGCGTTTTTGGACACAGAAGAAATGGACTTGGGAGAGAGGAAGGGAGGGAAAGAGATGCTGAGTTGGGGGAGGGAATGCGTTTTTGGACACAGAAGAAATGGACTTGGGAGAGAGGAAGGGAGGGAAAGAGATGCTGAGGTGGGGGAGGGAATGAGTGTTTGGACACAGAAGGCATGGACTTTGGAGAGAGGAAGGGAGGGAAAGAGATGGTTGTGTACACGGGGAATAGAAGAAAGGAGAATTTTTGGTCAGATAGTGGTACAGATAGTGGCATACCAGGGTGGGGGGAGGGCGGTCTGCCCCACCCCGGGTTTACGTCCCAAGGGGGTGCACAGCTGGCCACCCTCCAGTGTTGTCCCTAGGCCGGCAAACTGCGGCTCTTTAGCCACTTGAGTGCCACCGCCGCCAACGGTGTTGTTGGCGGTGGCAGCATTATAAAATACTTTCTTTGTGTTTATTTGATTCCTATTCAAGAGAATATAGGCACAGAGTTAAATTTTTTAACATTTTCTAATGGTGGTGTGCCTCGTGATTTTTTTCATGAAACAAGTGTGCCTTTGCCCAAAAAAGGTTGAAAAACACTGCTCTACCACACCTGCCAATTTTTGGGGGGAGGGGCCATGGCCCCCCATTCTAATGCTTATGCTTCAAGCCCTTTCTCAAAAAGAGAGCCAGGTATGGATCTCAATGACGGCAAAAGCAAATCCAGAAAAGGGGAAGTCGTGAGGCAAAGGATGTTGACACTCAGCGATGGGTTATTCCAAAGTGTGCTTTATTGGAGAACAGCACTTTATCAAACAAGTGGACTCGACACTGGCAGTGTTTCAGCAATCCTGCCTCTGTCAAGAATCTATAATAGCTATTCTGTCTTCTTATAAATGCTTGTGTGGACACAAATAGAAAATGTGTGAATCAAATTTGGCTGTGGCAAGCCTCCGAGACAAGTCCTTTCTCTCCACACCCCTATCCCACACATTCCTAATTCATTTTCTCCCCTCTCATTCTCCCATCCTCTATCACCCTTCTCACTCACTCTTTTTTACCTAGACACTGCTTAGCATCTTCACCTCCACATTTTCCCAGTTGACCCTTCCCCCAACTTTTGAGCTTTGGAGAAGGACAAGATGTCACTAATGCTGGATCATATCTTTCTCTCCTTCCCAATGTCTGAATATCACATGCAGGGAAAGGAGGGTAGAAAAAAAGGGCTGCCTTTGCTGACATCCCTCACCACCAGCATTGTATTTTAGACCTGGCCTTCTCTCTACCACAGCAGTTCTGAAAAATGATGCAATGCTGTATATCCAATCAGCCTGCTCACAAACATAATGACCAGGAACCCTATTTGTTGCTTCAGATGTCATAAACCTTCTGCATATCCGCTATAATAAAACCCTTAGCATGCATGTGCAGTTGAAACTCTGTGCAGTCTTGATCCCTGATCTGTGGCTCATGTCGCTGTATGCGCAGTAGGAGCCTTTGGCGGTTTGCGACACGTGCGGTGGTTTTCTTCAGCAACGTTCCTGCCCTGATCTCCGACGCCGGCTGACTTCTGACAACGCCTTTCCTTCTCACCCTCGGACCAGCTGCAGCAGCAGCCGCAGGGCATTTGCTAGGCCCAGCCTACTTCGAAAATGCGAGGCGGGCCGGCCCAGCATAAGCCCCGAGGCTGCCCAGCCTAGTGGATGCTGGACAGTGAGTAGGTAAGGGAGAAGGGGTACTACTGGACAGGGGGGAGGTAAAAGGAACGGAGAAGGGCTACTGCTTGACAGGGGGAGCAGGGAAGGGGTACTGCTGGACAGGGGGGAGGTTAAAGTAAGGGAGAAGGGAAGACAGGCAGGGGGCAGAAAGAAAGAAAAAAACACAGACAGACAGGGGAAAGAAAGAAAGAAATGCCTGTCTACACAAATATTCTAGCACCCGTTAATGTAACGGCCTAAAAAACTAGTACAGTATAAAGCTAGTTCTTGAAATCCTATCCATATACAAATGTGCAACTGGTTCAAGGCATCTGGCGTACGCTAGTGCTAAGAACTGACTTTTATTTTAAGTATTTTGAAGCATCCTGTAATCCTTTAAGATCAAACTAAAAGCCAAATAAAAGCATGGGAGGGAGATAAAATGCTGACACTGTTAATTACAGCTTAAATAAAATGCCAGGGTTCCGGATGTTCAAGTTTCAAGTTTATTCAGTAGTTTGTTATACTGCCAACTGATATTCCTTCTAAGTGAGTTATAACCAGATGTTTACCACATGACAGAAGCTAATGCAGGAGGATCCATTCCTGAAGGTAGCAGAGCTATCCCTAAAGCAACAGTGCTAGGTGGACTGTTCATTGGTTTTTATTTCTAGGCCTCTTTTCTCTGTTATAGTAACTTATGCTCTTCCTCAGGAGGTGATGGGCACAAAACCAGTGACAGAATTCAAAAAGGCATGATATAAATACAGAAGATCCCTATATGGCAAGAGAATAGAATGAAAAGATATACTGTAGCATTAAATGACGTTCTCACTTAAAAAAACCAACACAGAACAGGGTAATCTACACGGAGCAGGGGTTACCTGAACAGAGCAGAAAGTATAACCTACCACCTTTTAGGCAGAATGAATGGGTCATGAGGGACTTTATAAATAATAATAACTTTATTTTTCTATACTGCCAACACCCAAAAAGTTCTAGGCGGTTCACAGAATAAAGAGGACTGGACATTCCAGTGATACAAAGCACACAGAAAAGCAGTACAATATTTCAATAGTGAAAAATACAATAAGAAACTATGACATGGTCATCAATCAAGTAACAAATTTTTTGAACAAATAGGTCTTAACCAATTTTCTAAAAGTGCAATAAGATGCAGATTGTTGAATCAGGTCATCTAACCATACTTGAGCTTTACCTGCTTGATAAGCCAATGATCGATCAAAATATTTTTTATAACGGCAATTTTTGGGATTAGGAAAAGTAAATACACTAGTATGCCGAGTAGGCCTAGTTGAACGGTACCTTTCAAAATAAGAGAGGAGATATAGCGGAGCTAATCCAAATAACATAGCAAATACAAGCAAATTTGAAAAGTACTCTTGCTTCCATTGGCAACCAGTGCAGCTGACGGTAGTAAGGGCTGACATGTTCCTGTTTTTTTAATCCGAAAATTAAATGGACCGCTGTATTTTGGATTAGCCTTAATCTTCCTAAAATGGTTTTATAAGCTGCGGTAAGCATCCGGATTTCTCCGTCTTCAAATATGGTAACCCTAGCTTAGGAGGAAGGTACATAAGGGAGTCTATAGGAAAGTACTGCATCCCCTTAATGGCATTTCCTCATAGTTAAGGTACCACCTTTAAAGGCAGGACCTAGAACACAGAGTACGTACTCAAACACAAATCAAAACCCACATCTCAGACTAGGTATCTGAGGGAAGATAAGAATATAGATAATTTTAAAAGTAACCTTAAATGTTTTCTTTTTAAAGATGCCTACAACTGCTAAAATGGCATTAGTTCTTTTTTTAGCTGACTTTTGTGTTTTTCTTTTTTTGTTGTTTTTTTTCTCCCCTTATTCCTTTTGTACTTACCTTATTTGTTTCTTTCCTTATAAAGATTGTATTTCTCTCTTTATTGACCTATTGTACCAGTTCATTATGTCCCTCTATTATTAGTAAATGTCTATCTTAGGTTTAACTGTACCATTATTGGATTATTATTCGCTTAGTAAACCCAGATAAGCGATTTTATCAAATTTTATTAAACTTGAAACGTGAGGTTCAGGAAGGAAAGAAGCTGCCATGCAGCCTATGGCTTCACAGCTGATGTATAAGGTCCCAGAATCTGGCTAAAGTAGGCCAAGGTTTAACTTGTTCTTTGTAAGCAAACTATGCCTGAGGCCTGGTTGGAGTCAGACCATTATTTGTGCAACTCTGCAGTAGGGCTGCATAAATTGTGACTTAGGGACCTGTCAGCAACAAACGTACATAAGATTTCATCAGAGTTTCCAGAGACTTTATTCCTCATTTATTGTGCAAGTGAAGTAACAGGCTTCAGCACTTGGGTTTATAAGTGGTCGGTGACTTAGATGTTTGGGGAGGCTAAAGTGGATAGGGCCAGGGTGGAGCTAGGGTGGGGATGTTTAAATCCTTGAGGTGGTGACAACTGTGTCAGCAGTAAAGTAACAGTGAGGGTATTTTTGAACATAGCAAAAAAGGACTCCTTCACTGTGTTCCTCTGGTGCAGCTGCATCTACTACTGATGGTAATAGGCACACTGAATACAGTTCTCAGAGGCCAAACATCCTTCTTCAGGTCAGGATAATTTACTGACCTGAGGAAGGAGATTTTAACCTTCAAAAGCTAGTCAAAAAATATATTTAACCCAATAAAAACATATTACCTTATTTTCCATTCTTCTTTTGTTTTATTTTTATTCATTAACCTCTAAAGTAGACTAACACTACTACCATACTATTTCACTCTATATTAACAATAAAATTATATTTTCTACCTTTGTAGTCATCCTATTTATTTTTTCTAATCACCTAGGTCACGGTCTCCAGTTGCTGCTTTTAATGTCTTTCCAAGGTACAGTTACCAGACGTCCGGATTTACCCGGACGGACATGTCCTCTTTTAAAGGACTATCTGGATGTTTGGACAGATTTTCTAAAATGCAGCAGCTTGTCCAGTTTTTCAATTTCAGGGTCATGTCTGGAGGGCCTCTGAGCAGGCATGCGGCTCTGAGGTCAAGGAAAAGAGGTTTAGGGGGCTGGGCTGGGATAGAACTGGGTGGGGCTGGGGTGGGGCCACATGTCCAGATTTTACTGTTATAAAGTCTGGTAACCCTATTCCAGAGTCTTCTATCTATTAGTCATTTTTCTCTTTCCTCATATCTGCTTCAGTTCTTTTACTACGTCCATTTCTAACATTGATATATGTGGGCCCTGCGGACTTCCATTATTGCATCTTCAATTTACCAGGACCTCCTCTTCAGTACCTGCTCCATGGAACTTCCTACGCCCGATGGCTAGCTCCTGATGGTTGATATTGGCTCTGTGGCCTGTTTGCTTACCTTTGGCTGCTTGCTCACCGGACTGGTACATGTGTACTTGGATCCGTCCCAGCTCCTTTCTGCTACTACTGGCCGACGGCGAACGCCTGGGAGCCCCTGTGTTCAGCACTAGGGGTCGCCAAAAGCGGTTAGCACTCTCCACCCCTTACAGATTAGAAAATGGGGTGACAACTGGCCTGCTGAATGGATCATTGCTGCTTATGGAACTGCTACGTGGGCTGAAGATGGTTCCTGGGGTTATTGGACCCCAATCTACCTGCTCAACTGCATACTTCACTTGCAGGCTGCTTTTGAACTTTTGCACTGCCATGTACCAGAATCGCCTGTCTCTAGATTACTTGTGTGGCAAGTTCCACCTTTCTAACTACTGCCTTGACCTTGATGATGATGGTACCGTGCTCGAGGAAGATGTAGACTACATCATCACACTGGCTCATGTTCCTCTCCGAACCTGGCGTGGCCTCCCTGCTGA